>NC_135364.1:25082500-25410000 GCF_051622035.1 Arctopsyche grandis | reverse complement strand
TAAAACAAAATTTTAACAGTAAACACGCTGACAGTGAAAATTCACGCGCATGCGCAGAAGGCTTTGCGCCTGTCGCAGATATAGTACCTGCAAATAGCCAATAATTTGCAGATATAGTACCTGCAAATAGCCACAACCTAAATAATGAGTGATTAGAAATGAGTCATCACCATACATAATTTTATTTATTTAAGAATACTTGGGAAAGACGGCATAGCCGATGTACCCAGAAATCTTAAGAATTCACTTTAAATTTATTTATCTATTGAACTCTGTATTTCTATTTAAACAAATTTTAAATCTTTAGTTTTATTGAGAAGTCTTATATGTATATCTATAGTTGATTGAAAAATATGAGTAAAATAGTTGATATTCATTCCAATAGGACCCTGTAATGTTGGTGAAAGAATAAGCTACTCATGTTATAAGTATGAAATGTGATATATACATATATACCTTTTGAGTTTGGCTTAAGAAATGGCCTGAAGCCAATGATTGGTATTAAGTTCGGGCTGGGTTAGTAAGGCCTGTTGGCATCCTTGGGCCGCTTCAATTGTACCTTCAGACGTTTCATACCAATTTGGAATCCGTTCATCGCTTGAATTGCTGCTTGAGCAGACGTTGGATTGTCGAATGACACAAATCCTGAAAAATTAGTAACAATACATTGAAAATTTTCCACCACACTCAATTACTCCGAAGTATAATATATCGAATGTAAATTTTTGGTTCATCCATCATATTGTACATACCAAAGCATTTGCTTTGATTTGTGGCTCTGTCAATAAAAACTTTGCTGCTTATAACGTTGCCGAATGGCAAGAACATCTGCATCAGTTCAGCGTCTCCAAACTCCTGCGGCAAGTGGTATATGAAAAGGTTGCAGCCCTCGGGCCCAGAGATCGAGCATCCTGGGAACATAAGAAAATCTTTAAAGAACTCAAAAAATCTGTCTATAATACAAACATGAAGGTCTTAAAAATAAACAATGGACATTGGAGTTAAGTCCGTTGTATATGCGCATAGCATTATCATAAACTATAGATAAACATCAACTAGATATGCACATTTTACACATATCTAAACATTTGTTACTTTTAATACGGGTATGAAAATTTTAGACAAATATGAAACGTTGCCATATGGACAAACGTTGCTAAAGTAAAATAAAATAAAATGTTGTTAGGTATAAATGTAAATTATTTATTTAGCCAGCAGTACGGCTTAGTGGTCGGGTTTATGTTTAGCACCGAGAGGTTACCTAATCTTTAATACTGCTGGTCAGACTTTGTGATATTTGTGACTCCAAGTCGATCGTTTCTTATCAGAGTTTGCCAATTTATCTGATTTCATTGTTAAAACGGTTCCTCCATCAAATTGGCAAAAGCCATCCTACCCGCTATGTCACAAATATCTGAATTTTATTTATGTACAATATGTGAAAAATTATGTACAAGTCTAAATCCATATATGTCTCTATGGATTAATTAATTAATTAATTAATTGTTAACTTCGTTTTCATCAGCCTCTAGAAATACAGCGATTTATGTAATAAAAATGCTGCAATGTTTGTAATTAATTGTCTAGGATTATTATCTGTTAGGCCTTCCTGGTATATATCTATCTAGCCAGCAATTTAGCTTAATGGTAGCGTATATATTTAGCACCACTGCGATCGATGGTTCGACTCGTCAAAATGATGATTAGATTTGGGGGTTTTGTGACTTCAAATCAATATCAGAGTTTGCCAATTTTATCAGATCATTGTTGAAACGGTTCCTGAAAATTGGTAATAGATCATTTCCTGTTGTCACAAAAATCTGTGTGTATAATTTGTAGAAATTATGCACAGAAATCTGAAATCTATAGATGTCTCTATAATTTCGTGTTTATTATGTGTATAAATACAAAATCTAAAAATAATCCATAGATGTATATGTGATTATTATTTCAGTACTTGATTAATTAATTATTGTATTCTATGTTTATTGAACGTACTGTATACGTTGTCTGACCGTTCTCATACACTCGTCGCACTGGAGCGATCTGTAATGACGAGTGTACATTAATTGTAATAAAAATAAAATAAAATAAAATAAATAAATGTAAAATAAAAATAAAATCTGTGAGAAATAGTAGAGTATTAATTAAAGTAGTCACACAAGCTTGTATAGATATGTGCAAATCAAAGAATATTGTTGGTGATATCATTTGAGCATAAGATAGACATTTATACATGTTATAACATCGAAACATTAACATCAACGTTAACATCGAAACATTAACATAACAGAAGTGCACACACATTGACACAACACATAACTACATGTCAACACAAAAACATTTAAATGAATGTCATTTCATTGGTTAATCTTAAATTTGTCTGTTAAGTGTATTCACACAATCTTTGCAGTATAAGTAGAAGCGGTCAACTGAAAATAATCTTTTATAATTAATTATGTGTAAGTTCAATGCAATATTTTTTTGTATCGAATGCAGATGCATTTTTTTTCGAGCTTAAAGTCTTGGTTTTTTGTTAATTTTTGATATGATAAAATATAGTGCATTGAAGAGTGTTATATTAGTAAAGTTATACAGGAAAGTGCGGTTTAATTTAGCGAATGTAGAAGAAAACGGTCGTTCTTTTGAAAATGTACACCAAAAAGGATATTTAAATATTATGGATAGAGCACAAAGGTGACATCTCCATAATAGTAAATTTATTAAGGAAGTTTTGGAGTTTGAAACTTTTTATAAAAGTGGTAATTGTTCGTTAATTAATGATCTTTTTAAATGTTGGTTCATTGCTATTATATTTACATTATTTTAGCCGAAATTAGTGGTCTAGAGACTTCTTAAATTTGACACCAACTGATTTTTATTTAAAAATAATACAATGAAATGATTAGTCATAGTGAAAAAATTAAATTATACGGTATATTTTTATTAGCTTTATCTGACCAATTTTGAGAAGAAACTTCTGAATGCAGACTTTTATATTTATTTTGAGAGTATAATTATGAAAATTTTAAACTAAAGATCATACAATGATGAAAAATAGAATAGAAAATTTGTCCAAACCCTACAAAGTCATTGAATTTAAATATAATATTTGTAAAACATAGCCAAGTCGTTGATTTATATCACTATTATACTCGACGAGGACCCGATATGTTACTACATAGTATGCTCCGAGCAATATGTTATTATAAGCTATTTATATAAATTTTTCCATTGATATTTTTCTATGCAAGTTTAGCCACAATGATTCGTATCAAAGTATTGAATTCATTATTAAAATTTGTTTAGATTTTAGCATCTCTTTGTAGTATTTGAAAAGAAGTGTCGGCGACAGGCCTGGCTGGCTTGTTAAGTCTCGCCATATGACGAGACGGGCAAGGGTTGGTGATTGTGGATGACAGGGTGTGTTGTTTGGTCTGTTTTGAGAATGAGGGTGTGATCTGAGGGCATAGGCCTCGACTTACCTTCTCTTTGGGGCGCTGCGATAGTGGTTATGGGCGGCGGTATCGGCTGCGGGAACTGTCCGTAAACAGCGGGGTAGGCTGCTGAACATCATTACAATCATAACACCATGTATATTGTCAATTCAGCGTGCATACCACATGTAGAATACACATACATATACACAAATAGCATCAATATATATATATATATATATGTATATATAAATAAGATGTATCATATTTACCAGTTTCGAAAAAAATATGTCAACGGCATGGTTGATTCATGATGTTAGAGTCAGAAACTGATTAGTAAACTACCCATGCCATGCGTGGATGACCCCTTTTGGATCCATTTAGTATTGGTAAAAAAAATCCAAAGAATAGGGTCGTCCATGCATATTGGAAGGGTGTTTCAATTTAAAATTCGTTTCGAAATAGGTACATAAGTGTTTATAGAGATTTTTTTGGCTGTAAAATCAGAGCTAGGAATAGACCAGAGCAAATCTATAGGAATCTACTATCTATCTCTCTGTCTGGTTTTAAATGAAACATAATTGTGTAATAAAGACAAAGGCCTTTGTAAATGGAATGACCTATACTCTAATAGTTTTTCTGGAAATTTCTATATTTAGCAAAAATACAAATAGCAATGATTTAAATATGTTGAATTATCTATTTGAAACCCTGCTACAAACTATATATGTAGACTATAATTTGACTGATGTATGAGTTTTTTTATTCAAATTTAAATATACGTTCGTAAGGTTTTTCATGCTATTTCTTAATATAATTATTTTAAACTAGTCAATTTACCCGGCTTCGCTCGGTATTTGTAATATAAACCGCTTAAACATGGCTAATCTAATAGTAAACATTCTGAAACTACAATAAAAAGGAATCGGGATTCGGAACGGAAAAGGAACCCGGATCCAGAAATGAAAAAAGAATCCGGAACCGGAACTGAACAAGAAATCCGGAATCGGAATTTAAATCATATCCGGAAATCGGAACTGAAATCGGAATTGGAAATGAAATCGGAATTGAAATGGGAATTGGAAATCGGAATATAAATCAAAATCGGAGTCGAAATCTGAATCGAAAACGGAATCGATATCGTTGATTTTTTCGATAACGTCACTGATTCTACGAATCAAAACCTACATACATACAAAGTCTGTTTCGAAATTATATATTAGATTTACAATATATCTGTAAATGACTATCTAAATTATTTCAAATGAAAATTATGATTGCTATTCCTGAATTAGGTCACTGTTTCGTGTTGTTTTTTATGGTATTTATTTTATATATGCATGTACATACATTCGACATGCAAAGGTGACATTTATAATATAATATAAAAATGTTCGTCTTGTATAGAATATATAATCGTTTGTATTCATATTGTATATTAAAAAAAAAATGGTAAAAACAAATTATAATAAAATAAATATATAAATAATATCATGCAACATTTAGCATTTAGGCTAGATAACGTATACACGTCGATGCGATGATACATTTTCGCAATAAAATCATATGAAATAATAATACGGTGTGATATATAGGTATGTTTCCTGAATTAAAAAAAGAAACATCGCGCAAATCTTCAGCCAGTGAGGGCTGTGATATGCCAAAAGAAAGAAAAAAATTAAATATTTATACGTTTCTATTTTATTGGTGTCCCTTGTAACGTACTTTGCTTGTCGCATAATACAGCATAATACAACCATATAAACTGAATTTACGACATTGAAACGTAAATACGAGTGCAAAACACTTATATATATTTATTTGTGTTCAACATTTATGACGATCCACAAGACGATAATAAAAATCACAAAAAAAAAATCATAAAATTTAATGTCAAATAAAAAAGGGAAAAACATGTTTTTCCAAACTGAAAGCAACTCAGCCACCTTCCCATTACAAGTAAAAGGGTTTCCTTTGTTTTTTTCCACCCCCCATACAGGTATTATATAAATGATGCAACAAAGCTTCAGTTTCGTCGACGGTAGGTGGCGCGCCCGTCGTTCAAAACTTTAACCACTTCATCGCCATAAGCGCACCGGTGCGCGCTCCTTCGCATTTAAGGCTCGAAATTAATTTTACAGCGACATCTAAAAATATCCTGTGATACTAATCGAAAAAAGTAAATATTTTTCGTTAGTTTGTGATATATTCAAGAGGTAATGCGTGGCGATTAAGTGGTTAATCCGCCGCCATCTTTGATAGTGCTTGCGAGTGGACAGTGGCTGAAGTGCTTCGTTTGTCACTTAATAAGATAGGGGTGGATCTTATATACGACGGGACTCACCGACGCCGGGGTAAGGCTGCATGCCGGGGAAAGCTGCGTGCTGAAGGGCTGCCTCCCCATTTGGCAAACCTTGCGCCGTCACTGGCACCGCCGATATCAGTTCGGGGTGATCTGGAAATATCGGCAAACAACATCAGCACTGTTCGCACAGAGTGAGGTAGAAACAATCATACGATCAGTTTGAAAATTAACACTTCAAAATGAAGTACTTTGTCGCAAAGTCATTTTTTGTTTTATTTAACTAGTGAATTTATCTTTTTATTTATCAAAGTGTTCATTTTCAAGATGATTGTTTCCGCCCAATTCTGGATGACAGTGCATTTGGTTGGATTGCTTTTGCCTATATTTATTTGGTTCAAGTTTGTCGTGCTTACGTCCGTTGAAGTTCTGGTGGATTCCGTTGGTATAAACGGACTCCTGAGGGGGTGGCTGCCCATTGGGTGTCTGCGCCGCCATGTTGAATGTGGGCATCGTCGGTGATGGCAATGAGGGCAAAGCACCGTTTAAGGGCTGCGCCCCTCCTGTGCCTATCGCCAAACCTATTTATACAAACGCACGAATGAATTGGCGCACCAACAAGTATAGCGGGCTTGTCATTGGACATGTCAAGTTGATAGTTGTAAGACACCTGCCAAAGTTATGGGCATGCGTTGAATCTTTCTCTTTCTCGCTCACTCACACATAAAGTGACGGGCGTGAGTGAGACACAAGAGCACGCTCGCGCACGCATTTGTGACCTGCTGGTACACTGGTGGTCCTTACGGCATAAACTCTGATGTTATAACTAGTCACCGGAGCCTGAGGGGGCCGTGTATTGTTCAAAGGTTGTAAATGCATTGTTAAAGGTTTGCCGAACAATGGATAGCACTGTGACTATCCTACCTCTAGTTATAACCAAAGCCCGAACTCCGAGGGGGCCGTTTATTGTTCAAATGTTGTAAATGCATTGTTAAAGGTTTGCCGAACCTTTTTTACAAAAGATTTACAACAACGTGACTATCCTACCTCTAGTTATAACTAGAGGTAGGATAGTCACAGTGCTATACATTGTTCCATTGTTGTAAATCCATTGTAAAAAAGGTTCGGCAAACCTTTAACAATGCATTTACAACCTTTGAACAATACGCGGCACCTTCTGGGTCCGGTGACTAGTTATAACTAAAGCCCGGACCCTGAGGCGGCCGTTTATTGTTCAAATGTTGTAAATGCATTGTTAAAGGTTTGTCGAACCTTTTTTACAAAGCATTTACAACAATTGAACAATAAACGGCACGCTTCCGTTCCTACCTCTAGTTATAACATAAAAGTTGATGAAGACTCGAAAAATTAACTCGTATCAAATAAATAAGATTAGGAGTGGGGGTAGACGGTTTCGTCGGCTCCTCGCATGAATATCACGCATACTTACTATCCCCTATTCCCAATCTTAATGCTTTGGTACGAGTTCATTTTTCGAGTCTTCATCAACTCATAGTTTGTGCCGTAAGGAAGACCCGGTACGTACACAATTAAAGCTGCGTGATTGAGATAGAGAGAATTTCACTGCATTCCAGTGATTGTGTATCGTTTAAAATCTACACTGTAGATGCTCACTTTAAATAAAGTGGGTACATTCAATTCGATATATTAGCGTCAACTTTCTTAAATCTACATTATCACTTGCAGTATTAAGGTCCATTTCCGCAAAGCATAGCTGCGACCAGATCTATCTAAACCTTCCAATGGGGCATATTACACTATCAATATTATCACACGATCCGTATTGACAGTGTAATAGGTTAGTATTGTGATAATCAGTAGTGTATCTGGGCTGTTGTGAAATTCGCGATACTAGAATCACGATCCGTATTGATAATGTAATACCTCCCAATGTTCCGGGGTATTTTTTTCAGTGTGGCCATTTTTTAATTATATATGTACAAGGGCGTCATTTGGTTGTACTTTATAAATATGCGTTTATACCCAAGTCTCCAAATAGATTTTTTAAAATTATTTTACTATATTTTTTTTTGATAAAAATATATAAATAAAAAAATGATTAAAAGAAATAGTTAAAAATTATATAAACTAATTTTTTAAATATAATACACCCCCCCCCTAGAAAGTAATTTCTTACTGGTCAAAAATTTTGCCCCCCCCCTGGGAAAAGCTGAAATGACGCCTCTGTATATGTACATTCGGAATATTATTGCATGGAGGTAAAGAAGGGTTTCTAGATTGGAGGAAAATACATATGTTATAGTTTATTATTCACATCTCGGACAGCTAACTTGGAATGATCATACGGAGCAATCCGCCAGCCTTTTATACTCAACGTAGTGAAAGCTATTATTGGTCGATCAGTCGCGAGACCTCATTGGCTGTTGAGCACCGCTCGCTCATAGGCTTTCAAGTCTCGATCGCTGATTGGACGATGGGTACTGGTCACCCATTGGTCGATGAGCACTGACCATCGAAGATTTGTGGCGCGAATGCAATCAATCACGGCTGCACTCCATGGAAATGGATCATTACTGCCAGTTTTCTACATCAAACTGGTACATAATATCTAGAGCTCGGAATCTGAAGGGGCTGTTTATTGTTCAAAGATTGTAAATGCATTGTTAAAGGTTTGCCGAACCTTTTTCACAAAGGATTTACAACAATGGAACAATAGGCGGCACGTTTCCGGCCCCTTCAGATTCCGACCTCTAATAATATCTCTTAAAGACCCCCCCCCATCACGTTTTTCAGCAAGCCCCACTGGCTTTTCATATTTGAGACTCTCAAACTATAGAAGTTTCAACCCAGAATCAATCATCTTGGAAGATATATCGACAATTTGACGGAGAAGATTAAAAATTTACTACGGAACGCATAATACATGTGTTTAATACACAAATTTCAATAATGATAGTATGTAGTCGTGCATGGAGATAAAGCGCGTCTGCGAACGCGGTCACGTAAACGCGACTCGTAAAACGAGGGTGACTATGTGCACGTTAACGTCTCGCGGCACTTAAACGGTCAATAAAAATTTTACGACCTCTAATAATTGCAACGCGTCGCGTCGCGTCGGTCGATCGGTCGCAATGTTGTGTACACCTATGACACGGTTTGAGCTTGCAAGTAGACATACATACACACAAGTAGCACAGTCAACATGCATGTTGCCCAAGCCACAAACATGCAACGTGCGACTGCAACAATAAGTATTTGCCTACACATAGAAGTAACACGTCGGTGATTAGGCTAGTTAGGTTATATTAAGGTCTGGTTGCCGTTTCAAGTCATGATTTTTATGTTGTGTGGAATTTACATTATATTCTATGTAATCCTGTTTGGATTTCGTCAAGTAGCACTTGTTGCTTTGTTGGATTCGGTTGCTGAATAAGTTGCAATGTTGCTTTTTTTGTTTATAAGTCAATTGATGTACTGTGATAGATAGGTTGCGAATTGTGCTTTGTTACATTATATTAAAAAAAAAAACAAAATCCATTCTAATATGAAGTTTTTATATATTCTGATTTCAAAATGCAACATTTCTTATAAAAAGCAACATGAAGCTTTTTAATTTTAGGTTTAAAATGTAAATAGTAAACTATTGCAATATTTCCATACAACAGCAACAGTTGCCTCTGCATATACAAACCAGTGATACAAACATCTTCATGCAAGCAATATATAAAGTTGCGTCAGTGCATACAAATGTTTATCCACACAACATTTATTGCTACGGTATATACGAAGCTGTGACACATTGTGACATTGCGTGTGTTTCTTCTATGTTTACTATGAGCACACTCTACCAATGTGTGGTTTTGTTTTTATGTTTTTGGATGTTGTCGATTGAAATAAGTTGAAACCCACACAGCTGGGTAGAGTGCACTCATTAGGCTGGCGCAGCGAAGTTGCGGCAACACAGTGAAGTTGCGGCAACACAGTGACAGTGGCAAACACATTTAACAGACATATATAATACAGAATGTTCACAGTTAGGAATGAATAACGTTACCTGAGGTGGGTGGCACAACCGAGTTGGGCATGCCATTGAGGGCGTGTGGCAGTTGTGATGCAAGTGCTGCCATTGGGTTGATGAAAGATCCCTGAGCGGTGGCGGCCGCCATTAGCGCGGCTTGTTGTTGCAACCACGCTTCATCGCACATCTCGCCGTTGAACTTAGGCGCCATCTGATAGTGTCAAAAAGAAAACGAACTGTTGCAGAAGCCAGCTGATTCACTGCTCACAAGTGGGCCGCCGCATAAGCGATACACATTCATATATATAGCAGAGCATCGCAACTTGGTGGCCGCGGCCATTTTAGTACCGTACGCACCACTTTGATCTAACGCGTGCGAGCGAGATCGCGTGTGAGGGAGAAAACCGATGTTAGTTAACGTTTTGCCACCTATGTATGTAGGGACTAGCTAGTGACTGATATATAGAAGTGGCAACTTGAGTCTCCAAGGGCAACAAGTCAAAAGTTGCAGCAACTTTTTATAGTAAATGTGTTCAATTATTTATTTTTGATTCTTATATTTAATAGAATTTAAATATTGTTAAATGAAAGTGAGTTATTTTCTACATGTGTGATTAATAATAATTTGAATTATTTTAATATTTCGCAGAAAAATCTTATATAAAAGTGTGAAAGGTATTTTTTATGCTTTTATAATGTGTTAGGTTGAGTATTTTTAAAAAAATTTCAATGTGATTATAATTTAAATGAATTCATTATATTTATGCTTCGACTGAGTTGAATAAATTATGCATTTTTTGTAATTTGAATTTATTTCGAACGATTTTTATCTACGCGCCATATTGAATATAGGTGTATATGATTTGAATTAATCAAGGATTTTCATAGGTTAATATATAGTTTATAATTGCATTACGGATTTAAAACGATACAGTTTTATAGCGGGTGTTTTCATTTTACAGATTTAAGCTAGGTATATTTTCAAAAGCCAGAATTTACACCCGTTTCAGGGCCGCATCCTAATTCGGAATTTACGATCTGAATGCTGATTAATTACGCGCGCACTGGAGATTAATGAAGTTCAAAGTTGTGCAATTACAATTTCGGCCAGATAACAAATATCGCGAGCTGGCAACATTGACAACGCGAAGAAAAGGGGGGGGGGGGGGAGGGGTTGAAAAGATGAGTCGTCGTTCAAAGTGCGAGGGAGGAAATTCGAATTATTTACCAAAATTCGAATTATTTGCAGCGTCCGCGAAATTATCTTTTGCGTGGACTGGTGGGAAGCGCGAGCTTAAAATTCACTAGCTTTTACTGGTCGGAATTATTTAATTAAATTTACACAGTTATGATTTATACTTTCGGGGGCGCCCCGATCGTAACTTAGTTTGCAGGGGAGAAAATTTCAATTCAGAATCCAATGAGAAACTTCAGATCGAATATGAAGTTTTCGGTGAGCGCGGGGAGAGAACGGGCAGCCTCTGATAATTGTCAGCACAATATTCACCCCTCACCACCGCTGAAGGGAATTATTTCAGCAAAAATCCATTAAGTCTGCCTCCGTTCGAATTGAAAAATGAACATTTAAAAACTTTTTTTCAATTTGGGAGAAAAAAATCGGGAAAAAAAGCTTTTATGTACTTTTATGGAAAATATACCCAGTTTAAATCTTATATAGTGTATACGATAATGTAGTACATTGTTCGACATACGTTTAACATTACCTGCGCATAAGCTCCATAAGCTCCGAATTGATTAAAGACGAACGGGTTTAAAAGGCTCATGTTGCCGGCCATCTGCTGCATACGTCTTAGTTGTCTTTCCTTTTCATTGTCAGCAAATTTTACTACTAAGCTGGAAGATGCACCCTGAAACAAAAAGGCAGCGATCTCATCAGTAAAGCAATTCAACTAAAAGTACAGGATTGTTACATAGAAAAGTGCATAACGTAATCCCTATTATTTTACAAGCTCCACTCTACATATGTATTAGTTCAGTGACATTCCTAACAGTAAAAATACTGCGATCTGATTTTGAACCACTGTCACTGTTCAGATTTCTTTGGTATCTTACCGACATACGGGGGGTTAGCTAGCATTGAAGTAAGCTAATGTCTCAAAGTAGATGAGTTTAATCATTAACGAACTCATTAAAATTTACATCGGAGAGATGACAGCTAGCCACCCAAACTCGGCTTTCTATCATCCCTTCACATTACATTTAAACAGTGCTAAAAGTTACTTGAAGTGCTTGAATGGTACCCGAGAGAATGCAAAAGGGTAAAAGGAAGACCGCAGTGTGTCTTCCGTCGGGATGGATGAGTGTGGCGCAAAACAGAGATGAGTGGAAGCGTGTTGGAGAGGCCTTCATCTAGCAGTGGATGGTGAATGGCTGTAGATGATGATGAAAAGTTACTTCTTTCACTCTCATTCACTCTCATTTCATTTAATCTTAATATAACAAGCTTTTATACTTTCTTATATATATATACGTTATTTATTCGCTAATAAATTAAACTAGTGTTGTATCCGATGACATATCATTGCATGGGTGTTGGCATATTAAGTTATTAAATAAAATAAATGTGTCGTCGGTTATGTGCTCGTCAATCCCCACACACCTTTTAAATATATCGAATTTAATATTCATATTTAATTGTTTAATATGAAAAAAATAGTAAAAATTACCCACCTACTTACCTACATATAAACAATATAAAAAACAATAGAAAAATTAATTAATTAAATAAATTTTCAATAGATGGCACTAAATTCTATGCCAAGTGTTTTTTCTTTTGTTATTGTATTCGTATATACTTTTTGGCAGTGATTTAGCTGTGACGTACATATGTATGTCGAGTCGAAACGACTATTATAGTACAGCGTCTGATAGGAAACGATCTACTTGGAGTCATAAATATCCAAGCCTGTCCAGCAGCAATGAAGATTATACTCGGAGTAAATTATTTTCAATTAAGGTAAGCTCATAGGATCGAACCCGGCTAAATTTCGGTGCTTAATATCAACGCAACCGTCGAGTCACGCTGCTGGATTATTTATATTCTAAATTTGGTCTAAATTCTTCAAATTGACAGTTCAATACAACTATGCATCATTAAATTAAATTAACACACAGATTACCTAAACACAATCTGCTTTAGGTCATCGACTTTAGAGAGTCTTTAATTAATATTATGTATTAGACGTATTATGAGCATTTATAAGAATTGTAAATAGGTTTTTGAGCTCTTTTTCTTATTATGCTGTACATTAACATTAGAATAATATAATACTATGATTACTAACCAAATTAAATTAAATTGTAAAATAGAAAATGATCAGTAGATCAATAGCTATTAAAATATATATAAGAAGTATATTTAGTAATAATAAAAAGCATTTGAAAATAAAAATTAATTGAACAAAAGTAAGTACATATGTATGTATGTACATATTGAGAATTAAAATTGAGTACGTTTTATGTCAGATAAATGAATAAAGCAATTGCCATGCTTCAGCTCAGAGCCATAAACGTTCTTTATATGAAAGGCAAGTGTCTGTTTTATGATTAATGCAACGTTTGAAACGGTTTCTTGGCACGGTTCGAGATTTACAATGCGATTATTTTGACATTTATCTGTACGAGGCTAACCAGGCGGGCGTTGCAATAAAAAGTCCTAACCATAAGGAGGAGAGATCGTCGAGATTTCCCAACGTACTAATAGAGGTGATGTATAGACACTACTTAAAAACTATTTTGCAGGGGGGGGATAGGGGTGGTCGAGTCGTCTGCGATGGGGTTGCAATTCAATTACTCCACCTTGACCATACCTCCCTTATAAACAAGCTCTCAACCTTTGCTGGTGCAGCTCCGAAGCCCATTATTTCGCAGCCAATAATACGCTCGGCTAATCCAGCCTTAATCGACTGCATTGTAGGAATTCATCCATTACGGTCTGTAGCCGCTCGCTATCGAAGCGGTGCACAAATAAATTTTATCGCTACACTGCTGGGAACACTGACGAGAGAAAAGTGGAAGTAGTGGAATGTCAGTAGAGGGCAGCTCTACAAAAAGAATGGAAAAAAAACGATGCTGAGAAGAAAAAGTACACAGGAATGAAGTCCTGAAACAGAAGCGAGCTCTGTTCGGGTACGGTTTAGCAGGCCGTGTTGTACGGCTCGGGGCTATGTCAGTTGTGAAGAAAATGCTCTTTCCCTTTCATCCCTGTTATCCGGCTCGGATCGTACTTTATTGCTAGGGATAGAAAAGGCTGCCGTTTCCTCTTTTTTCTATGAAAATCTTTTGTTTGAATTTATCAAGAATTTTCGTGAGTGCGTCGTTTTTCGGACGCGATAGTGATTCTCAAATTGTTCGAAGCTTTCATCCATACAATATACACATGTATGTAATATGATTGGTCAAGTAAACATATATACATATGAGAGCCTATAGTACAAATATTATTATATAAGATATTGTGCGAAAGGCATTTAACGCTCCCTCACCGAAGTGGGGTATGCAAGTGACTCAATTTTTACGTTTTTCGTAATAACTATGTGGTTTTCAAAGCTATATATACACCCTATATTTCTTGTATTCCTAGAATGAACTACAAGAAATTTATTTTAATAGATTTTTTTGATTTAAAAAAGGGGTACATCGTAAAAAAATACATTCATACATTTCTAAGTTCCAAAGTATGATTTAAAGGCGGTAGCGATAAGACAGGTTTTTGTCTGTTCGCTTGCATATTCTTGTTGATCGATGAATCAATGCGAGATAAAGAGACTATATTTTCGTAAGCTATTGTTTTCGTCGCTTTTGGCGCGTGGCTATTGAGTCATGCAGTCGCCTGTTGGCCTTACCTATGTGCGTTTGCGTGTTGATGCTTGTCGTTATTTTTTAATACAAAAAAATTCAAAAAAACATGCTATAGGACTAAAACTTTTTTATGTTGATGTATAAAATAATTAATAATATATATATTGAACCCATTTGTATTGAAAAAAGCTGTGTTTTGATTAAAAAATATTGGGGTCTTACTCGACCCCGGTTCGGGACGTTAAGACGGTTTTGAAGGACGGTCCGCCCTTCAAAACGAGTGGGGGGTGGAAAGTCAAACAAAAAAGGCTACTGGCTATTTGAAATGGGTAAGCTGTCACCCCCTCCAAATTTTTTGGATTCTTAAACGTGTTTAAGAGCCAATTGAAAGCTCTATTGGTGGCCAAACCTCGCAAAATGGCAAAGTTTCAAAGCGATCCGAAGAGTGTAGGAAGTTAGTTAGACTAATTGACGAAGTGAAACTAAAAAATTGATAAACTAAAATTATTAATTGGTTACATTTTCAATGTACTTAAAAATACTATGAGCTTTCATATTAAATCTCCTTCCAAAGTCACTATTTTAAATTTCGAAAGGAGAACAACAATAGAAAATGAAAACCAAAATTTATACAATAATAGAATGATAATAAAAATTGCAAGAATCATCATTTTTAGAAAATTTTTGATGTCAATGTTTTATACATACATATGTACGTTGTAATGATGTTTGTTTTTGTTTTTAAAAATAAAAAAAGTCCTGTTGATTACCACCATTGTGCTTTAAGGACGAGATGAGGTAAAACTATTCCAAAGAGTCCTGCAAGTACTGTTTATATACATAGGTATATGTAAGTTTGCATATTTGTGAAATTCTTGCGTATTGTATTCAATTAAAAATTTTTTTCAGACTTGGTGTTTTCTGCAGAATCGTTTAGTACCACGTTTTTATTTTATAAAGTCGGAAGTACTCTTAGTTTATGTTATTTATGCAGTTTTGTCGCTTTAAGTATAGTAGAGGTAGAAGTCATTAGCTAGGCTTCCGGAAAAAGCGGGTATAATGCATTTCCTGTCTTGAAATTTTACGATTTGTCTAAAGAAAAACATTCCAAGTAAACGTTAAACTTTTAAGTCGTACTTAAAGGTTTTCAAATAAAATAACAGAGAGTCCCATTTATGTATACATATATACATATTTACATACTAGACTTATTTTTGCATTCCAAATAAGTTTATTGCTAAAGGTTATGGTATCATTTTTACCTTTGGGAATGTAAAAGATAACTAAGGTTTATGTATATGTAAATGTTTTAAATAATGTTACACATTTTCGAAGAAGACAAATTAGATCATAACGAAACATCGGATAGGGGCATCAATAATATCGAAAAGGTTTCACAAAAATGACCTCTACAAGAGCAAAACTGGGGTCCTAAAATAAAACCAGCAGCGTGGACTAATAGTTAGCATATATGCGTTCGAACATAGTAGTCACGGGTTCGAGTCTTACTGATTGCTGCTGACGTGCTTTGTGACTCCAGGTCGATCGTATCCTATCAGAGTATACCAATGTATCTTCAATTTTCATTGACATGGTTCCAAAAAATTTATCTTTATATTTTATTTTATTTATTTTAACCTTTATCGATTCCCTCGCAGACTTTCGAATTTCACCGATTTGTATAAATGCTGCAAATTTGTTCATATATGACTCAGTGGATTGATGTTTAATGTTTAATCGATGTTTGTATTTGTCTTGTATAATACTTTTGTACAATGTTTGACCATAGATGTCGTGTCTAATGTAAATATATGGTTGTATACCTGTATATATGACTAATAATTTTTAACCTGTATACCACATACATCGTTTTGGATCAATCTGTTAAGACGAGTGTGCATGATGGATTAAAATAATAACTAAAATTTCAATCTAAATCAGCTGGAAGACACCGAAAATACGCGTATTATTTAAGGGTTATGAACGGTTAGTTTAAGTAAGGGTTGGCCCTATTCATTTAAGATTGGGTTGTTAGGGTTAAACTTATAGAGCTAAACGTTGTAAATTCATTGTTTGATACATTTTCACTGCTTGAATTGGTGAAAATATATTTTCACTACTAAAAATTACATATTTTCACTTGAAATATTATTTCAATGTATCATTGTATATATATATGTATGTAAAAGAAAAGAATTTTAAAATAATGCTATACCTTTTTCGGAAGGTTCCCGATTGCAACGAAAATAATTGCATTTAATGTAATAATATTGTATTATATTTTGAGTACTATAAAGGTAGTACATATTGTAGTAAGAAACATGCAATATCAGGTATATGTATGTATAATCATTTTGAAAATCTATTTATATAAAAATGAATGTCTGTGTGTGTGTGTCTCGAATAGGCTCCTAAACCACTGAACCGATTACGATGAAACTTTTAGGATTTATTGAATGCATGTCCGGGAAGATTACTGTGAAAAAAAAAAACGGGAAAAACGGGAATGGGTGTCATTGCAAAACTATAATGTCAAATGTTTTCGCGTCGAGACCAACGTGTTCGCTGCCTGCGTTTTTCCAACAAATGGGAACGGAAACGGGATAGAGAAAGGAATAGGGAACGGGAACGGGAATTGCATGCGTTATTGTGGCGTTGCAACGCATGCTGGGTTCAGCTAGTATTATATACTAGTGAATAGCCCGATGAAATATCATCACATGGGTATAAAATTATTATATACCCGTATAAAACTAAAAAAAAAATCCGGAACCGGAACCGTTATTTTCGTAGACTCTCATAGATAGTTTTCAATTCTTTATTTGTAATAATTTTCAATTCTTAAAGTAAACGTTAACAGAATGTAATATTTTCCGATTATACACAAACGGTCATTGACCTCGTAACGTTGAATATTATTATTACACATAACAAATTACGTGCATATACATATGATGTGTATTTACAACACGTATTCTGGGCGAGGATATGGCATGCGACGCGAGCTCGTGAGGGCCATTGCGTTTGGATCGGAGGGTCCGAGGTTCGATTCCCGGCGCCCGCGGTGAATGAAATCAATTTTTTTCTCGAATATCGTCAAAATATAAATAATTTAAATTTAAATTATAATTATAATTTAATTGAAAATAAATAAATAAAAAATGGTTCAAAACCTCGCTTAATGAAATTATTAAAATTACGTATTTTTATATGGCGAGAAGGAATATTTCAATTAATGTTTAAAAAAAAAGGCAAAATGAAAAATTGGATTTGGCGTGATGTCCGAGACCATTAGCTCAATTTAGACCCATATTCAGGCTATTTGGGGTGATCGGTTCGAGTCGCGAAAAAGTCGTCTCATCGAAAAATGAATTAATCGATTTTTATCGATTCGTTCATTATGTTCGGCGAGAGTTAGGACACACACACACACACACACACACCTACACACACACACACACAGATTACCGTCTTTATATATATGATAAGCTGATGGAATAGTTTGGGCCTTGTAGGTATTATTCTGCTGCAATTGGAATCCGATCTATAGTCAATAGCAATATAAAATCTTTTATTATCTAAATACATATGTAGGTATAAAGCAAGAGCTATTTTAATAGTTAATTCATTTTTTTTTAGATTTCTCTTATTGTTTGTATGTACGTATATATGTGCTTAGGAAATATTCTATGAGTGTATTTTTTTAGATTTCTCTTATTGTTTGTATGTACGTATATATGTGCTTAGGAAATATTCTATGAGTGTATTGAATTGAAAGCAAAAAAATGTCCACACTCTCGCGTTCCATCGAGTTGATTGTAACGTGTGATTGTTTTTCCCGTTGGACTGATGGGTTAGTGGTGAAGTTTGGCGTTGATCGATTAATCGGTTTGTCAGATCGATTGATTTGTTCAGGCGTTGGTAGAGGCGTTTAAACACGCCGATTGTGTCTACTCCAGTGGAAAGAATCGAATGCACCGCAATTGAGGCTGGGTTTAACCAAATCTAATGGATATCCGGATGAAGAAAACCCACCCCCGTCATTCAAAGCACACACACGCGCGGAGTCTTCAGGGAATGGCGAAAAAATCCAACGGATGTTTGAATATTTTCCAGGAATTGTCTCACTCGAGCGTATCAATATCGTTGATTGCTCGATAGCGGGGAACAAAAACGCAAAGGGAAATATGCGATAGTGGATGGTAACGACCCGCTATTTCGATATACATATGTACGTATGTATGCATGGGAAATGGAGAGTTATTGGGTTCATTCTGTTGTTCATGTCAGGGTAATGGGGAGGTTTTTGTCTACCCCACGACCCCCGTGAAACTGATGGCGGAGGCTTCAGGTGGAGAGGTATTGATGACAAGTCGCATGACATCAGTTTACTTTATGGGCGACAGTTTTAACGGATGGCGTTATTTTCGACCTCGGAGGTTGATAAGATGGAAATTTTCTCGGTTTTCCCTTTCGTGCACCCGCTCGGGATGAGTTAGTGGGGACGACGTAAATATGTCGAATTTTACAAAGGAGTTTTAATGTGAATTTAGTGAGCTATGCGAGCTCTGAGCTGGGTCACGTCGAAGCAGAATGCAGCCGGGAAATTACACGGCCCAATGGTCTCCTCGGCAATAAGAATGGATTAAGCTTTGAGCGACCCTCGGCTCTGGATCTGGTGAACCTGAAAGCTGACATTTCGAACGAGCTCTCGTCAAGTGCTTGCCCCGGAATTCGGACTGGAAATTTTGGATGGTTGAATATGAAAGAATTTAATAAGGAGCATATTTCATATTGGTACGCAAAAGCGATCAATACGAGCGTTTTTTTTTTTTTCCTTTTTTTTTCTTCTCCGTCTTCGGGACAAGGGGTGGGTGGTGTGTTCCGCCCCTTAAGCATACATGGGCACAATTTAATATGAAAAAAATTGTGTATATGCATATACACACAATATGCGTATACCTCGTACATACATAGGTACGTTGGGTTGGGATGGTTTTTCGACATTTTTTCATGTTTATCTCGCATTTTCACGAGATGAAAGTATATATCGCGTGATGGATTGATTGCGCGTGCGTGTAATGCTGCAAATAATGTTCATCCGTGCAAGAATTCGGCACGTCGATAAACTGCGGAGGAGATGACACGAAGTATAAACGGTTTTGATGCTTAAATTCGCATTATTATCGTCGCTTTATATTTTAAAATGTAAACCAGATCACTGTCATTTTTCGTATTTTCTGACAGATTTATTCCAAATAGCTATTGGTTTAATATAATATAATCAATCTAGAAAGCTAGATTATACATTAAACCGTTTTCTGGGTAATTCTACATACTACATACGAGTAGCGGTAGTTTGTAACTAACAGAAAACGTTAAAAATAATATGCTTACTTAAATGCATGATTTAGATCATGTTTCTTATTTTCTGTGATCAAGTTTTCACTTCATAACAAAACGTTTTCATATTCAAAGAATTAGAATGTTTTTATATTCAAAGAAGAATTACTATATAGAACTACCCAAGCAAACCGGGTAATTCTACAAACTGTTATGTACCCCGCTTATCACTCTAGTTCCCACAATATCAAATGTACTTTTCACACGCTCATATACGTGAATAACAAAACTATAAAAATTCCTGTAATAGGATATTCAGATAACACAGGAATGTGCCCAGCCCATAAGATAACAAATCATTTATATAGATCGCCATTCGATCGCATTAGTCAGTCATCATCATCGACTCCGAGAGTGACAATCATCATCATCGACTCCGAGAGTGACAGTCATCATCATCGACTCTGAGAGTGACAGTCGTCATCATAAAGACTCCGAGAACGCGTCCGCAAATAACGGTCAGCATAGCAGCAGAATAAAGTGAACGAAAGTTAAAGTTATAGTGAAATAGTTCTACGTGTCTCCTATTATAAAAGTCATCGTTCCATAATCTATCGTTTTTCGAATATATCTATAATATAAGATAAATGTAACATTTTAATAATAATAAAGAAACTTGGTTGGTTAACCAAGTAGTAAATAAAAATTAAATAAATATTTTCCTGGAACGTGACAATACATACTACATATGAGTAGCGGCAATTTGTATCTAATATTAGAAAATGTTTAAAATAAAATGCTTACTTTAATGTGTGATTTGTTTTAGATCAGTTTTTCAGTTCATAACAAAACGTTTTCATATTCAAAAAAGAGTCAATAATCAGTCTTTGTTTTACATAAATGTGTGGCAAAAGAAATATAATTGATGAATGCACTTCAAATAATTGATATAATTACATACATACTTTTGAACAATAAAAAATTGAGAAGATCATGAAATATATTAAATCATTCATTTATATAGCTGTTAATCCGAATTTTCAGTTATAAATTTAATTTAAATTCTAAAGTTGTTATGTACATAAGTACGACTTTGAATGTGCTATAATTAAATGTATATTATGAGTTACGTTTATTACGAAAAACAGACTATTTGATCCAAAGTTCTTGTTATTTACGCCAACTTTTCCGTTTAGCGATTTAATTTCATTCGTTTTAAATTCGAAACGTTTTACTATGTGAGTCGGAAGTAATTTTATACGAGTAGCTTGGTTTATTTACTAGACTTCCCAAATAAAACGTTATATAATGTAATAGAGTAGGTTCAAGTTATGCGATAAGTACATTTCGAGCAACGATAAACGGCTAGTGAATCGCCGTTCGAACGAGTTCAAAAGCGATTCGTAGCAGTGAAATATTTTTTCACAAGTGCTCGAAGACTCTCTGGACCGAGAAGGGAGAGAAGGGGAAGGGCACTCATATAACGAGACCGACTCGTTGAAAGCGAACGACCCCAAGTCGAATCGCGTATACGTATATCAGGTCGTTTCGTACATAAAATGCGAATTGCACATTCTTCGCCTTTTATATACGTGTGTGCAGTAATAATTTTAAAAGTGCTTGACCGCAGCCTGGGGGATGGGATCGGGGTCTCGAGGGCTGCCGGGGGTTGATTCGGGAAGGGGTGAGTTCGAGGTGGTTCCTGTTGCTTTCCCCATTCAGACCACGTAGACGAGGCCGCAGAAATGCGTTCTTCGGAAAATGGCCTGCCCGGGAAATCGCGGAGCTTTGTGCGAAATGGTGAAAGCTTTGATTTGGAGCTTTCCGTGAGTGCTTTTTTAACAATGTTTCTGAGGTCGTAAAATAAAAAGAGACATTTGAATCGAGCACGCTTGAAACAAAACACAAGCAAAACAGAGAATCAAATTAATTATTACAATATTCTAAAAATATAAATGATCTGATAAAAAGAAACACGATAAAAGAATCTAAATATAAAAAAATAGTATCTACTTATGAATAAATATTCGGCTTAAAACCGAATTACATACCCACCTAGTTTGTTTGTTTCAAAAAAAAAATCTTGTTATTTTAGAGTAGGTACATGTTTTTCAGAATAGAACAAGTTTATCTCATTTTCAGCCAAGTAAGAACTACTCTACAAAACTTCTAAACAACCTTGCGATCGACATCTATATTATTAGCTTCAAACTACATATACAAATTATTTAAGCTTAAGTATGACGAGGCTGAACCCAAATCTGAAAGTACAGGTCTATCATCATATTGACGAAGGTACGTATAGTTCAAACACTATTTCTTTCAATATTTATTTATGTTGTTGAATGTTGAACTAGGATCATGAATGCCTTTGATATGTGATGCTGGAGAGGTATGTTGAGATTATCATGGAATGCCAGGATAACTGATAAGTCCGTTCTCTAGAAAGTTAAGATCAGCAATAGATTGTCATCAGTCTGTCTTTGAAGAATCCTCGGCTTCTTCATATAGTTTGAAAGCGATCTGGATATCTTTGAAAGACTATTTGTGACTGAACATGAGAAGGAAGAGGAAGGTACCTTACTCAATTTATCAGACAGGTCAGTCACCACTGGATCTTCTATGATTTAAGCCATTAAGCAAGTGGCATTTGGAGAAAGATGAAGACGATTAACAAGACGGCTGATGGACTTGGCACTTGGACTATGACATAAGAATAACTTACTCGTAATGTAGTGTATGTTTAATCACAAGCAATGTGAAGAGTCTCCAAAATATCATTTTGCTACATGTTGAAGTATAGAAATTTAATACTGGCTGACTGCATATATACTGTTGGTTAGCTAAATAAGACATTAAGACGGTATGGTTTTTAATTCGTTTTCATTCGATCATGTGATTGTAAGGGATTAGGCAATAGTCTGCTCCAAGGAGTCTGATCTTGAATTATATGCTATGTAGACAGTAGTATGCGCTTTTAAACTAGCACGAGCATTAAAACGGAATGCATTTGAGTACAGGAAGCGTTTTTAAAACGATCTGAATCACCCGCTAGGAGGCTTCACTATTGACTGTTTGTTTAACGACATCCTTTGCATTTTACGACGTCACAATAAAAAAGTCGTAAAAACGGCACTTTCCACGTGCGAGACGGCTTTCACATCGAAGGGCGAAACTAGAACACACCCTTTCCTCCAATCGAGGGCCGACGAAAATTAATATAAATATAAGCATTCGTACAATTCGGAATATAATGCAAATCGTATGTGTGCGGATTTCTCGAAGAAAGTTATTGAAATGTTCGGATTTTGGGTTCCTTTCGACAGGTGCGGGTCGGAATAGGCTCGGTATAAAAAAGGACAATAAATTGTAGACGTAGGCCAGGCACGAGTTCGGGGTTGGTGTTAAATGTGGGCACATGGGGGTGGTGTAGAGGGTGCTTCGAAAGCCACAGGTGGTCAACCGGTACCGACCGAATGGAACATGCCGACACGACCCGCCTGTTGGATTTTTTGTTTGTTTTATAAAGTGAATTGGAACAATTCCCCAGGACATAATGTGATTATACAATCGGCGGATTGAATTTTTCGCTTTAGAGGAGGCGTGTCAGAAGTGGAAATTTATTGTGGAAAATTTCCAGGCAAAGACGCTGTGAGATTAAACTTCACGTATTATATTATATATAAATATATGGGTATATTGTTAGACGTTTTCAATGTTAAGGAAAAAATATATATATTATATGTACGTGAATTAATTTGCAATGCAAAGTCGTTCTATTTTAATACACTTTGGCAAACATTTGTGTAGTCATTTTGGCAGGAGTTCGGCCTTGAACTTTTACTTGGTCGCCTTGCTATTTTTAAGCGTAGAAGAAAAATAACAAACAGTGAACCGTTAATGATGGGGATAGAAAAAGGGTTGAGAGAAAAAATATCACATAATGCTTACACAAAAGAAACCAGACAAATTTGTTTGCGTATTGAATATATCTAAAACCTAAACATGATGAAATTTAGACCAAGATGATTGGCATTTTATTCACTAATACAAAGTTCAAATGTGATGTGATTAACGGTGCTCAACTTATCACCATAATACATTGACATGTATATTTACACACTTTTTTTTAAAACAAAGAAAACGTGATAAGGGATCGATACTAGTATATATATGTGTATGTATGTAGATACAAATCGCTCGGTGGTTGCGATTATGTTTAGCAACGTGAGGTTACCGGGTTCGATCCGGTGCTAATCTTTAATACTGCTGGTCAGACTTGGACATTTGTGACTCCAAGTCGATCGTTTCTTATCAGAATTTGCCAATTTATCTGATTTCATTGTTGAAACGGTTTCTCCATCAAATTGGCAAAAATCATCCTACCCGCTGTGTCACAAATATCTGAATTTGATTTATGCACAATATGTAAAAATTTTTGTACAAGTCTAAATTCATAGATGTCTCTATGGATGAATACATTAATTAAATCAGCCTATCGAAATACATGGATTTATGTAATAAAATGCTGCAATGGTTGTAATTCATTGTCTAGGAAGGCGCATTGGGATTTACCGGTTAGACCTTCCTATGTATGAAATAAAATATTATATTCATGAAAAATTTCTTCCGTGAAATTTGACTGAAAACAAATCAAAATGAATACTATTCATTTTGATAAATTGGTTACATTGCACATTTTGGCCAACTGGATATGATATCTAGCCTTATATGTAGTTCGCCTCTTTTTAATCTTTATTTAGATTTTTTATCTATATTCACACTTACATATTTACCTAGCTATTATAAAAAACTAAGTATTCAAAATAAATTAAGCAATTTGTTTTCATGATTGATTGTGATTTATGAGAGGAATTTTGATTTACTCTCTTCCATTTGTGCCTCACAGGGATGTTTTGTATTTGCAGTTGGTTCTTATTTATTGGAACTGGCAGTAGGTGCAAGACATTCCTTAGGTTATATTTTATATTTGATATTTTTACGTTATCTGTTATTATTAAATGCTATTGTTTTTTTATGTTTATGTATAAATGTATTTATGTTTATGTTTAAATGTATTTTTTTATGTACATATATAATTGATTAGTATATTATTTTCGTAATGTATTAATTTGTTTTTTTTTTTGTAATATATTTTTTGACTGTAATGCCACAATGGTCTGAACATTAAATAAATAACGACCGATCTATGCTGCTGGCTATTATGTATGTAGAAGCTGTTTTTTCCAACAAAACCAACCCAGCTATAATATCTCGTAACATATTCAGTACATTATAAAAGTATGCATAAAAATAAAGCGGTAGTATTATTGTAACTATTTCGAAACCACATCCATAAATAAGTAACGAATGACTTTGCAAAATATCTACAACGCAATACATATGTACACAATAAGAACCAAATCAAATAAAGCCAACCTGAATATCCCGAGATTTAATATTTGATGAGTAATGGAAGGGGACCGACCCAATCGCTAAGAGGAGCGCACACGAGACGTAGCGTTCATTTTCAGACGCCATGGGAATGCAGCCTGGCAGGGAATTCAATTTACCCGCCGCTACACATTCGGAATTTTCCTCGAAACGGAACGCGATCCGCTGCGATGGAAGAACGCGACCGGGAAAAAGTACACGGACATCCACCCGCCGAAATAAAATAAAAATAAAAAATAAATGAAAACAAACGAGAGTGGAGTGGTGGAGCGTTTATCGCGAGCCGGCTTTGGTAGTTAGTCGTACACGGGTGGTTGCGGTGCGGCACTCAGACGTCGTCGACAGCGACACTAACGCCCTCTTCTTCCGGGCAAATTGCGTCTGTGACGGGCGGGCATCCGACTGAGCTTTAAATAATGAGATTTTTTCTTTCAATGTCAGATAAAATCGGCGATAAAGGAAGACGAGCACGCCGGTGAGCCTTTTGTGCGGATGCTGCGGCCTCTTGAGTTCTCCGTCTGAATTAAGCCCCTCTCCCCCTTTTCTATTGAACTCTGTGATATAATACATACAACTAGGTTCGTGTACAGTTGATAATATTGTTGCGTAGGGGTGGGTGGAGGATCCAAGTAAAAGGCCAACAGTCGTTTCACAGCATTTATTGATGATTCAGGAGATACACGTATTGCCAGTGTTCAGTCCAGAATGACATGATATCGCCTACGTACCGCCTTATAAGGGGTAGATCTCTCAGGACGTCTAATTTGTTTACCTACTGTATAGTCACGTATTCGGATATGTATTCCCACGGTATGAGAAGTGCAATCATTGTTTAGCTTTCATGCACTTAGCTTGTCGCTAATCCCTAAAACCACTTACACCGGTCTCACGGTCTCTCAGGACGTCTAATCTGTTTACCTACTGTATAGTCACGTATTCGGATATGTATTCCCACGGTATGAGAAGTGCAATCATTGTTTCATGCACTTAGCTTGTCGCTAATCCTTAAAACCCACTTATACCAGTCGCACGGTATGCATTTAGTTAATCCGTTAACAGATATCCGTTACAGATAATCTTTGAACGGTCACACAGTCTCTGGGATTCTATTCGCTTAATCCGCGGCGTACGTTACAATATTGTATATTTACAAAGTTTAACGTTTATATTCATCATTGAGATTAAAAAATGATCATGTGGGACGACCAACCCAGAGCTGGAGTCTATTGTCACATGCACCAAGTATTTAGGCATTTATTTGGATTGTTAATTAAGTTTTAGGGTGCAAGCAGATTATATTATTAAAAAAAATTACAAAAAAAGTTGGTGTACTTTGTAGGTTAAGAAATGTATTAAGTATAAAAAGTATAAAGCCCTGGTCATATGTCAGATTTATTTTTAAACGATCAATTTAAATAGTTATGTTCATTTAATGCATTTTGTTTTGTATATGTACTAGCTGAACCCCGGCATGCGTTGCAATGCCATAATAACGCATGCAATTCCCGTTTCCGTTCCCGTTTCCGTTCTTATTCCCGTTCCCATTTGTCGGAAAAACGCAGGTAGCGAACACGTTTTTCCCGTTTCTGTTCCCGTTTTTTTTTCACAGTAATCTTCCCGGACATACACACAACAACTCCTGAAAGTTTCATTGTAATCAGTTTAGTGGTTTAGCAGCCTATTCGAGACACACACACACACACACACAGACATTCATTTTTATATATATGTATATAGATATAAAGCCAGTAGCATAGCTAGGTAGTTAAGCTTCTGCTTAGCGTCAAGAGGCGTCGGGTTCGATTCCATGAGCTGACCTTTATTGAAAAGAATTTTTCTGAGTATATCTGTAGTGCTGCTGGTCAGATCTGAATTTGTGACTCCAGGACGATCGTTTTCTATCAGAGTTTAACAATTGTCTTTGATTTCATTGTTGAAACGGTTCCTGGTAAAATTCCTACCTATGTACTATGTCACCACTATTTGAGATTGATTAGTGTACAATAAAATTTATGTAAAATTCATAGATGTCTCGTTAATTTGCGAGTTTTTCAGTGTCTCGTTATTCAGCGACTTGTAATTGGCCAGGAAGGCGCATTGGGGTTACCTGTAAGGCCTTCCTGGTATATACTGGTATGTAAAAAAAACAAAAAATAAATAAATAGACAAAGATTTAAACGTATAATTTATAAAACAAACTTTTAATTAATATAAATAGGAAAAAATAATTTCAAAATTGCAAACTTAACTATGTATGTATGTAGTTCAGGTAAATTTTATAATAACAAGGTCTTATATACCTATTTCAGTTAATATAATTAAGTATGAGAATCATTTTACGAAATAAAACATAATAAATCATATTTGTCATAAAGAGAGTGATTCAGGTTAGATTTAAGTTGACAAGTAAATACTTTTGGAATAAGTACATTGCACCGTATTGAATGTGACTTTCTCAAGTAAAAAACGGAGAGAGAGGTAGTCCAATAGAGTTACGCGAGGCAACATCATCTCGGAAGGGTGAATAAATAGAGAGCAAGAGCAAACACTTAACAATAATGTAAAAGCCGTACATTTTTAATGATATTTTTCAAGGGGGAAAAAAGCGACACGCAAAAGAGCAAAATAATATTTGTAACCGGCGACAAGAGTGATTGCACACGTAAATGCATATGTAAATATTAAAATATTAATACGCGGTAAAAAGTAAACATTTATTAGTTTTGAATATGTAAAATAAAATTGGATTTTTAACCGTGTTAAATTTCTACACTGGAAGATTTCAATGAGCGAGCAGACGTTAAAACGTATCCGTAAAATATGAATAAATGCGGTACGGTTGATTATATGTACCTACATATGTATATAAGGGAGGTTTTTCAGTGGATATATCACAATGTTTCATAAGAAGATTTGAGAAAAAAAGGGACATTTCGCTTTCGTATAATACTCAAGTATGCATACATCGATGTGACTTTCTTTGTACGCCTTGTCACCTGTCACAAATATCATTCATCACGACAGTGGACTACATTATAGTAGTGTCATGAGAAGTTACACGTTTTGGATGTGATATTTTCGGAGCACCTTGTGAGCAATGACAATCCAATTTCCTTTCAGAGGGAGCTACGCTATCCTAATACGATTTAGTAAACGTACATTGGTACACCCCCGAACGGTTACAATGGAGTGGTACGATTAGAAAAATAAAATACGAAATTCAATGTATTGTTGGGTAAATAAAATATTCATAGTTCGAAAAGTCTTCAAATTTAATTATAAAGTTTTATGATTTTCTTACTCAGAAAAACATTCATAAGCTTACAGTTTGACCCCACACGAATCGTTTTGTTTGCATGTCAACTTTGTTCTATGCGTAGTTTTAAAGTAAACGAAATGCGATATTGCGAAATGGAAAACTTTTTGTAATGATGATTGAGATGGAGTGAATTTGTTTGAATTGTTGTGTTGTTGAATTCCATTACAGTATTTAATGTTTGAATTGTTTTCATCTATTTTAAAAATATAAAGCAGTATAGCCGAGTCGCCTAGAGTTACTCAGACGAGTGAAACTTTTTCAGATAATTTATTAGTATATAATATAACAGAGAAACAAATGAACGTTCATCTTTATAAAGTAGAAGATGATTAAAATAAAGAAAAGCAGGTTGGTTAGTAAGTGCTAGCATATAAATACTTGTCGGAGGGTTATTTGTCATTGCGATGGCTGGATATTTGTAATTTCTCTTGGGATTTGAGCTCGGTCTCCACATCTCGGTAAGTGGCGACGTAATAATGGTAATAAAGGTAGTTGAGAATACAAAGCGAATGTCTCCATTGCTCCACAGTTACATGCATCATAGATTCTTGCAATTCGGACATTTGTGTCACGTTCAACAGACGAGAATGAATGAAGGCAGGAGATATATTTTTCTTTGTACACTTTTGACAGAATTAGAAGAAGTGAATTTGAGATAATTGAGTTCACAGTCGAGCGATCAAAAATTTTCAGTGTTACATTCACTCCTTCGAGGAACAATGGGAGGATTCAATGGCGAAGATGGCGGCAGATTGATGACGTGTCCAAGGGGATGATGGAAGGATGAAGGTAGGATGAGAAATGTGCTGGCAGTGTTCCAACTTGAAAGTCGCATCTGTTCGAAGTAACTCTCTTAAGTAATGTCTGCTAATGATTTGAACAAAAAAATAATAGCGGTTAGTGAGATCGATAAAAAACCACAGCGAAAGCATAATCGGTAAAACGAAAGGTTGAAATTTTCATTAGGGTTTCTTGATAGTTTTCAATAAAACATTTCTATATAGAATAAATACAATTTATAACTTTATATAAAAAAAATGTTTTGCCATGATTTAAATGAGAACTTAACATATCTACAAATTAATCGAGGTATGTACTTACATTAAAATGTATTTCTACCAACCAAATCATTTCTGTTATTATATGTACATATATAAAAAGTTCATTTAATTAAATATAATTTCAATGCAATATCAATTTATATATGTATGTACATATAGGTACATAAAATAAAATATGCATTGTAAATAGCACTGAGGAACAAAAAAAATTTGTATTGCTGTGGCAGAATTCAGTATTGGAATCAAAATTCGGGTATTTTTTTCTATTTACAGTGATTTTTTATTGCATTAAAATACGTATAAATATAGTGAATTTGAAAAGTCAAATACATATGTATATATATATTTTTTTTACACATTTGTTTCTTGAACTGTTCTTGTCTTTTTTCTTAAATCCATTTATTGGGCTAGTTTTATATTTTACTACGTTTACAAAGATCGAATGATGGACTAGAATATAGAATCTCCATTCTTCATCTCGCTCTTGCATCATTCATACGGTCATCAACAACAGTGTTTTTTTAACTCAATTTAAAATTACTTCTGATTAAAATTGGTTCATTTAGATAAAAGAATCAATTGTTTTGAATGTGGCAAAGTGAAAAAGCATCGAAATAAACTCACAATATTACGGAAAAAATGTATTAAAAAAAGTATATTTTGAAAATTCTCTATACAATTAATTATAGGCATTAAAAAAATCATAATTTATTGAAAAAAACATCTGACTATTGATTCCAATACTCAATTTTGGTACAGCAATACTATATTTTGAGCTAAAGACTGTAAAAGCCAAAAATCTGTAAAAATTGCTCATTTTTTTAAATGCTAATATCTCATAAATGATCGGAAGCAAACAAAAATTAAGTTTATAAGATTAAAGTTTAACGGGTCAAACTTAGTAAAGATTGATTAGTCTCCACTGCGTTGTTTTTTGTTGGTCAGTGTATGGTATGGTAGTTTAAGATGGATCTCAATGATACTAGCACATTTTGGACATCTAATTTATGAGTAGATATGTATGTATGTAGGCAAGTAAAACTGTACATCATGACAATAAAATATCAACATCATGAGCTTCTTTTGATTCGTGTTTAAATTCATTAAAGCACTATGATCTATTGTGCGCCGTGAGAGATTTTTTATCCGGCCATTAGTGCGACTAAAAGTGACGGGGTGGAAAAATGAGCGTATCGCGCGGTTGCGCCCGGCGTGTTTTTCCACTCTTTCTATTATTATTTTTATTTGGGAAATTTGTCAAGAGGTTTTTTATGCTGTAAGCGATCCGACCGGTCATAATTCTGAAACGCGAGCGCTTTCATAATTAGGTGTATCAGCCGCGTTGCGTGCGCTCGCGAGCGCAGCTTAAGGGCCCGCCGAAAGCTCTGAAAGCTTAATGAACGAAACAATTTTGCAAAGTGGATCATTTGTGTACGGCGTAAATACCTGGGCGGGTAAATGTGTTAAGAGCACCATAAACATGCAATTCATATTTCAAAATATACACTCGCTGGGGGAGGGCGTGTGCGTTTCGTCGGCGAGAATCGGCACTCGCTCTAAAGCTCGTTTAAAATTTAATATCACCAGCAAAAGCGCACACATCGTTCAATAGGACGTTCCTGTTTAGAAATTTTGGTTTATTGATATTTCGGCTTGGTAGATTTTGATAAAAGTCTATTGAGAGGGCTGGACCCCAGCGCCTTGTCCATACAAACGTATTAGACTTTTCCCTTCTACAATTATGGCCCTAGAGAAATTATTTTTTAATATGCTTTTATATCCATCAAAGGCATGGTTCTATTTTTTTTTACTAAGAACTGGTTTTATATCATATTAAATATGTACATAATTTAATAGATGGTATATAAAACGTATTAAAATTATCATCATCATCTACAGCTTTTCGCAACCCACTGCTGGATGAAGACCACTCCAACACTATTCAATTCGTCTCTGTTTCGAGTGACAGATTCTCATCTATCTCATCCCATACTCTGTGGTCTTCGTTGCACCATTTTACATTAACTTAGGTATCATTAGATAGCTTATTTTGTCCATTCTTATAGCTGTATGACCCACCCATTGCATTTTAATCTCATATATTAAAAATAATTAGAAGAAAGTGCACATTTGTATGTCCAATTGGGGCATTTTCGTTATTTTTTAACGTTGACATAAGTGTAATTTTTAAATGATTTTGATAGATTTTAGGCCAAGATAAATAAATTTTCTAGAAATATTGTATCTTATAAATCATTTATTTAAGGCTTTTGGATAGGTATATAATAAGTCTATAAATACGAGTTCACAGTCTTAATTTATTTTAAATACATAAAGTGGTGGGAGAACTTTCAGTTCCAAAAACACTATTTCTGTTTGACTTAATTCACAAATTGTTATAATTTATTTCAATTCGATATGTCCAGAATCTAGGAAAAGCAAAATAAACGTATTACTAGTATTTTTAAATATTGTTAAACACAAAATTAGATATTTAATGTTTTGAGAGATATTTCTCGAAATGAAGAATAGTGGACTTATGCCACTTTTAAATATAACGGCTCATATATTGATCGCATATCCATAATTTAATGGGTTACTATTCACAGTCGCCAAGTTTCAAATTTAAGTTAATGCACGTAGAAGACAGACGTCGGATTTCTATGTAGGATTTGCTTGGAATCGATCGTCGTTCGTACGATTGAGAAGACATTGCATTGTGCTGAAATGCACTAAAACGGTAGGATTTAGTGAACAGTAAAGGAAAAGTTGTCGTTTTGCATTTGTGCAACACCGGAAATACCTTATGGGCGGAGAGGAGCAAAACGAACCGGGAGGCGGAGGTAAAGATCTTTGAGTAGTTTGAAGAAAGAGGATCTTTGTCCTGGCCAAACACAGACAGTCGTCAATTTTATGTGAATCGCTTCTGGAGGGATGCACTTTTCAGTTTTATGCTCTTCTTATCTTAACAATAGAGTCGAATCACGCGGCGAAGCCTTTTCCAACACACATGCAATTAATTCCTGTAATATTTCACCCCGATTGCCTTTCGTCTTAGCACTATCGATTGTGAAAATCCATCACACGCGATTAATCGCCCGGACGTTATAGATGATGCACATTTGTAATGCTGCAATTGCAATCGTTCGTTATTTAACCCCTCGCCTGCAATCTACAATATATATTATATCATTATTTGCAGTTGGGTAGCCCCAGACTGTCAAACGCGTCCTCAATGACGTCATAAGTATAAAACGAATGAGAAAATTTTTATGTGTTTTCATATACCAACGCTACAACAGTGAAAACACTACGAAATATTTTCCAGAATATTAAAAAGCACCAAATTTTATTCCAGAGCCTGATAATAATCAGGAGTATGTGTTATGCATAGGGATGTGGCGTGATGACCGATCATGTTGAAGAGCGTCTGGCAAGTGCTCCTGATATTGAGCGAGTTGGAACGGGTGAGGCCAGCGTCAGATGCGCCGGAGCGTACACACATACACACATCCATGAACACACACATTAATTCATCATTTCGAGCGGGTGAATGGGTTGGATTGGCGAGCGTGTAATGTACGTAATCAACTTTTTACATACCTCCTTTACGTTTCACATGGCTTTCGTGTAAGTGGTCATTTTTATCTCTTATCCGATCGTTTTCATACTTTGCCATATTGCTCATTTTGGTCATCAATACACGTTAATGTATCGTCTGCCATTACGTTGGAGATAAAATATCGTATACAACGCGTTTTAAAAACGGGGCAAGTAAATCTTCCTGACGTTTAACAAGCGTTGTTTAACTGTTCGCCATGACACGGCCTTATCAGATTTTAATTGTTTAAACGCCTATAATTCACTCTATATTTTATGAAATTTGCTCTATAGGTTCTCGTTATCTCTAATATATAAATATTTTTACTATGAATACGTGCGCGCGCCTATAAATTACCTTACATTATATTCATATATAACACGTACATTTATTTTAATTCGTGTATCAATTCCTTTCCGAAACCACCCGTTGAAACCAATGGGCACAACACTAGTTTATAGTATAATTCTAACGGAAAAATGGCACACGGCTTTATGTAATATTCAGTTTTTCGCGTTGGGATCGTCGGTGTTCTGATCCCATTACGGAACTTGGATGTGGGGAGCGTTATTGAACAGAAATAATAATGGAGAGTTCTGTGTGACAAAAGGTCTGGGTATGTAAATATATAAAATTTTATTGCGATCGGTTTACTGCTGCCATCGTTCGTTTTCCAGTTGACTGTATTGCCGTTGGGGGTACTAAGTTTATTTCTTCTGGGCAAAACAAGAGCAAAGGCAAACAATCACGCTGCATTGGACGACAGTAATAATGGTCCAGTCGTTAAAGTTCAGCCCCCGCGAGTCCATTGCACCCCGTCTTTATTATAATTAGGGGGTGAGAAGTGTTGTCGTTGAATGAAGTATCGGGAGGGGGTGGCAGGGTGTAAATATAGCGTTGTTCGGTTCAATTAATCGACGGCGAAAAGCTGGGTGAATAATAAAGGGAGATTTCGGTAACGATTATTTTTCGGTTACCAGTCAATTAATTTAGTTGATTCGTGTTCACGCAAGAAATAAATTACTTCTTTCGAGTTTTCCACCTTAATTGTGATTCATTAGAAAAGTTCCGCATAAAAGAAAGTCATGAAGAGAGTCGGGAAACTTTTTTGTTCGCGGGAAATAAGAATCCTTCCTAGCGCACACACGCATACCGGTTTATACACTTTTCTATAGGGATTAGAGCGGAGAATATTGTCAAAGCTAAATGACTATCACTGATTGAAAATGATCCAAAATAGAGATACAATCTTAAAGAAATTAATCAGCGTATTATTTAATCAATTGTACACAATACGTTTTATATAAATAATAAATACATAGACATGATTTTGCGTAATGTTTTTTTCTTGATATCCTCAATTTCATGAACTTTTGATGTGCTTTATAAAAGCGAAAAATAAAATTTAATAATATAGAATACAGCAATATCAATATACTGTCATTAAATTTTATGACTGTTTTTATGTTGTACAAAAAATATTCATGAAGATGGGTATGTTAAAAAATTACGCATGTGAATTAAATAGGTCTATTTTTCTAAATTGCCTAATATAATAAAGCATATGTTTCAATGAAAGAAAAACCTTGAGACTACAAAAGAAGACGCAAATGTATATATAAAGATTTCTGTCTAAGAAATAAATAAATAATTTGTAAGTAATGAGTATTGCGCTCAAGTAACAATGATTTGATGAAAATTCTACACGCTAAATTTCTTGCTTTTCTTCTTTCATTATAAATAAATTTCGTTAAATATATTTGAGACAATTTTAATGTAAAATCTATCAATATATTCTAGGTATAATAAAAAGTTGATAAACTTCAACAGATATAGAACAATTATTTGTAATATCTACACAATATTAATTGCGACTTTGAAGTACAAAACTGTATACATAAGTTAGTTCAGAAGAATTGTTTCAGATTTTTTTACCGTCCGTCTGCTATCAGGATTTTAGCAATACATCTCATTTCACAGTTTGCCAATTTCATCTGATTAGTAAAAATAGATTTTTAGTCGAATATTGGAAACCAAAGTTTGAAATATCTGAATATTGGACAAAAAAGCTGAGCCAGAACGTGACAAACAAAAATGTGAATACGCAAACTGTAAATCTGTATATCAACTACCTAATTGCTAATATGAACATATAAAGGGGTGAGTTTTTCAATAAAAAGTACAATAATTACATTGGGGGCGTCTTATGGGAAAGGCAATAAAGTTTTGCATTAATATTTTAATATTATATTAAAGTTTTAAATTACAATACACAATTTTAAAAGCACACTTCACGTAACATAAGCCGCATCTTTTTACTATTCATTGCCGAAGTTTTTCCACTATATTTTAATTTAAAAAAATCATCAAAGTCGCGCAACTTATGCAAGTCCCCGAACGCACCACTCCGCGGCAATAAATCACAACGAAACTTACACACGTTTATATATTTAATTCACCCCGTGGATGGTTTGGGGTTACTCTGAGAATATTCGCAAATAATTAACCTGAACAGAAGCGGCTGGGGAATAATTGGAGCGCCTAGCGTCGTTTTTTATCGGCAGGCTCTATCGGCGCTCCCGCCGCATTCATTATAACTTCGCACAAAACGGCCGTAATTGAAAATTCGATTCCATTTAGAGAAGGGGTGGATCGGGAAGAGTGTGGGTGGCTTTGGCGGGCGGGTGGGGTCGTGGGAGCGTTTGTTTATTCAGGCATGAGGAACTAAGAGAGGATGTTTTGTAAGGGGTGTCGCGAACAACCAAAGGGTTCATCTTACACTGATCCTACGCCTTCTGATTCCTTATCCGCTTATATAACGATCTCTAGTCTCACCCCCTACCATCCCCTTATCATCCTTCATCAGCCCCCATCCAATCCTTCAGAACAATTGCATCCATTTTAGAATGACTCCACGCGCAATACACTGTATCGCCATTAGTCAGATTTAAAACAAATATACATACTCCAAGTCAAGTAACACAATACGCAAACATATTTTAATTAATTTGCTACATTCTGAATATGAAATGATGAATATCTTATGAAACATGTGCATAAGTAAATTTGAAATTAAATAAGCAGCTTCTTTTTGATATTTGATTGAATTAAATAATGTACTAAATGTTGCAAATATGAATAAGCATTTTAGGTGTGAATATGCTATTATGCTTTTATAAACCAAAAAATTATCCAAAGTATGTTCAATAAACTTGACTCAAAGTCACATGAATATTGATAATAGTTTTAATTCATATATTTAATCAAAATGGAACTACGTACAGCTTAGATTAAGATTTGTTTTGGAAATAAAAATATCATAGCTACTGCTTTATAAAGATTCATATCGTTTAAATTGGTAATTGAATTAACAATAATTTCATTTATAACGGTCATTTATGAAAGTTCATACAAAATTTCAAACATTTTACTATAACTTTGATACAGTAATGCGGAATGACTGTAAGTCAATAGATTATCCAATTAGAAAACGCTATATTTAGTCATGTCTATGTGAGAATCACAGATTTATATTGATTTTACATCAAAAGCAAACATCACAGATACTTTGTAGAAAGCAAGTAGTTAAGATTATTAAAGTACAATTATATATTTCAATGGTTCATTGTTGTCTATTTATTACGGCATAGATACAAGATGCGCCTCATAAAAATGTTTGACACAATCCAATTCAACGAATAAAAAAGTCAAAATGTAGATTTCGGTTCTAATAAACTTTGTTTTTAGTAGATAACATATTATCAAGAACTTTTCGATTACATATTGTAGATACACAGAAGCAGATGACCTGCTCGTGCAAACCCAATTACAATTTGCGTTGCAAAATTTCACGTCAATGATACATAGTACTATTAAAGCCCCACGAACTGGCTCGTTTTGTAACCGTGGCTGCTAAGATCTAGTCGCTAACACTACCTATTTATTATCGTCTCTCACACGGTGGGTGGGAATCGAGTGGGAGGGAAGGGGGTGGAACAGTGCGTTTCTCAAACTCTGACACGTTTCAACCCCCTCGGCGTGTGATTATTTATGCAAAACAAGCTACCTAAAGTTGATACTACATATACGTTGAGTGTTATTTGATCGTCGGGTAGTGAAAAGTGTAGAAATTATTTGGATAAGGGATGTATTTTCTTTTTTGTTCGGTCTGTTTTAACTTGAGACGCTTGAAGTCGTTTGTCTATCCAGAAGCAAACAAATTGGCCACCTGTTGAGAATGCGCCGACAAATCGGTAAAATAACTTACTTTAACAGTGTATTTCGTATAAAACGGCTATGAGGATACAATATCTATACGAAAGTATGAATACTGAATAAATATTTTACGTATATATGTATAATAAAGACGAGATAGAGTAGTCTCTATGTACACAATTTCAATACTATTTCAATATATGTTTGTAAAGGCATATGGTTTCATTTGAAATATAAAACCGATATTGTTCCGAATTGATATCGAAGTATATATTTATTTCCCACATATGTATGTACGTATATATACTATTTTACATATGTATATATGAATAATATATTGCTTTTATGCATCAATAAATTAATAAATATAAAAAAGCTATTTATTTTTCCATGAACTACAGCATGTACAATGTCTTTTTTTGAACCTTAAACAAATTGAAAGTCTGGCAGTATTTGTGGACAATATTATGTAACTAAACACACATTTTTCAAACAAGAACGTAATTTTCTATATATGTAAATATATAGAAAATTTTAATCCTATTAATCATTAACGCTTGGTATTATTTTCTTATTTTAAACAGATATGGTGAAAAATTAAATCTCCTCATCGATTTTTTCAGTTTAAGCTTAAAAATGCAGCTTCAAATATTGTTTCAATGAGTTGCAAAGGGGTGGTAGAAAAAGGCGTATAGAAAGCGAGCTGTCATCACTCCAATCTAACACAAGACTCCGATGTAAATTTAATGAGTTCATTAATGATTAAACTCATCTAGCTTCATGTCGGAGATATTAGCTTACTTGAATGTTAGCTAAACCCCGTATGTCGGTAAGATATCAAAGAGACCTAAAAGGTAGTAGTGGTTCAAAATCAGATCACAATATTTTGGTGGCCAGGAATGTGAATCTAATAAAAATATGACGTAATATTAAGGTTGTTAAAATAACAGAGATTGCATTTATAGGAAAATATCTAATTTGGAGTTAACTCTATAATATATAATATATGTAGACTGCAATTGCTAGATTATGATCATTTTTCATGTTTTGTTTCAATAGAAAAGTACCCAATATGTCTTAAATACATTTAGTGCTCTCTTATCGTATAAGAAAATGAGGAAAACTTTCTGTTCATTGAGGTAAACATGTACTAAGCATATAGCCGATTGTTTTTTACGATATGTGGGCTTTGTGTAGTTTGATTTTGTGACTGAAAAGGTCAAATTGTGACAGTGCCGCGCTGCCCAGTTTGAGAACCAGACGATATTGTGCACACGCTCCGAATGAAGTGAAAGCGTACCTATTAAGACGTGTCAAAGGGAGAGAAACGTAATTTGAATTTCGTGTGAGGTTTCTCCGTATTGGCGGCGTTCTTCTTGTTGCCAGAGTTTCCCGGTAAGTCGAGGGGAGGAGGAGGAGGGAGAGTTGTGCGGTCCTTTCCACCCCTATCACCCCGTGGATGTGGAGGAGGACGATGGAAAATTCGCCCTATAATTATGTGCCTATAGTTGTGCCACGCGGGCCGAGAGAGAGGAGCGAGGAAACGCGCGGAAAGTTTAATCAGACAGGAAATGGTGTTAAAATTTGTGTTATTACGGGGGCGCGGAATGAATATTCGCCATTTCGCCGCGGGGATATACATATAATGAATACGTTGAAAAGCCATGAATTTAAGTTTTATTAGATTGAAATTTCCGCCACCCGCGGGAATAAAGTGCGCGCGAAGAAGAAAAATGGCAGTAAACACGCGCTTTCTGGGTTAATTACCAACAAACGCGGAATTCACCCCCCCGCCCATCGAAAGATGGGGGTAAGCTTAGCCCCCTCATGCTGCTTCGGCCGGAATTATGGAAGTATTATTTCGTACGTTCATACGTTTATATGGAGCGTGAAAGGCACCATTGCAACGATGAATATATTAATAAATTTCAAGGCGAGTTAGCATTCAAAGGAGGCTCTCTCTCTAGAGAAGGAAAAAAATAATGAAATAAACATTCCCCGTTCTCTCGTCTCGAGAATAAAAGGAAAGGCAATAAGGGAAAAATCGCGCATGCGATGAAAATTGAGTAGATTAATTTATCGCATATTTGATGAGTTTAGCTTCAGGCAGGAAGGGAAGGGATTCCGAATGTTTATTATATTATATTGAGATTTTTCCCCGTGCGATTTCCCTTTATGAATACGCGGCTACTCATATAATATTCATGTTTAAAGTTTTTGCAAAATCGTGTCGGTTTGCGGTGGAGTTTCGAGCAATTTTCCTTGTAAATAAAATCAGGAAATCAGTATGAAGTAAATATATTTTTATTTTTGACCCTTGAAATTGGTTATTATACAATATGTGGGAAATATTCTTCAAAAGAAGTAAAAGCAATAACAATCCAAAATTAAATAAATACAATTCTTTACAATCAACATTTTGTATTACCAGATTTGTGTTTACTGGGCATAGATCTATAAGAAGTCATATTTTTACTATTTCCATCAAATTTGAGCAGTTTTATACTATATTTTATTTCATTTTACATAGATATATACCAGGAAGGTCTAACAAGTAGACCCCAATTCCCCTTTCTAGACAATTAATTACAAACATTGCAGAATTTTTATTACATAAATCACTATATTTCGAGAGTATATTAGTTAATGAATTAATCCATAGAGACATTTATGAATTAAGACTTGTACATACATTTTTACACATTGTACATTAATCAAATTCAGATATTTGTAAAGGCGGGTAGGATGATTTTTGCCAATTTGATGGAGGAACCGTTTCAACAATGAAATCATATAAATTGGCAAACTCTGATAGGAAACGATCGACTTGGAGTCACAAATATCCAAATCTGACCAGCAGCATTAAAGATTAGCACGGGATCGAACCCGGTAACCTCTCGGTGTCAAACCTAAACGCAACGGCTAAGTGTTTGAAGTTATGTAATGTTTGAACATATTGACTTCACTATCGCACCACACTGTATCACAATGAAAGAACACACGCAATGATGACATTGTGAGCGTATCGGCATGCAAAGAAGAACTTCGATTACACCGATTTCGCTGAAATCCGACATGATTGAGAATTACTACTCGTCGGGTTTTATTGCCCCCCATAAATCCGGACCCAACGGCTTCTCAACAATTTGCGTCCCATCCCTCCCCCTCCCGATCCCACCCCATTTCTAGCCATCCCTACGCGATTACCTACCCCCTCCCACATCCACCTTCAATAATAACAAAGCGCATAATTTCGTTTCAGGAGGGCACACCGGAGTGTCCTCTCCTTGCCGGGCCGCAATAAAACGTTAATGCGACCCCTACTACACCACCCAACCACCCCACCACTTTACTTTGTCTTATAATCCGACCGGTACGATTTCCACATTGAAATTGCAATTAGACTCGAGGTATCCGTCCCGCAGTGCCCCCGAAGATATTCCGGGAGAATAGGCCGCCAATTGTTATACCTAGATATGATTTTATTATTTTTAATTAATTTGAGGTCAAGTGATATTGTCTTCAAAAACAAACAACCAATTCCAATCAATGACAATTTAAAATACAATGTATTTTCATAAATACATTAACCATTTATAATAAATATCTATAAATAGCTACAACTTTAGTTGCTTATGAATCTGCTTATTATTGTCGGAAAAAACTTGATTTTATAACCAACTGATCCTTTTCCATTGGGGGAGATTCACTTTTCCATCTTTTTCCTACATTTGTTTGCAGCTACTCCTTGAAGATACTCCCCTAATAGTCAGAGAAACGTTTTCATTTTATTTTTATTTAATATTGAGGCAATTTAGCGATTAAGAGCTAGTACTATGTAACTTATAGATATTCTTAATTTTGTAGAGGAAACGCTGGATCGATAGGATCAGGTCTTGTATCTCAATTTTAAACCAACCATTTATAAATATGTAAAGTTTCTATACCCACTAACAAAACCAAATTTGCGACTGGGGAAGTGTAACAATCTATATCAGTTCGATCGAATCTTCTTCCCAAAGCTAGAAACCTTTCAGCTTCAAGAGCTTCAGAATTCAATCCCATCAGTTGTTGCTGACCAGACCTTGGATATGTGACTCCAGGTCGACCGTTCCCAATCAGAATTTGCCAATTTATCTGATTTTCATTGAAGCGTTTCCAACAAATTGGCAACCTGCATCCATTTTCTCGTAAAATTTCGAATTTCGCCGATTTGTATAAATGCTACAAATTTGTCCATATAAGTATGCCTCTGTGGATCGATGTTTAATGTTTAATCGATGTTTGTATTTGCCTTGTATAATACTTCCGTATAATGTTTGACCATAGATATATAAGGTTGTATACCTGTATATATGACTAATAATTCTTAATCTGTATACTATACTCATCGCTTTGAAGTAATCTGCTAAGACGAGTGTGTATGATTGATTAAAATAATAAAGTAAAAATATAATTTGCCTAAAGACACAAAAAAATACGCGTTTTTTAGAAAATTTTGTAGATATACTCTAGTAAGCCAAATATATACGTTGCATCCCAATGTAAACCGCACCCTGGATTATTTTGGTGATTTGTTATCCTTGTATTGAAATATATACATTAGTTTGACAGTGATCGATAACCAAATTTTAGGAAATTTGCGAGAAACTTAAGATAAGATCGAAGATAAGTCGAAGTAATAAGATCGTATGAATTAATAGTGACATAAAGAAACGCCTCTCATAGCTGGAGTCAACATATATGTCCCGTGCGACACTTTAGAGTGTGTTCTTACCATTATAAATACATAGTTTGTCGATTTTATCTCACAATAATTGTTGAAACAGTGCAATATAAGATCATTATCCATCCCCAATTTCAATTATTTCAACTACAGATAGCAAATAGTACGAGCTGGAGATGAAAAGCTTTTCCAAGAAGACTTTACTATCTATGTATGTATGTATGTATATATGTATGTACATAGCAATAGTGCAAATATTTGACACGATGAAGTACACAATGCTTGAAATCGTATATGTATGTATTTATATATGTATTCTTCTACATACTAGATTGGCATTTTATCTCAATATAAAATTAACACGATTTAGTGTTATGTCTGTGTATTAGTACTGTGTATGAAATATTTTAGACTGAGAATAATTTTTATTGAGGATTATAAATGATGGTGGTTCAAAGCTTGCGGTGGATAAAAAGGAGAGCTTTCGGGAGAGCCCGGCGTCCGTAATGAAACACAACTAAGCCATTAATATTACGATTCCTCCCATTCCTCAGGGCAAACCCTTCGCAGATTTATTAGAAAGCAAACGGTGGTCGCATTTGTCGTTCACCGCAAAATTAATTAACATTTTCAAAAGAGAAATTCCTCTGAAATATTAAAACGTCATTCGCCTCTCGAGAAATTCAATTTTTAACTCTAGAATATTACTCCAACATGTTTCCGGCGTGAAAAGTAGCAAAAAATTCAAAGGAATCAAAATATCATTAGTCGTAGTTTCAAATTAAAGTAATGAAATGTTGGAAAAATGCGATTCAACGAGAGTTTTCAACGAGACGAGATGAAAAGTGTACGGAGTCATTCACGAAATCACGTACTGAATCAAACTTAAATGAAAATTTCAACACTAAAATATTTGCCAAAGACAAATTCAACTATACACAAAATTTAATCTCAATGGTTTTAAATCGGAAAATAAATATTTTTGAATTTTTTTCTACAATTTCGTATTTGATTTAACCCTTTGAAATGAACCACTAAGCAAACACGTTTACTACACAGTAGCCATCGTCACAGCAATTGTTAGCTTATTTGGAATGAAAAGCCAACGTTTTTTTTCGGAATGTTTTCCATATTTATCCGGGATGTAATTACTACGTAAAAATAAATAACCACAAACCGTATATCCACACACAATCTGTACAAACAAGTGGATATAAAGAGTATTGCCAATTTGTTTAAAAGCCTCACACGCATCAGATACATTTAACCGCACATACAATTTCGAATCAATTACGCTTGAATGGATACGCTATTTATTTGCGCAAATTTGAATTTGATCAATTGCCAAAAATACATTTTTTTAATGTATCGTTATTAATCATAGTGGTTACGAAACTCAGTGGTTAAGCGATTGTTTTCCCGGTTGATGATGACTTCAACATTCAAATCGAATATATCCGTCAGAGTTTGCCTATTATTGCTATGAAATCATGATTGACTTCAGAAGAAAAATTAGAAATAAATCAAAGATAACATTTTCAAAGAAAACTCCACCGGATAGTAAAATAGTACAGATGGTTGACGTGGTACAAAATAAATTTTCAATACTTAGTACTAGTAGATGAAAGTCAAAGGGTGATTTTGGTACAAGTTGACTGTACCTTGAGGACTTGGTGTGCTATTATGTGCTCGTGTTCGGATACGACGAAACTGGGGGATGACATGGAATTTGTATCGACAAAAGGGTGAGAAAGGAAACGGGCCAAAGGGGGGTTTGTGGTCGTCGGATCTCGTGGCATTGATTCAATCCGGGAGTGAGAAACAAACAACACTGTGAACATTATATCGTTATTCCATTATGGCCGAGCTGTGTTTACGACGGATCCGTTCAAATATCGAATATCTTGACGTGGTAACGTGGAAATATTTGAATTGGAACGGTCGTAATGGGAACCGCAAGATCGGAAATCATTACATTCATCTGAGGTCTATTTGAAGTACATATATTCGTATATATAATATATAATACTATTGTAATGGAAGGCGTAATCTAATATTTTAATTGTATATTTTATATCAAATGCATTATACCTAGGGTTGCCAACGGGTCTCTTTAATAACGTGTTCTCTTTTTTAACACATTTCTTTTGTTCTCTATATTTTTTATATTATGCCCATAACGTCCTATCTTTCAATTTTGATAATAATTTCACGCAGTCCATACTATAGGTATATTTTCTCTCACAAGATATGACGTGAGTGGAGAGGTTTTTGCAATACCTGGCCAAAATGCCATGTATGTAGAAAGAATATTTTCCATGATCAGCGGACAGTGGACTAAAGAAAGAAATAAGTTGAAAATTTCCACTGTCCGGGGTATTTTAAGTGTAGTATATAATTACAACAATATGGCAAAGTATGAAAACGATCGGAAAAGAGGCAAACTTTTTCCTGAATTGTAATCGTAAGTGAAACGTAAAGGAGGTGTCTAAAATTATATCGTGTTTAGAATTTTATAAAGAAATCAAAGAAAATAAGAAACTTTTGCAGCAACTTAGCAGTGTAGATAAATATAACAACAGAGGCGATGACATTGAGAGTGACAATGAAGATGATTTAATTCAACAATTAATTTTTCAAGTTCATAACTACATATATACATACATGTATGTAGTATTGAAAGTGGAATAAGTCATATAATATTTCGTTTGAGATAATTGGACTTTAGCGTAAATTTGTTTTAAAAATTATTTTGATACTACATAAAAATATATATGTACATTATGATTCTTTTACATAGATATAATCTTTCCTGTACTGGTGGAATTTTACGATTACCTTGTAAAATAATGATATTTTTGGTATCTTAAATGACTTATTTCACTTTAATAATAACCTGCACAATTATAAAATCGAAAGCGAAGTAAGAAGAGGCTAGTAAAAAATAAACATATTTTGTTCTCTTTTTTTGTCCATGACACTTGGCAACCCTATTTGGCAACTATTAAAAATTTTTCTCAATCGTCATTTATTGAAGTTTAATTAAGTCGATTATGATTAGTTTAGACTGATTGACGAGAGTTCAAAGTCACCGTTTTGTCGGAATCTCCAAATATAAAGCGCGTCTGGCAGAAGCGGTTTTTTTTTTCAGAATGTCATCATTTTTTTTAATGTTCGAGTCATTATTGTGAAAATAAAAGTCATTGAGGGCTTTTTTGGGTATACGTATATTTATTTTAATCACAAAAAACCCGAAAAAGCATTTGGATTTATGAAACATAAGCAGGCAAAAAGACCTATTGAAAGATTATGTATGCGTCGATTATTTCATTTAAAATATTATTAATATCATAAAAAAATCGTCATGTAATTGAAAATGGAATTTAAATTTGAATTAACTATCGCGCCTTTCTTTGTTATAAAAGCTTTAAAAAAATCGTATCTTTTTAGCTCATATAATATATAAAATATATACGTATAAAAAGAGTCTGAGTCGTACATATTTAATTATGCAAAATGTCTGTGTTTCATGCTTGGCTGTAAAGCTTTTCATTGCACTCGGTTGTATTATAAGTGTGTTGGAAAAGGGGTTTAGACTAATTTACATATTTCTTATTTATTTTCTTATCAAGAGCGTTGCGTCGGGGAGTTGAATGTGCTCGGTAATTTTTCATCATTAAAACAGATGCTGCGTTCAAAATGGAAACGAAAGTGTTCCTCGACAATGAAATATAAGTTCAATCTCGATTTACAATGGAAGGCGTTCAGCTTTTAGCGGAGATACGTAGATATATAGCACGTATAAGTATATACATATATATACATAATACATTCAAAGCGAGGCAAAGATATGGGAGTTTAAAAATATTTTTGTATTATTTAATTATTAAATAAATTATTAGCATGACAAAACATGGTAAAAATACTCTAATTTCAAATTTTGAGAGAGTTTATGTCTTCTACTTGGCATACTTGAGCTTGAAACAAAAACTCGAATGCATGACAATATGCATACTGCTAGTGTTCTGCAGTATGAGTCCTGCATTACTTTCAAGCACGTGTTGCAAACTTTTTAAGCGTGCAAATTCTCTGATTAAACTTTTTACGATTTGATTAACGACTCAAGATTTTTAAACTAAGCGTCCAATCGTAAAATTCCAAGAAAAGAATATATAAAATTCATTGCTCTTAAATTGGTCTGGTACCAACACTCATACATACATATTATATAATGTAATTTATATTATATGTACATATATGTATGTATATAATACACATCAAATACATTACGTTTTTATTTCTACAATTACAAGTAAAAGCCTCTGAGTAAATATATAAATATATAAAGGTTTTTTCTTTAAAGGATATAAAATAAATTAAAACAAATTTTAATTATAATAAATCACAATCCCGACATACATATGTACATACATACATATTATATATGTACATATATTTAGGCGCAATTATTTGTTTTTATATATAACATAAAAAAGACTACCGAAAATAGCACTCTTTTAAGATTGAAACTAGGGATTCCAATACCGGTATCACTGAAATCGGTTCTACATATTTTTAGTCAAAATTTGACCTTCGGTACTAACGGTAGTACCGAAATATAATTTAAATTTAATAAAAGCTGAATTCTTTAGAATTTCGAAAAAAATGTAATGTCAGCTAGTTTGTATGGATTCAACATTTTTTTTACTTGTTATTCAAAGGTATATATAAGTTTATTATAAATTTAAAACCAAAGTAAAAGTATGCCAAAAAGAGACTACAAATACATATGTACATACATATATTGATTAATAGCTGACGTTTTCGGAATTTTATTATTTTAAATTGAAAATTGTTTGAATAATATTCAAAAGCTAAAACCAGCCCTGCCAAATAAAATTTCGTCAAAGAAAGTAGCACGTAAAAATTTATTTACTTTATTTTGACACTCGCTGATCTTAATACCGGTAGTGGGATTTTTAGTTAGTATTTTTGGAATTCCTGGATGAGAAATAATTTTTAAGTTTTTTCCACATCCCTACAGGAAAGAAATAAGACTATGAAATTTTCAAAGTCTACACAATTTCTTAGGGAAGTTTGAAAGACTTTAAAACAAAGCTTTGTATGGAAAAAAATGTAAATACTTCAGAAAATTCAAAATATTATTAACTATTGTATGTATTTAATGCTTTTATATTTGTAAATTAGATTAATATAATAGCTAATATATATTCTGAGAGCTATGCATATGTATATATGTACAAACGTACATAGATTCAATAGAAGAAAATCTTTTTTGCGCGTTTGGAAAGGGGTATTGAGTAGTGTGGGTGGGAAATTCGCAGTGTTTAATATCATTATACGTGAAAAAAAAAATACGCACTGCGCAGGGGATTAAGAGATTCGAAGTATAGTTAAACAACTAACAAAGTGAAGCAATAAAGCGATTCTCATCACGAATCTCATTTTGCGAACTTTTTCTCGAGTGAATAACAAAGACATTTTTGGCCGAGGGTTTGAAACGGGTGAAAACTTTGAAACAAACAGGTTTTTGTTTCATAGGTGATTTAATAAGACGCAATAAAATCGTTGAATCCGAAAATATTGTTAAAGTTCGATAATATTACGATCTTTATCGACTATATGCACACAGTGTGTGTGTGTGTGTGTGTAAATGTGATTTCGCCTCGAGGCTATGCGGAGACTGTTCTACAAAGATCCATTTCTTTAATGGCTTATAACCGATATCATTATGGCTTTTGGAAATTTATATGTACGTACATATATATATCATCTATAGGTACAATCGGAATCGTTATCTGAAATTATTATTTTCAGTTGCAGCGAGTTGGAGGAGGGGATGCTGTTCATTTCAGCATCTAAACATGAATATTTCGCTGCAATTTTCTTTTACAACGCACAGTATTTTTATTGGTCTCCTTATTAAATTCGTGAATCATTCTCGAAAAATTCGTTCTATTTTATTTTATACGAGACGAAGCTCTAAAAATTTATGTGGCGAGATGATGAATATTTTTACAAATGAAATACTATTATGTTTTACGACAAATTGATTAGTTTATTTCTTCGTGGCTTATCAATATATTTGTACATATGTAGGTATGTACATATATTGATTATTAGATAGTTGAAATAAAATATTTCAACTAATTGTCATTGAAACGTTGTATGATTGGCATTACGAGAATAGATAGGAAACGGAATTCGTGAGTGAAAAGTTTGACAACTGTATAGTTGATATAATGGAGAGAGTGAAATGGGGCAAAGAAGTGCTTGAATGGTACTTGAGAGAATGTAAAAGGATGCAAAGCAGATGGCTGTATGAAATCATAAGAAAATGTGAGGCGAGATGGGTGATGGGTGAGATTTATACAAAGTACATACATAAATGTACAATATTTGGTCATAGGCGACGCTTTGGGACAAAACCCATAATTGCAACATGGTAAATATAATTTTCTATAAATAAATAATAAAATAATATATTATATATTTAGCCTGATTATAAATTTCATATTTTATTTTTAAATTTTGTAGTAAATTTGTAATTATAAATTTTTTTTATGTATCAATTTTGTAATATTATATACTATAAACATTCATCTAATATATAATTTCGAAAGAGACTTTATATGTATGTATGTAAGTATGTAAGTATCTTTGGTTGGGATCTTCGTAAACTAAACAAAGTTTCTATGATGACAATTCAATTGGTTGAATATTATATTTTAAATAATAAATAAATTTAATAAAAAAACTAATGAACATTTACAATTAGATTCGCCATGTTTAAGCTGTTTATATTACAAATACTGAGCGAAGCCGGGTAAAACAACTAGTACTTATATCTTATATAAATGAGTCATATATGTATGTACATACATTTAAGATAGAGACTAATTTCTTTATTGAGAAATATGAGTCATGAAAAATACTAAAGAATGTATAGATTTTCAAGCAAGAAAATATTTCCTTAATGAAAGTGGACGAAAAAAATGTAAAAAATGTACGCTATAAAAGAGGACAAAGCCTTCTTCAATAAAGTAAAAAGAGACGATCAGTTCCGGTCAAAGTAAATTAAATTTATTTCGTAGCGTTTTGGGGTTCGCACATTTTACGGTACCCCTCCGAAAGAGAACGAAGCAGAGGGAGGGGGGGGGGGAGAGAGAGTGCGGGTCCACAGAGCCACCCGAGCAGAGCCTGGGAGCGAAACGCGGAGTATGGGGTAGGGACGTATCTAAGAAAACAAAGAAAATTCCGATCGTGACATCCGACCATAGGGGGTTGGAGTCGGGGTTGTTTTCCCCGCCGAAGTAGATTGAATCTGTCGCTCAGGCCGCGATAATTACACGGCGGGATGTAGGGAAGGGCGAGCTGGGGGGGTTGAGGGGATGCTGTATACCTTGCGGCGCTTTAATTACGACCAGTGTGTAGTACATACAGTGGGGGGTGGGTTGGGTGGCGCTTATCGCCTAAACGACAATGAGAGAACCGTTTTAAAATGAATACGGCGACCTTAATTCAACCCCTGAATAATTAAGGGAAAAGTGGTGATAAATAACGCGAGACATCTGACGGATGCTGTTGCGATTTTGGTCTCGCGCACGTGTTATTTTGTGTACATTGTGTAATTTGCGGAACGAAACTGTGTCAATTTCGATATATCGTATAGTTCGTGGGTACACATGATATATGGATCTACAATGTTTGTTGATAAGAGACAGTCAAGGTCGGATCGTTGATTGATTGTATGTTACTAGCCGAATGGTCGAGTCTGGTATGTGTGAAAGGCTCGCAATATGGTTTAGCTTATATTATATTAGAGATGACGTTCAAAGGTACATATGCACCAGTTAACAGCCATAGCACAGCACATAAGCTCACGTAAACGACAGTTTCAATTCATACTATACAGCAACGCACGTGTCGGCACGTTCAGACAAGTTTTGACCGATCGCAAGGCAAAATCGGCTTACATATACTTTACAGAACGCGACGATACGGCGCAATATTGCTTACGTCGTATCAATATTGTCACAATATGACGTTCCCGAAAATATTCATATGCGAATGCGCACTTTTGTTAGTAGGCGTGCACTCGCTACTCGAATGGATTTTTTCGGCTATTGTTGTTATTTGCCACGTTATATCTGAATGTGTCCATATAAAATGCACCAAAGAAAACTTTTCGTACTGCCGGTACGTGCTGTAGAGTAGGGGGGCTAAGCTTCTTACATTCGCGTGCCAAAATTTCTAAATATTTATTAACTTAATATCAGTTGTGCCAAGAATTTTTCAATGTAGGAAAAAACGGGCTTTCAAGAATTGTATTGCAAAAATTAAAACAAAACTATTATAAAAGTTAAAGTAAAATTAATCAAAAACTTTAATAATAAATAATATAAAAAGTACTTTTAAATGTAATAATAAAATAATTTAAAAATTTGAATGTAATAATAAAAAATACAAGTAGGTATATAAAAATACAAAACAATTATTTATTAATGAGCTTATGCTTTATTCATTTATTAATAATAAGCCAAATTTTTTATATCTGCTTCATATTTTGTTACTTTCACCAAATATTAGTCAGTCAATGAATTCAAGATATACAGTAAAGACCTTAAATATTTCAAGTCTCATATTTCTAATTACTATATACATATGTACATATATACCGAATACGAATAATTCGTTTGAATTAATCGAAGTAAGTTCGACCTTATTACACACTGTTACCGAGTGAAAGTTTCATATTCCGATTTACACGACTTCGCTTTAACGCGGAGTGCAAAATATACACACTTTCAATCTATTTCTGTATAATTTATATGATTACGATAGTAGAACAATATTTTTTGAAGCTTATATGTAAGCAAGAGGGTATAGACGGGGTTGAGGGATGTATTATTATTATTATTATTATTTTAATTTTTGTATGTATTATAATATATTTAGACACACTATGAAATTATTCTATTGAAAAACTTGTATGGAAAAAGTATTGATGTTTTCATTTATTTATTTAATTTGAACTAAAATTTATTTGCAGCAAAATTATTGTATACAAATCCATATAAAATAAAATTGTATATTTGAAAAAAAAAAAAACTTTTTTTAAATGACCGCTAGGTGGTGTTGTCTCATACTATTTATAATATAGGTTTTTAATTAAATAAAAATGTAAATAAATTATTTACATATTCAATAAATATAATTAAATTTATTTTGAATTATTTTATAATTTTTTTTTGAGAAAAAACAATATTTAAAAAAAATAATTCGTTGAAATATTAAAAAAAAAATCTCAAATCACTGTCAAAAGTCGTTAAAATATACATTTTAAATTAAAAAATAAATAAATTCATAAATAAAAATGAAAAACAAAGCTGAAAAATGCAAAAGATATGTCAGAAGTGGGATTCGAACCCACGCCCTCAGAGAGGACCAGAACCGCTCGCTCTGCGTATACAGCAGATAAGGTTAACCTTGAGTCTGGCGCCTTAGACCGCTCGGCCATCCTGACAACTGACAATCGCACTCAAATTTACAATCACAAGCAACACCACACCAATCATAACCTAGCGCCATTTTGTCACCGATCTATTTACATACGAACACCTGCCCACACTATAGTTCCGCACGTTCGTTAAAAATAATTTCACATTCTCGGTAACATTTTGAATAATAGCCAAGCACATTAGCCTGTGGAATTTCCGCCCCCACCCTGTACGGGGTGGTCCCATTGTCGGTCAACGCGAACCCGGAAGCTGGGCCACACGGCACTGGGCTTATCTCAACACAATACCAGCTCGTTATTAATGAACTACCTCCAACTGTCTATGATAGTTAGGAATGTTTTTGCCACACCGCATAACAATAGAGGACTGCTGACTGAGTACCGTTTAGATACCAAGCTCTCCACCCCGTGCATTCGCAGCTGTACATATATAATACATACCTCAAATCGAAAATTATTATTCTTTGGGTTTATGTATGGGGTGGTGAAATTTTCGACGGTTAAATTTGCCCAGACTGCGTTGAATTTGCGTTATTGCATAATTTAAGCCTCTTTCACGTGTTTGGGGAGCGTTTCGCTGGAGTAGGTACGTTGCGGAAACATTATGGTCGGAAGTATGCAACTAGGAGTTGAACACGAATGATATATGGTGGCGGTCACCATAATATTATTGTGTGCACCTTAAAGTTTCGGTCGCTAACTAACACCCAATTGTTACAAAATACACATTTCACAATGTAACATATGAATTCGCCATTAGTTTCAATGGAAAGAAATAGCGAATATTGAATAAATCTCATGGGGACTACTTTACAATACTAAAAACAAACCAATACACACTGTCTATATAAAATAGGAGAAGGAGAAATGTGACAGAGGCTTAATACTCCTATGGATATTCAAGGGTACTAAAGATTTAGGATTATCAAGAATTCTTTAAAATATCATCTGCTCCCATACCTTTATTTGACTTCATTGAAAATGGTACCCAAAAGAATTTTAAATTTACATATTACAATATTTTGGGTACCATTGCAATACATATTTTGTCCATCTTTCACCCAATCTTCTAACCACAAGTCTTAATTATTCATTTAATCTAGTCATACCTCCTACCCAGGTGTTTAAATGTCTGTTTTCAGAAATTGATGTATTTATTTTACATAAATATGTATAAACCAGGAAAGCCTAACAGGCAGACCCCAATGCGCCTTCCTAGATAATTAATTACAAACAATGCAGCATTTTTATTACATAAATAGCTGTATTTCGAGAGGCTAAAGAACACGAAATAAACAATTAATTAATTAATGAATTAATCCATTGAGACATCTATGGATTTAAGCTTGTGCATACATTTTTACATATTGTATATGTATATAAATCAAATTCAGATATTTGTGACATAGCGAGTAGGATGATTTTTGCCAATTTAATGGAGGAACCGTTTCAACAATGAAATCAGGTAAATTGGCAAACTCTGATAGGAAGCGATCGACCAGGAGTCATAAATATTCAAGTTTGACCAGCAGCACTACAGATAATATACTCAGAATAAATTCATTTCAATCAAGATCAAATCACCTCTCGATGCTTGTCAAAAGCCTAAAGCCATGCTGCTGGCTCGGCGGTTGGTTTATATAAAAACAAGTATGAATTTTACTAAAAATATGTATGTAGTTATAGAATGCTCATATTTTTTCATATTCTAAACGTCGTTATTTGCCGCCCCCGGTAGTGTGCCGCCCTTGGGCTGTGTCTCACTCTTCCACAACTATACGGCATCATTGATCATATTATCGGGGCTCCTGTATAACCGAATTATACGCGAATATCAAGAGACCAGATCGAATTATTTCTTAGTAGTTTTTCACACCGAAAGCACAATTAAGTATATAAATTTTTAAACACAGATTTTAGAACGCGACTTGGCGAAAGTACCAACATACATGCATACGAACATATGGAATTGTTTCGTTATCTATAATACAATCATGCGTCGACAGCGGAATAGTTATCAAATTTTACCATCAACCCAAAAGTTTTCAAAGGTATAATTAAGTTTAAGTATAAAGCGCAATCTCCAAAAAGTAGTACGACTTTAGCAATCTACTAGTTCTATCTTATGTGGGCGACTTGTTAATGTGAGCATTCACTTAGAGACTTTTTTGCAAACAAATTGGCAGGCTAGTATCTAGCAATTTGTCTGCAAAAGTGGTTGTTTAGAGACTAGCAACTAAGCTTTACATAGTGGATATGAGTGGAGTGGAGAGATTTGTCTCTGGTGGCATCTCAAGTAACGATAGATGTAGCCAGAGATCCTACGAAAGATTTGTCTGGCGATAAATTTGCCACCGGTGTGTATGAAGAATTCATTTTTTTTTCACAGTCGTAACTTTCCATCCAATCATAGGAACTGATTAAAATGCTCCACGATTGTCAGTCACCGGTTTAATACTGCCCGCACGTCGACAAGTTGGTGACTAGAATTTCATATCAAATGCACCACCCACAGCGGTCGGGTTTATTACTCGACTGCAATTAAATGCATTCGAAAGGAAGGGGGAGCTTTAACGGCCGTCACACCAGACCAGCTTATCATCGTTATGCGGTTTAAGTTTGTCAATATTGCAAATTGAATGAGAGGCGAAGGGGATAAAATTTATGCGCAGGAGAGCAAGCAATGTCACATTTATATGCAAGTTCGACTTGGAAAAGTCAATAGCGTGAAGTTTAATGGGGCACTAACTTGATGAAATCAAAACTAACACAGAACCATTCTACATACATACATACATATATTGAGATATGATTTGGAATGAGGTCACTTTTAATTGCGTTCTAAAACGACTTTTGATCTGAAGTTATGGGAACTACTAGACGGAGGTCTTTAAAACTTGTCTAAACTTAAATATTCTTTGCTTCGTAGCTCAATTCTCGGAAGTATCATTCGAGCGATTATTTTTAACATTTTATATGTATTTTATCCTATTTGTGTTCATACCCTGCTGATTTCCACTTCTTTCAACATCTTCATTTAATTAACTACATATGTTTGATTTTATCCATGTCTTTCCTATATCTTGTCTTACTTTCATGTCTTGTCAACTTCCATTTTGCTATACATATCCCTCACTTTATGTACTTAGTTGAACAAACTTCTAACACATAATATATGCAAGTTCCTCATTCTTATCGACCTATTTCATACTATCCGTTTCCAATCTTTGTGTCATTCAATATTCATATCGCTGATTTTCAGTTTGCTCTGCACATACATACATACATATATCACACAAGCTCAAATTTTCATCCTTCTTCACTAGCCAAAACTTTTCTCTGTAGATGAATGGTAAAATCCCGAATTTCATAACATATTGTTGCGTAGGGGGTTCAGGGATCCAAATGATAGGTCAAACTCAGTTCAAGCATATATTCTACGACTCGAGAGTCCTATCCAACGTGTGCACCCCTTTTTAAAAACAGGTAGCCAAGTGTTCGGACATGCAGTAGTCCGAACAGCACAGGTATTCCCCATAAACGATATTTCTCACAAACTAGGAATTCCCTACAAAGTCGGAATTCTCCAGTGTACATACATTGGTACGAAGTTTCTACGTTAAAATATTAAGGAAGTGTATTTATTTAATACAAATACCAATTGTACTGAGAACTTTGACTATTAACATTAATTCTTAAATTTACTTACTTAAATTTACTTTACATAGAATATCTGTTTGTTTATAAGTTTTTCATATATTTAGAAGGTATATTTTTATCAAAGTTTTTTTCAAACAATTGTTTTGATTATTAATATATGTTTTTAAATAAAATGGCGGAGTTCGAACCGTCAAATCTGACGGGTTTCGCAAGCGCTTGTGAAGTAACCTCGTTCGATAGGAGAGTTTAGATCGGTTGTGGTAATTTTTTTTATGCAACGACACCGACGTAAATAAAATCCGTATCGGCAAGCCAGACCAAAAAGCTCCCGAAGGCTTTATTTATTCACCGACGGACCGGTTATCTGGCCAGGTCATCAAACAAAAGCCTCATTTCGGAAGCGGGCGCTGCGCGGACTCGATTAGGGGAGCCGCGAGAGGAGCGACCCTCCCGAGAGGGATAGGGAGGAGGGTAGGTTGGATTCCTTATCTGGCCGTTGGCCGCAAGACGGCCCTGAAAGACGGGGCCGCATCTTGCGAATGTGCTGATTCGATTTTCATATATTAGGGGCGGTAGAGCCGAAAGGCCGGAAAAACGGTCTACCACAGCGCTCTTGATTTTATTGCGGTGAGCTTTTAAAATTTAATTGAATGCGCCAACGTTTATACACGTGATCGAGATGTATTTTTTTGACTAATACCTATATTTTGTTCGGATGAAGTTGAAAGAATGTGTGTTTAAAATATGGTTCGCTCATGAAAGAAACACTCGATTAATAACAAAAAAGTTATAATAAAGAATAATTTTTTTCTATATACGCTGTATATACATATGTACATATGTATACTAGATTTATTAACCAATAATGTGTGGAATATTGCAAATGAATATCATCTAAAACCAAAACCATCCACAAACTGGACTAAGGCCTCTCCAACACGCTTCCACTCGTTTCTATTTTGTGTAACTCTCATCTATCTCACTCTATATACTTTCCTCATTTCATCTACCCATCTTCCCTGAAGTATTAATTTTACCCCTTGGCATTCTCTTGGGTACCATATAGAACTTATTTTATCCATATTTCATCCATTCTTTTAGCCACTTCCAATAAAATCAATCTTTTCATTCTATCCACTACCTTGTCATACTTCTCACCCACATATTCCGTTTCCTGTCTTTCCTTGATATGCCAAAAATACAGCGGTCCCTACTTATTTGAGTGTATTGGACTTAATGAAGCTATTACTCAGTGATAGAAGTTGATAAATAAGCTCTCAAGATATTCAGTTCACTTAAACAGTTTAATTTTCTTTGTAGTTTCTGGTAATCTAATTTGGTAGCTCAATGAAAATTTACATACATGTGTTTGAAAGCTCTGGCAGCTGTTATAAAACTTTTTAAGTGTGTAGCAAAGATATTGAGCAGATTTGAATCAGATTTTAAACAAGAAAATCACTTTTATTAAACTGTTCTGTTCATTGAAAGGTATCAATGTTGGCTAGGGCATGTTAAATGGGCGAGTTTCAAAAGCCGAAGGCTCGTATCAGATGCAATTTATGATAGATTTATTCGAATAAAAAGTTTGAGGAAAAGAATGATTGACAAATGGCCGCTAAAAACTGGTGAAAATTCACTCGTACATTTTTTATTCGAATGAATTATGTTTGAACAATAGAAAAGTACGTTTAATACGACTTATTAAATAGACTCAAATTTAAGATTTATCAAAATTAAGGATTTTTAATATTATATACATACATACATATGTAGTAAGACATACAGATCAAATGAGTACTGTAACTAGACGCAGCAGATTTAACATTACAGTAACCAAAATTTTGCATTTAACGTTCTAAATTTTAAATCGAACAATATTTTTAGCTTTGATTATCATTGAAACAGCTTACATATATATGTATATAGATTTCGACACCGTTTACCCGTGTTTCGGAAATCATTAAGAGGCCACTAGTCGGCGTGAACTCGATAAAGGGACTTGTCACCTCGCGCCCTTGCTGAAAAACGACGAAAAGAGCACAACAAAGCTCCTGATTCTTATCCGGCGTTAATCTCACCAACCCACCACCCCCACCCACTTCATCCGGAAAACGCCTACATTGTGTAAAGCCAGATCTTCATCTGGTCGGGGGTCCCGGTTTTCGCGATTCGCGAAGGTTCGCGACGCCGCTAAGGGCAACGACGCCTCAGTTAAACTTAAACAATGGATACGACGCCCGCGTGAATATATTATAAGGTCCCCATTATTTGTGTTTCGTGCCTTTAGAGTTTAGAGGGTGGGAAACTGTTTCGGGACACCCGAAATTGGACTTTACCTAAAATATTAGGGCGCGCGCTCTCGGGGATACCAAGTGCCAGATAACGCTGACCTGGATTTAATCCAGTAATCCAGCTTTAAATAATTAGGCTACACAAAGAATTTTCTCGGTTCAATCTGATACACTTTTAATTAAATTCATTATACATACATATGTATGTTTGTGTGTATTTTTTCCCCGGCGAATTTCGCCGACGTCAATTCGTTGACAGGTACGGACCGATTCGGATCTGGAACATTCGAGAATTGGAACACAAAGCTCTCAGAAATCCCTCCCTCGATATATTTTTTACAGTACATTGAATCGAAAATAGGGGTGTTGCTTTTATGGTACGTTTATGTGGACAATATATATTTATGGGGACTAGTAAATAATGTGCTTCTGTCTGTTGACAAATCGAAGTGCTTTTCAATGATGGTTCATATCATTGCGATTTTTAAAATATTTCTCCTCACAATAAGAAATGCTCTTTAAGGCCTACATATATAAACCTGTACTACTTTTATACTGAAATATCATGAAATACAATACTCTTTATATAATGTATTATAAAATACAATGAGTATTCGAAACATGAGCTTAATGTTTCAGATATAAAGTTTTATATTATATTTTTATCGGATAGAAATAGTAATCAATTATATTGATTACTATTTCTAATAAAATATGTTCGATAGTATAAACGATATTTCATATCTAATGTTTTAGCGACTTTCCATACATAATTGACTGCTAAATCGTCAACACACGACGAAAACCCCTTAACTGACATACTATATACTATTTATTTTATAATTCATATATTTGTAAGTAAGAACCATTTATTTCTACATATTTGAATTTTAAGATGAAAATTTGTTGAGATGTGTAAAAAAAATGACAAATATATCGCTTCATTTCAAGAAAAAAGCAATGATTTTGAAATAGACAAATATGTGTTTTACATACGCATTTATCACATAGTATAATATTTTTTATTTATACCAAGGCCTAACATGTAATCCCAATGCTCCTTCCTTGCCAGAAACATTGTACATTTGATACAAGTATTATTAGTATTATACAAAGTAAATTTATATCAATTCACTCACAGAGACATTTATGGTCAAATTTGTAAATTTGCAGCATTTTATACAATTCAGCGAAATTTGAAAATTGCTGAAAATATTGGTGCTTGCATATTGGTTGGAACCATTTCAAAATTAGATAAATTGAAAATTAGATAAATTGGCAAACTCTGATAGGAAACGATCGACTTGGAGTCACAAATCCAATTTCTCTGTCTAGCTGGTGAAACCAGTGGGACTTAAATCCGTGATCACTTTTGTTCAAAGCATTATTTATTTATTTTATTTAAAGTTTGGACCATTGTAGCATTACAGGAATTCCTAATGCGCCACAATGGTCAAAATATATATGCTAACTACTAGTCTATTCTGCTGGTTAATATACTAATAATTTAAATAATAGAAAAATTGATATTTTGCTTTCTACAAACTGTTTATAATCTTTAGACAACATTTTTGTATATACATACTTATAAAATATAAATACGTTTTGAAGGGGGTTAAAATTGAGTGCATGATTTTAGATTCAAGCGCTGAAATTTTAAAAAGCGAGTTGAAATTTTGATCAAAAGTCAGCAGTATATTAATCTAAGCAGAGCTATGTATATATAAATGAATTTAGACATGTATAAATTTGTTACGTAATGGAGTTTTAAAGTTTTTTACGCAAAAGTTGAGCGAACTCGTCGCGGCGCTTTGTTTTATGCCGGGCGACACGGCGCGAGCGTGCATTTTGAAATTACTTTATAAACGTCTAGAAAACAAACAAACGCAAAAAAATAAATAGAAACAAAAAAAAATGTGATATGATAAAACTTATTAGACAAAGTTGTGTAGTGTCGTACGTGTAGAGCTCGGAATATTGCGGGTAAGTTAGTCACGAGTCTCGAATGCACTTAAACGTGTATCACAAAAAGGAGGCGAACTCGAGTTTGTTAACTCGGGTACAAAATGATCCATTTGCCGGTGCAACTTGGATGTAATGCACAGGGATTCATTCGCGTAAGATTTATGAGCACCTGCTCCTCTTAAAGAAAATGAATTATTCCACCTTGGCGAACACACCACCACCCCCTGCAGCCTCCCCGTGCAGTTTGCTCGAGCGAGCAACGAACAGTGGAGGCTGCACATCGCGATTATGTCAATCGATTAATTAACTACACAAACAAGTCTGCAAGTGGACAAATGACGCTTGAAGAAGCGATTAAACGAAGCGTTAGTGCAAGTTATGTATATAGTATTTTTTTAAAACAGTTATCGGTATCTGATTCTGGTGGGTAAGTTATGACTGTTTTTCTACAGTATGAAAACAAATTAATTAGTATATGGTTGCTTATATTTCTCACTATAATTCTCACTATCGCATTCAGTTGAAATAATAAAACTACTTTCCAAATAATGAATATTCAGTATCATAAGCCATTCATCATCCACTGCTGGAGAAATACATACATACATACATCTCCAACACACTTCAATTTCTCTCTGTTTTGGGTATATCTTATCACACATTTTTCTAATTTCATCCACCTATCTTTTTTGTGGCCTTTTTTGAACCTTTTTACTTTATCTTGGTTAACATTAAAGCGTTTATCCATCTATCTATCGAAGTCAATAGGCCGTTAGAAGTTCCAATATAGTGATAGTTTTCTACACTACCACTCTTTATAAATATAAAGCAAGAAAATATAAGATTGATGAATGAAGTGTCTATACTTTTCGGGGAGATTCGTATGTGTGAAGTATATATTTATTATACATACATATAATATCTAATAAAGATTTGAAAAGTGCATCCGAACAAATAGGTAATAAACATTAAGCTCAATCATTCAACCATGATAAGTTCATACAATTATTTGAATTTAATTATTATTCAGATTGAATTTAAAAACGTTTTTATAAATAAAGTTCCGCTTGACGGAATCAAGCTTCGTATGTAATATTTAACAACTTCAAGATTATTTCAGCATACTACATATGATATTATTAAAAGAAAGCAGGTGAATTTGATAACAGGAGACAATACTAGTTACAATATGCTGCTTACCTTTCAATTAGGCAAAACTACGTTTGAATAGTTTTTGTAACAAATGTTTGAATAGGTATTATATACATATATAATATGAATTTAGTGATGACACCATCAAAAAGTTTATTGGTGCATTAATTATTATAAGCTTCACTCTGTTAGTTCAGTGACATATTTTCGTCAAAAAATTTTGATCTGATTTTGAACCGTTTCCACTCTTTAGATAGCTTTGATATTATATCGACATACGGGGGTTAGCTAACATTGAAGTAAGCCAATGTTTCCGACATGAAGCTAGAGGAGTTAACTCATTAAAAATTCATCGAAATCTTGTGTCAGATCGAAGCAATGACAGTTATCTATCCAATCGCGACTTTCAACCACCCCTCCAAAACTCAATTAAACAGTGGTAAAAGGTTCTGTTTTAAACACAGCACAACATGAAGCTTTTTAATCGTTATGTACGAATATAACCGTATGTTTGGGTCATAATAGGTATGTTTGGTAGAAATATAAGGCTTTTATATAATTAATTGCATCGTCCACGTACGAATCGTTAACATTACATATGTATGTCCGTACATATTGAGAGTGAGAGTTGCGTGTCAACAGCCATGCACATTAGATCGAATGGTTGTACGTACAAAGGTTGTGCAATATTTTGTTCGGGGGCCCCCGACGAAATAATACAAGACGTTGGTCCAGGGCAGTTGTAGTTCGCGGGGCCCCATATCTTCCTTCTCCCACCCGCGTAATGGGCCTTTTCTTTTATTCATCGCCCAATTACGACCGGGGCCCGGGCTTTTCGTTATAGATAAGTACTGAATTGAATTGAGTAGATGCCCACGTAGAAAGATATATGCGGCACAGTTCATAGAATGTACGATCATTGCTGAAAGCGGGGGAGAGGCTTTCTCGGGCAATATCCTAACAAAAAAGTTTAGGGCGGTTTAGGAGGTATTCAATATGTACCTCGGTTGGTTTCTCTCTCTCTTTCTGTATGTGTGTGTGTGTGTTTTTTTTCATCTTCTCTTCTATATCCCTTCGCTCTTTCTATGTATTTCGCGTACCAATCGATCCCTTTCGACTCGGATGTTACTGCTAGTACAGATGGGTCAGTGGTGAAATGGATACCTACGTCGGGCAAAGATCCCTTTGTGAGCGGGTTCTGGAAATAATGATGTCTTTTTGGGGGGGTAGAAACATAAAGAAACGGGAGAAGCAGCTTCTGAGAAACACGGTTTTTAGTGCGCGACCAATAATATTGTCATCGGCAAAAAGAGGATTTTCCGATGGAACGACAATTAATATTTGAAACTTTAAAAATAAAATACCTAGTTTTTGGAGTGAAATCCTTTGTGAATGTCAAGTTTTTTTTTAAATAGTAAAAATTGTTATAAAATATTAACTATAATTTCGAAAAGCTTCAGAAACTTTTGTCAAACGTCCACGCGGCTTAATAATTTTTCTTTGTGTAATATAAAAGCAATTTAACATAAAAAACAAATATTTATTGTTTCTATTATTGGTTTTGAATACTAAAATTTACAATTTTACCTTTAAATAATAATAAAAATAAACATAAAGCTGTTTTTATAAAATACTACTGTTACAGATATATCTAATCTTTTTTGTAGGATCATACAATTAATTTAAACTATAGAATTGATTGGATATCCAAAAAGAAATATACTTCTGTGTAGTATTTAAGGAATCAAAGTAAAAATTTCAGTCTTAGACTGATATTTTGATATTATTCTAATGAAAAATGAACATTTTTCAGTTGAAAATATTCATTAGATAAATTTAGGGTTACAAAATTAATAGAAACAATACTTGAATGTGCCTCAAAATAAAGCAGTATCCTATTTTTTTTATTGAAAACCCTATTAATAAAGTATATTTTATATCTACATATGAATCGTTATATTAAAAGGGCCGGAATTCAAACAAATTTTCAGTTCCAAAAACACTATTTATATTTGATTTAATTCAAAAATTGTTATCACTTATTTTAATTCGATATGTCCAAAATCCCGGGAAAGCAAAATAAACGTATTACAGGCCACCAGTATTTTTTTCAATATTGTTAAACACAAAACATTATACATATATAATGTTTAGTGAGACTATTTCTCGAAATGAAGAAAATTGGATTTATGCCACTTTTAATTATAACGGCTCATATATTCGAAACATACTCGTATGTATAAATATTTATGCAATACGTTTTTTACAATCAGAAGATCGTTAACTTTTAAATGTAATTAAAAATATTATATTTAATCGGGAAGAAAATATTCTACATCTAGATTAGGTCGCTAATCTCTGAACGAAATGTGGCACAGTAATCAAAATAGCAGTATGACGTTTCATATCAATTTACTCAGGACATATTTAAGTATTATTTACCTTTAAATAGATTTTAAATTGACTATTTTTTGCTAAAACTTGTTCATAGAATTCTACACTTCTCATATAGGATGTGTTTATATTTCAATATAAGCATCATTTATTTTTAAAAATAAAATTAAAAGCATATACCTAATTTTTTCACGCAAAATATTTATATAGGGACTCGTAGCATATGAATATATAATAAAATCCCAAGTTGTGCTTGGAGAGCGTGCGAATTTATGACGTTAAATATGATCGATTCCCGTTTCCAATATTGAATATATCCTTAACACGAGCCGAAAGTTGATGAGTCGACGTTCCGAATTTAAGCGTCGTCGATTGGGCGCATAAACGAAACGAATTCAGAGGGGGGTGGTTTTGGGGCAAATGTTGGTGTGGGTGGGAGGGTTGGCCCAGAACGATATTGCAGTCGAACGATAAGAGCTTCCTTCCCCCGACGGAACTGCGTATTTTCCCTGCCCACACCAGTTACCTATATTATTATGATTGTCATTTCACTTTTATCTATGTACGTCTGACTTTTCGGCATCGGAGAAAATTACTCGTGCCGGTCATCACCGGCCATTTAGGACCTTTCGCATCAACATATGCGTGTCCGCAATTCTACATAGCTACCTATCTCCAAGTCGAATATAAAGCATGGGAAAATTGTATATACGAAACCCTTCTTTTGCAAGTTGAATAAGACAAGACTACTTTTCACTGTCTCGAGATAGGGTATGATTAACGTGACTGCTAAGTGAAAATTATTCCTTCAATCGTAACATGTGTACTTAAGTATGTACTTAAGTGGAATTGAATCACTTTCCATCGAAATGAATCATACCTGTATTGGAAAAATCGCATTTGAAATTAAATTGAACGTATCATTACAGACCAGTGTGCGGTGAAAAGAGTCGAATTGCGGAAATTTTCCGTACGTGTGTAAAGTATGGAGTACCTACATATGTAGGTACGGACGAAACTTTGTCGAAGTCGAAAACTACAGTAAGTTAAAATAACAAGGGATTCCCTTATCTCCACCGGATAATATGTCAGAGTGAAGAGTATTATCGGTTATTGCTCTTGCTAAACTAGTTTCGGCTACGCTCCTCTTTCCCTTCGGCACACGTACATACATGCAGAGGATTTTCCCACCCCTCCTAACCCACCCCAGATCGGTCCAGTGCAGCTGTAATCTTGGGAAGACCGGCCAATTTCAGCGCGAGGATTTATCTTTTCAGCAATACGTCGACGAATATTGGTCGTTAAGGACATTATTGGCAATATCGGGTCCGAAAAAAGTGAACGCACGTATATATTACGGATGCGGTTCAATTCTGCATCGATAACAATGGAGGGGGAGGGGGGTGGATCGTTTGGCTTGGCGTATTTATTTTGTCGTTATATTGAAAAAGAGGCATCTTGTTATCCGCAGTAAACGGGAACTCATTGACGCTTTCCGTAGTCCTTTCCCCCCCTTTTTTTTTCATCCTCGTTGTCTTCTAAAGGACTCGCAGCCTTTTTCATTTGTTTTAAACAAAAACTTTCTTTTACACGGGCACGGAATATAATTGGCAATTTATTTTCTTCATTTCCCTTTTCGCCTTTGTCAGCAGTTTTTGAATCGCTCCTAAAAGGGGTGGAATGGGGGTGTAGACGGAGGTGAACAGACGACTGGTCTTTGACGATAGCTTGTGTTTTGAAATGATCTAAATGAAAGTTTAAACGTCACACAGTTACGTCTCCAGTTAACCCTGGATGTTGGAGCTTTTTGATTATTCTCGCAATAACAAAAAAATAAAGTGAGGAAAAATACAAAGAAAAAACTAAGTGGAAGCATTTCGTAGAAACAGAATTATCATTATCGAGAATTTAAAATGTATCAATTCAGTTTAATAAAAAACAACGACTTCAAAGCGGAAGGCACTGATGAAAATTCCCAATTGAAAGAGTTAACGTTTATACGCGGAAAAATGACTTTTTAATTATTGAGCGCTTTTGTTCTTTGAATCGCGCGGAAAACTCATTCGGACGCGGCTCGTTATCCTGGACGAAAAGCGAATTTTACAAAACGTCGATTGAGCTTTAAATATAACGGAACGAATCAATCATTTTGAAATCATCCACTTATAACAACAACAAAGAGCCTTTGTGACATTAAAGGCATTTTAAGCGTCTGGCCCTTTTTCCCCTACACACAAACACACACCGAAAAATCGGCGTCGTGACCAACACACAATTTTCCGCATACGCAGACGGAAAATCGACCGGTTGTAATATTTTTCCATGATGCATTACACACTTTCACTGCAGAAAGGTAAATCTAGCAATAAACAAGGATCGCACTCTCTCTTTCCATAATTTACGAGGCAAAGTGTGAAACGAAAATAAAGTAAAACCGAATAAAGACAAACGACCGTTCATACACACAATTGGAAATGTTATTTATCGCAGCGGGCGAGCTGCAAGATCTCACACATTAATTTAATACATAATAATGCAACGAAGAATTACACACCCTCCAAGTGAGAAGGGAGAGGGGGGGGGAGGTGGTTCGTTTAAAAACCGTGTCATTATGGGGTGTTTCGATTTTCCGCCGAGATAGCGGGTCGACTTTTCCCGAACACTTTATTACACCTAAATTACATACACACAGGATTGTTAAATTACGTTAGATTTACAGGGTGCTGTGATTCATCCAAAGTACAAATTATTAATTTACAACGCTTGTTAGACGATTCAATGAATTTTTAATATTTTACGAACGCAAAACATAATTTGCCGAAACTAAACACAAGCATCTCAATGAATGTTCTATTGAGGATGTATTATTAAAATCTCATCCTGAAAAGCTTACAAGTAAGTAAGCAACTTGCTATAAGAAGTAAACTTGTATTATACTTGAGTACTATTATTATATTATATATAATTGAGTACTACTACAGTACACATGCTTATATGTGTTGTATCATATATGTGTATATACCGATGTTTAAATGTACATATATACATATTTAAAAGGACGATAAATCACACGTGTATAGCTACTAATAGGTCCTGATATGAAAAATGTGTTTTCACGAGGCACGAATGAACAGGAGCGGTTCAAGTGTATTTATTGCCCTCTACAAACAAAGGGTTTCGTCGTGCGGCAAGCACACAGCCTCACGCAGATTTTACTAGAAGTTCTCACATACATTTATACGTATGTAATATATTGCAGAATCATAGGTGTGTGTGTCTGTAACTTAGGATTGTCGTCGACGCCAAAAACTGTTGCAATAACAATAAAATATAATCCGCATGAAAGAAGAGCGTAGTAAACTGGGAGCTTTCGTCTGCTTTCGTTCCGGTCGTCGATGCACAGATCTAGTATGTGTGCATTATAAAATCGGTGGCTCTCAAAACAATGTAAAAGGTACTTACATACATTGAAGGGTGATGTATCGAAACGGCCTGAGTGAACAAAAAGAAAATTCACATTTTAAATGAGATTGTTAAAATTCGTGCTCCAACTAAAATGTTCGTCTAAATGAAATGTAACAGACATACATAGAATGATCAAGACAGTTTCTGTACTACAGCCCAGATAGCATATCACGAGTGAAATAGATCCGTGATATTGAAAACATGCCAAAATAAAACAAATAAGACGATTTTTTTTATGTATTTCAATGTACCAACATGGCTTTGTTGGAGGAGTAAGGTTTTATTGGTATTGCATTGAATATAAGTATTTATTAATAAGTAATGGTCTCATATTTATCTTACAAAGATGTAGATTTGGTACACAAAGTTAAAGCATATATACATTTAATTTAAATTGAGGATATTTTTTGTTGAATTAAAAAAAATGTATATAGTAGCTCCAGTTTAAAGCTGGTAAATACATGTATTTGTAAAAATTGAATGTTTATTCTACATCTTGAAAGTAACTAAATGAGACATTTACTTACAGTTTTATTGGAAAGATAATAAAATCATTTTTTTCCTACAAAGCGTGGTACAAAACATTACCAATCCCAAAATTTTTTTTTTAATGATTTTCTTTCTTGTATAAAAAGAAAATTTTACATTGACTATCAAATCAAAAGACAATTATGAAAAATGTATGAACTAGTGACATTGCATACCAGTTGCACAAGCCATTAAAAATGAGAGGAAAACAAGAAGAAATGAGTGGAAATAATTCAGGATGAATATAGCACACTTATTTAAATCATAACGACTAAAAAAAGTATGAAACGTGAACATAACATAATATACACATACATTTGTACTTATACAACAGACAGATGATAGAATAAGTTTTATACAACGATCATTATAAAAATTATCCTTGCATCAATACAAAAAAATATACATATATATATTTCGTATCTACACATCTACATACATATAATTTTGACATGAATTAAAAATAATCACACTGTACGAAGGGCTTCCAAGTCAAATTTTACATACGCATTATGTAATACGATCAAGGTGAGAGATGGACGTCACAAAGCCCTTCACACAGTGAGACGACAACACAGTATGATACGATCCGATTCTGATGAGAAGTATGAGGGTTGACAACCACTGGAGGGGTTTCTTTTTCGGTGGCAACGACCAGTTGATATAGTGGCAGCAGTATTTTATAACTGGCGACACCCCAGAATGGAGTTATTGCCCCGCCACGAAATATCGGTTATTGTAAATCTTTCTGCGAGTTACCCCAACTGCCGTTTCGACCCCCCCCCCTAAAGCACCCTTCTGCCGTTCACCCCTATTACCCCGCGGTCGCCCAATTTGCATGGGACATTTTTTACGGTTATGGCGTTGCCGAATTGACGTCTTCCGTTCTCATCGACGGCCGATACAACACAATTTTAAAACACGGTCGCAAGCCGAGATTATCAAATTATGTTTTTTGAAAAAAAATAAAAGCGGAAATTTTAAGCCCGGCGCGAAATTGCTGAATTTATTTCCCTACAATGAAATTGAAGTCGTAATAAAAAGTCCGTCATGTGTTTTTTGTTCTAATCTAATCTAATTCTAATCTAGTTAATTCGATCAAACAAGACCTAAATAAAAGCCAGCATTTTAAATTATTACTTGGTAGAGCATTTTGGAAATAATTTATTTTGGAATGATTTGTATGAAATCAGCAACATTTTTATATACATATATATTTTAATGAAATATTTTTATTGAACTGTACATATGTACATAAATTGTTGATTAAATTTTTAATGACTGGAATATTTGTTTAATAAATTAAACATTATAAATATTTAAATTGATGTTTTTGCATATACATATATAAAAGATTTTTTTGATGATCCAATGAGTGAACATTTGAATCTCAAATTAAAAAAATAGAAAAATCAAACATCACAGTCCTGGAAGTAAAGTCTTTATTAGAAGAGACAAAACGACATACATATGATCGAGAGAAAAAAATCCAATTTTATTGGAATGACGACAAAAAAAATCTTGACTCTCTTAAAGCTTGATTCTGGAAACAGTGCCAAAGTGGAAACTTTCGAAAAACAGACTGTCGATTTCTTTAACACTGCTGTGGAATACATTAATAAGTAGTCCCAATCATTCAAAAAATTTAATGTTTTCGATTGGATGACTCTCAAGCAAGTTCCTGAATGGAGGGAAATACAACGAACCGTTGATTATTTGCAAGTAAGGAACATCGATGTTGGAAACAATGAGCTTCTTTTCAACCAGTTCGTATATTTAAAAGATTATTTAAATAAAAATAATACCAACGAAAAGTGGGAGACAACGCTGAAATTGAGTATGGAAGAGAAATGGCTGAAGTTTTTTTAGAGATACCAAGCATATTGAACAGAAGTCATGTTTAATAAAACTATGTGAATATTTGCCATTCCAGCCCACAATGCCAATGTGGAGAGAATATTTTCCCTGATGTCAACACAATGGTCGGATGAAAGAAATAAGCTGGCAGTTGAGACAGTTGAGGCAATGTTGGTTTGCAAGTATAATTTTAAAATTACTTGCGACCAATTTTTTAATCATGTAAAAGAAGAAAACGATTTAATCAAAAAAGTTAAATCATCGTTAAAATACGATTGGGCTAAAAAAGACTAATTTTTTAAAATAAACTATTACCTACCCACTTTTCCATGTTTTATTTATGTAGCACTTAAATGTCCCGTATCAATGCTTGACAATTATGGCAACCCTAATTATATTTCCTAACAATATTTATAGTTTTTCAACATATTATAAATCGAAGCGTACGTTTATTTAAAAAAAATTTCAGCAGTGCATTTCTTAGCTTGTATATGTAAGCTAAAAGTGAAACCGAACTGAATATTAAATCTATTATTGATACTATAAACAAGAAGCATATACTATTTATGTATATTGTATACGTATACACATATGTCACACACATTCCTTACATATGTAACTGGGAAATGACTTTAGCCAATATGATCTATTTAATATTAGTAAACAAAATTTAAAAAATTGTAACATCAACATTTCTTTAATATGTTAATACATAGGTTAAATGCATTTTATTTTATTGTTTTCATTTAATTTATTTATACACTTCGGGTGTATTCATTGTTTAAAACTCCTATTTTTCTATTCCTATATTAATATTGTTTTTTATTACTGTTCTATTGTATTATGGTTTAATGGGCCTTGCGGCCGTATATGTAGAAATAAATAAATAAATAAAGCTAAGTAAAGTTGATTCTATTTATATTTCCATAAGTTTTTTATTATTATCATATACCCTACATACATAGGTATGAAAAGAATAATAGTTTAATTAAATCATTTTAAGAATTTAGAATAAGAAAAAATAAAATAAGAACGTAGAGTATTTGTGTCTATAACTCAAGATTACTATTAATTTTTTAAGAGTCCGGCGTTGTTCCAAAATAATTATATCGCAATTAAATTTCCGCGTTCCCAAATTAAAATAAATCGCTTTGGGACGTAATAAAAACTCGAATAAAATTCCCATTTAATATGTTAAACGACTACATTAAACCGCCGGGCTGTCTGCCTACTAATTCTTCCTGCAGACAGAATATGAATCTTCGGTACGAAAGCGCAAAATGTGGCGAGTCCGCGGGGTATTATCGCGAGCGAAAAGGAAAATAGTGAATAAAGAAAAAAAAAAAACATAGTGCCACTGTTATAATAAGAAAGCTGTTTAATGCCCGTAGATCAAAATATAAAATAGTACATGCATAGTGAGGGCAACATAAATCAGAGTTTGCACTGCAAGAACAGATCGCTCTCCTTCTCGGGAAATTTCCGCAAAACGCCGGTTTTTTTACGACGTCGGCAAACGGCGATTATTTAACGAGGAAATTAAAATATATGCAATCTAACGAAGCAAAAGGAAATTATGTCGCTTTTATTCAATTTTATTACGATATTTTACGACAGTTACGATCGCTTCGGTCATGATTGAAAGTTATATGTCGCATAAGTTAAGTGGAAGGGATGAAGTGCAGCGTTACAACTTATACAACACCACCCTCTTTAATATTTTATATAATTTATAAATTAGTCAATATATAAATCAGTATAATGGCACAGAGGAAAGCTATGGATGCAGAGGAAAGCATAATACAAGCTGAAGAAGTTTTTCAAACTTCAAGCTTGTATTATGATCTGTTTTATATAAAGTGAATAATCTAACTATGTAATGATTATAATTAATGTAATATTTAAATCGTTTGCGGTTTGTTTCAAGCAAAAACAATCTAACTGATGTCCAGATATGTTGTATACAATTACAATGATTTTTATTTTGACGTAAGGTGATGTTTTATCAACACAAATGACTTTTTCGTATTGAGAAAGACCAATGTTGCTGAAATTCTGAATTTGTGTCATTTAATATATATATATTTTTTTTTTTCTAACAGATTTTGCCCCGAAGGATAACATATAAAATTTGTATATATGTATGTATAAAAGCAAATATTCAAATAAATTGTTAAATGTTGCCGAATTTTTTAAATCAAAGCTAATTGATTCAAATCATAAGACTAAATGTTAAATTAAAAGTATTCTTTTAATTGCTTCATTTATTTTGAAAATTCATTCAATCAAGCTATTGTTTTTATAATAGCTGGGTAAATAAGTGTAAATATAGAAAAAATCTAAATAAAGATTAAAAAGAGGCGATCTACATATAAGGCTAGATACCACATCCAGTTGGCCAAAATGTGCAATATAATCAATTTACCAAAATTAATAGTATTCAATACTGATTTGTTATCAGTAAAATTTCAAGCAAGAAATTTTTCATGAACATAATATTTTATTTTATACATATACATACATACATATGTATGTATACCAGAAAGGCTTGACAGGAAGACCCCAATGCGCCTTCCTGGACAATTAATTACAAACAATACAGCATTTTATTATTACATAAATCACTGTATTTCTAGAAGCTGAAGAGCACGAAATAACAATTAATTAATTAATTAATTAAATAATTAATCCATTGAGACATCTATGTATTTTAGATTTGTACATACTTTTAACAAATTGTACATACAATAAATACAGAAGATGTGTGACAACAGGAAAGATGATTTTCTGCCAATTTTGAGACAATTAGATAAAATTCGCAAACTCTGATAATAAACGATCGATTTAAATAAGTCAAAAATACCCCCAAATCTAACAGAAATATAGCGGATCGACACCACTGATCACATGGTGCTAAGCATACACTCTACCATTAAGCCAAACTGCTCGCTATATATACGTATGCATTAGTATTCTCGGAATTAATGTCGTTTTAGTAATATGCAATTTTGACTCGGTCTCTTTCGGTTCGTTGACCAGTGAAGACGTGTCTTGTAATTTTTATCTTCTTCGTGGCGTTCCTTTTGAACAAAAAAAATCTTTTGTAGCCCATCCACAAAAAATGATAGAGACGTGTCCATCACAAGCCCATTTAAGGAGCAGTATGTTATTATTGTTTCACGCGAAAAAAAGTGCTGTAGAGGCTTCAAAATTCATTTCGACATATATGGCTCGGTCGTTAAGCTTCTACATACTTAGCGTCAAGAAGGTGCCGGGTTCAATCCCTGAATGAAAATGAATTTTTCAGAGTATGCTGTTGGTCAAACCTGGATTTGTGACTCCAGGTTGATCGCTTCCTATCAGAGTGTGCCAATTTTCTCTGATTTCATTGTTGAAACGGTTCCCGGAAAAAAAACTGGCTAAAAATCCTTCCTACCTACTATGTCACCACTATTTGAATTGATGTACAATTTATAGATGTCTCGTTAATTTGCGAGTTTTTTAGTGTCTCGCAATTCAACGACTTATAATAAAAAATGCTGTATTTGTATTTGTAATTGTAATTTGTAATTGGTCAGGAAGGCGCATTGGGATTTACCTGTAAGGCCTTCCTGGTATATATGTAAATAAATAAATAAATAAATATGGCGATATACTGGATGTAAGGAAGTGCCAACGTTGGCTTAAGAATTTTCAATCGGGCAATCTCAGCTTGGATGACTTGGATCTCTAAAGGCGGGTATCGAAGCAAATCTAATTTTGACTCTTGATGAATTATCGCAAATCCAATGTTGACTTTTAAGAGGGCTGTACACCCGAAACCTTAATTTTGTTACCGTTCTTTTCTTCGATATATATATTGAGTGTATGTATATATTGAGTGAATGTGACAATATATATCAATATATATATTGAGTGAATGTGACAATATATATCAATATATATATTGAGTGAATGCGACAGTTGCGCTTCGACCAGATAAAACGTATTTTAAATTGACAAAATCAAGGTTTCGTATTCTACTATTTTCTCCTCCAAAACTGGACCAATTTTTAAAAAAATTTCATCATCGCTATGAGAAAAATACTCTCTGTGCATCTATCGGCGTATTTTTTTTTAAATCGACCGTTAAATAAGCACGCTGGACTCGTTTCGTGGGTGTAAAAAAGAGGCGATTTTATAGATGTTTGGCGGCTCCTAGCTCATATAAAAAATAATTAATCAAAAAATAAAACGATAGATGCACCCCAATGGTGGATATCCATAGCATATTAAAAAAATATTTCTCTAGTGCCATAATTAAGGAAGGGAGAAGTATAGTACGTTTGTATGGACAAGGCGCTGCAGTCCAGCCCTCTTAATGCTATATATCTTGATGAATTATAAATAATCATAAAAATTAAGTTTGAATTGAACTATAAAAAAAACGACATTAATACCGGGACGACCTAATACATATGTGTGTATGTATGTAACCTTCATAAGTAGGCGTAAGGAATTGTATGCATACAAAAATAAATGTATGGAATGCGTAGTAGGGCGCCTAGATATGCGAAGAAGGCGAATATCGCCAAGTGGGCGGTTTGTTCCTCTCATGTTCACTTTTAATTTGGCAGGTGGGCGGGTGGGTGGGCGGTTGATCTAGTTTTGGGTGTGCTCCGCCCTGAATACAAAGCCTCCGGCAGTTTTCCCCGACGTGCAGCGGCGCCCCTGCTCATCCGGGCGCCGAGCCGAGAGTATTAATATCCCTAATTACTTTTGCTAAGGGAATTTAAATTGTTTTACACAGAGCAGGAGAGCGGATAAGTGAGCGGGCACGAGGCCGTGAAATGCCGGCTGCGGGGGTGGCTGGGGGTGGGATCCGCCGCACTAATATATATCCACACCGTTTTTTATATCACAGGCACCGTCGGAAAATTCATATTGTTTCCGGTACGAGACTTCGTCGACGAAAGCTCTCGCAAGATAAGCTCACACCCACCCACCCACCCCTCATCCCCCTCCCTCACTTTCCTTCCTTCTGATGCATAGTTGAATTTCGATCGCGAACGCTAAACGAATTTTATACGTAATCGTTCATAGACACGTGAATCACTTGCAGTGTATAAAATGATTCATACGAGTAACGTTTTGACATTAACTTCTGTTTCATACAAAATAAAACTCGTAAAATGTAATGATAGCAGAAAATAGTGGGTTTGGTGCATCCGCTCTAAAATCGCCAGATTAACAGAACGGCAGCTTTAAACGTAATTCTTGTTTTCTCGAATGATAGATTGCAAATTAGATGACGAGTAACCTTTTGATGTGCACAGATGCAATTATTAAAATTGAGTTGGATCTTTCTGGCGAGTTTAATAAGGCAAGATTCGGAACTTATCGAATCTTGCCTTATTAAACTCGCCTGAAAGATCCAACTCAATTTTAATAATTGCATCTGTGCACATCGAAAGGTTACCCGTCATCTGATGTGCAATCTATCATTCGAGAAGACGAGAATTGCATTTAAAGCAGCCGTCCGTTAATCTGTCGTTCAATTTGTCTGGCGATTTTAGAGCGGATGCACCGCATCCGAAAATAGTAGATACATACATACATTAGTTTATGTATGTATAATCAAGCTGTTATATTTAAAAGTCTACTTTTATTCATTTCGAGAAATATTTCGCGAAACATTTAATATTATGGTTTGCGTTTAGCACTATTTAAAAATACTAGTGGCCTGTAATACATTTACTCTGCTCTTCTTAGATTCTCGACATATTGAATTAAAATAAGTTTTAACAATTTATTTATTTATTTAAAAGTTTTGGGTAATTGTGGCATTACAGGAAGAACCTAATGCGCCACAACGGCCTAGATAATAAAACAAGAGGGGGAGAAAAACAAAAAATAAATAAATAGAACAAAAACCAAAAGCAAAAAATAAGATAAAAAAAAAACAACATTTAAACACAATCATGAAAATAATAAAATAGCGGATAAATGAAAATTTAAATGAGTAATAAAAATAATACAAAGATAATTTAATAAGTAGTAAAAATACAAAGAAGGGAATGTCTTGCAATTTTTGAATTAAGTCAAACAGAAATAGTGTTTTTGAAACTGAAAATTGGACTTCCGCTTTCAAATATAATGACTCAAGTATTGTATAAATAAAAAGATTCATAAAGGATCGCATGATTATTAGTCTGACTTTTCGAAGAAGTGCCTATATCGAAATATGTCAAATTCAATTTGAGTATTGGAAAGTATTTGGAAATTAATATATTTTTAGTGCTAGAAATTCCAATGTCATTCAATGTAAAACAAATGATCATCTCATGTTTTATCATCAAGTGAATATGTGACAATATGACATAGGCAATTCTAACATTTAAATCTAAATATATTTTTTTCAAAAGTTTGCAAAGAAAAATAGATGATTTTGTTAGTATGCATATTAGAAATAAATTAATGAATTTACTATCGATGTTACATATATCACATGCTAGATATAATACATATATGAATGTGCATATGTATGTATTAAATTTGTGAAATTACATAATTTAGTAACAAAAATAGTCCTTATTTGATTATCCTTAAATAAAATTTGAAATTAACTTGATGTTATTTTTCTAAATATATCGAATTGTTTTATTTTTCCATCTTTCATGATTGATTTTAAGCTATAATTGAAGCTAGTCTATTATTATATGAACTGAAATGATATCATAAGTTTTATTCAATATTTGAAAGCTGAAATCGTATTAAATTAATGGTGAATATATATCGGAAATATATTATAAATCTGGCTTCACATATAATATTCACATCGAATATACGTATAATCTTATGTTTATATGAATTTCTCTCATTGAAAGATTCCATACATAAACATGACTCTTTACTGCGTGTATAGAGAGCTTTAAATAATTCTGTACAGTGCTTTGCACAACATTTCGACAGAGTCTTAACATTACGAATAGACGATTGCGAAGATGTTAACCAGTGTAAATGCCACACAGCTCATTTCGTACAATTCCGATACATTCATGCCATTTTCAGTGGCTCGTTTAAGAGCTGTCTGCACGTCATTTTGCGATGCAGAATTTTCTCTGTGTGTGTGTGTGTGTTTTATATAAAGGCAGCTCGTAAAGATAGCACGAAAAAGAAAAACGGAAATGAAAATTAATGAGGTAAAAACCTATTTTCTTATACATAAGTATATACGTGGGATGTACGCGCGACGGATTACTGCGAAATATTTTTCAAAGGAGCAACCAGTCAGTTTAATGCCAAAACAGGGGTAAGAAGCTTACGAACGAGGGAAAAGCATCATGTTTATAGATGGATTAGCGCCGCTTCTACCCAGCTATTAATTACCTTAACTAAAGACGCCATTTAAACTACAAAATTTTTATACTTTCAAGACCGCATTCATTATAAGAATATATTAAAAAAAAAATCAGTCAAAACTAAACTATGTATTTTTCACTATACTTATCCTGTCAGAAATATGCAACATTTTATGAATTATACTAAAAATTATAGATACAATACATACAGTTTAGTATATATTATTGAAAATACGTAGAAATGTATAAGGAGAATTATTTTTAATATCTATTCAATATTAAATCTGAGCCAATTATTATTGAGCGGTTTAAATTTATCTTAATTATGTTGGAAGCTACATACATATATACCCAGCAGTATGGCTCGGTGGTTGCGTTTATGTTTAAGAATGTTAACACATTAAAAATCCGACTGGTTACAGACATTACTAACAAACTAACCAGTAAATTCTATGACAGAATCACTAATAACTAGTCACCGGACCCAGAAGGTGCCGCGTATTGTTCAAAGGTTGTAAATGCATTGTTAAAGGTTTGCCGAACCTTTTTTACAAAAAGGATTTACAACAATGGAAAAATGGATAGCACTGTGACTATCCTACCTCTACTAATAACCATACTAACACACTTGTGAAAAGTCTCGGTGATTACATCAAAATGTCTATACCCTTCAGGTATAAACACAATCTGCTTTAGATCGTTGACTTCAGAGAGTCTTTAATTAATATTATGTACTAGATGTATTATGAGCGTTTATAAGAATTGTAAATAGGTTTTTGAGCTCTTTTTTCTATTATGCTGTACATTAACATTAGAACAATATAATACTATGATTACTAACTAAATTAAATTAAAATTTTAAAATAGAAAATGATTAGTAGATCAGTAGCTATTAAAATACATATATAAGATGTGTTGTGGATATAATTTAGTAATAATAAAAAGCATCAAAAATCCGATTCGAATAACTCTTTAGAGAGTATTTTTGTTTTTATCTACTTTTATATTGAACATTTAAATTTCAATGAAAACTTTTTACATACATACAAGTCGGCAATCAGTCCCGAAATTACACACGCTTTCCAAAATGAAATAAAAACTCATCACACACATAAAGCGAGCGTGAAAAATGGGCACGCGCTCAAAGCGCTCTATTTTCGCAGTAGGTATAAAATAATACACATATTTTTTTTCCCTGTTTTCATATTTTATTTTGTTTACGGTGTCGTTGTGTATGGAAATCAGGTTATAACTTAGTTTGCCATTAGCGAAAGTGTTTATCCACGGTGTGATGTTACTCGTCGTTATCGCAACACGAGGAAAACTCAACGTGTGAAAATATGCCCGGCGTAAAATAATAATCGTTAATGGCTTCCGTATAATTGCCGACGTAAACTAGCCGGAGTGAAACGCGCCCGTTAATGAAAGTGTTAACGCGAAAGTTGACACTGAATTAATACAAACACATTATAAAATTATTTCATACCAACATTAACACGCCGGGGTGTTGGTTTGCTACGTTTCTACCGATATACATACATACATATGTACATACGTACGTACATATTAAATGTATGTATAACAAAAGCCTTCGCTTAATTGAGCGAAACGCCGCGGAATGTTTGCCTTTGCGGAAAATTCACATATTTACATTGTAATTGGACTTTTCTCCCTCCGTTTAATTTACGCGCAGGCGTAAAAGTATCGCGAAATAATATTTTTAAAATTATACAGAGAAAATATTACGACGGCTGTTAAACGCGAGGAGGAAAATTACACGGAGCGCTTTAAGATTAACATGGAGTGAATTTTCTACTCAGAAATAGTACACAATAACGAATAATGTGAATTATTTACATAACCTTGTATGTTGCATATTATATCTTTAGACATGTATATATAAAATCAAATTTAAATAAAAATGAAGCGGATTTTCATTGACTCTGATGTTATCGTATCAATCATATTTATTATATATAGTACATAGATCAGTGGTACTCAAACTATGGTCCGCGGCGTGCACAAAAAAGTAAATAAAAAATTAAAACAATAGCTTATTATAACGTATATAAAAATTAATTTGGAAGATAAAATAATTGATCTGACTACAAATGAAGAATTAAAAAAAATGTTTTGAAACTACAACTTCACTTGCGTCCTTTTAGATCAAATTGAAAGCAGAATTCTTTCCAGATATTTAAGAATATGCACTAAAACTGTTTTATCTTTACGAGACTGGTTTCTGAACCATTAGTTTAATAAAGACAAAATATCATAATAGTATAAATATTCATGATCCATTACGTGTGGAATTAATTGTCTTCGATAAAACCACGACTGGATAAGTTATCTAAATTTTTTTTCATTTTCATTTTTCATCTTTGTCTAAGTACATATATGATATTGTACTTCTTTGAATTCAACAAAATAATTTTTACTACTTATATTTAATATTATTTTTATTTGTTATATGTACAAATTTTCACTCATATTCATATATAAGTTTTTAATTTAAAAATATGATGCTTGTCCGTGAGAATTACTGAAAAATATATGCTGGTCCGCCAACTGAAAAAGTTTGAGTAGCACTGACATACATAGATGCAGTTCTGTTAAATGAAACTTCAAAAGACACCCTTTTCGGTAATGATTTTCGTCATCTAATATGGTCTTCAATTGATCTCGAAAGGCAATTTGGTTTACTTTGTGAATACTTTGAACTAACTTATGTAGATAATAAATTTGGAATTCACAACTGCATGAATATATTTTGAACAAATTTAAAGTTAAAAAGCTAAATGAATAATTAAAAAGAATATTATACATTATATATTCAAAATTATTATCAAGTTGTATAATTTTGATTTTGTATTATACAGAAACGATACATGACTATAATTTGTTGATTTTATTTAGCAAATAATTTTATTTAAATAGATTTATTGTATAAATAAATTGAGTTTAATGATTTGGTAACCGCGTTTCTTCTACATACAGTGATATGTACATAGGTTATGTATTATATTTATTTACATACTTTCATTAAATACTTCTGAAATGTTTTTACTCATTTTGTACATTTAAAAAGCCTAAAATAATGATGTATTTGATCCAAAATTGATTTGAAATGAATTGAATTATGTTTGAATTTTTTCATTAAAGCAAAGAGTGAAAACATTTCAATTGAAAGTAATGAAATATAAAATATATGAGCCGTTATATTTAAAATTGGTGTAAGTCCACTTTTCTTCCTTTCGAGAAATATCTCGCAAAAAATTAAATATAATGGTTTGCCTTTTACAATATTTAAAAATATAGAAGAGACTCGTAAAAATAGTGGTGGCCTGTAATAGGATTATTCTGCCTGTCCGAGATTTTTTATATATCGAATTTAAAGTAGTGATAACAATTTGTTAATTAATTCAAACTGAAATAGCGCTTTTGGAATTGAAAATTTTACTTTGGCCACTTTCAAATATAACGGCTTATATATTTTATTGTTTAATATTGAATAAAAAATAAATGATTGATCGGTTTAATAATACGATATGTACATACTAATGTATATTTTCGCATGCGCCTTTTTCATTTCGACGTAATAAATACGATGCGATAGTATCGAAAAGGAAAAGATGGAACCGTCCCGAATCCGTTGTTTCCCTTCGGCGAAAGTAATAATATTAAGAATCCACTTTGGTTATATTTTATTCGAAAATTCTTATGCCCTGATATTAAATTTGTTGGCGTTCTTTGTTTTACTTTCCGGTCAAACTTATTCTTCGCGGCGCTTGTCTTCCGCTTAAATTTAAGCTCTATTTGCTGTCCGTAAATAAATCAAACGTTAAGAAACGAGGGAAAAATTATGCAAATTTTGCGCCGACACAAATTAAATGCGGAATTTCAAAATGCCTCAGACGTTATAATTCAATTTCGTCAACGCACCTGATTGGTCACGGCTCGAAAAGAAAAATAATCGCTCAAATCGTTACAACAAGAAAAACCAAAAGAAACCACAAATACATATATTGTATTTTAAATATGAATTGTTATTACTTTATCTATGTTTTTTTTAATGATTTTATGATTTTAATGAGGTTGTGTCAATATTGTTATGTTTATAAGTTATTATTACTGTTATGATGTTATTATTACTAAATGACCGGCCACAGTGACGCGTTGGAGATCTCTGTAATGTCACTTTGGCTAATATGTTAAATAAATAAATAAATAAATAAATATGAAATAAACCACTCAAACATACAATTTCAATGTTACACAATTGCATACACATTTTTTGAGCTAAAAACCATGAAATAGAACTGTGTCTTTTCCTCAAGACACATTTGTAGTATATATTAGGAACGACACGAAAATTTATACCATATCTTGTAATTTAGATTTTTTATTCATATCATTGATGAGAACAAAAATAACGCTTTTTAAGAATAATTACAAAGATAATTAAAAATAAATTAAAAGAGCGGACTAAAACTAAATTTGACCGATTAAATTCGAATATGACAATGCATTTTATTGGTGTCTTTTCTTTTATGCAATAAAAGTGTTTAAAAAATACGCTATTTTTTTTACTTTTGCAGTCATTAACTCAAAAGCTAGTATTTTTGTGCCAAAATTCAGTATCGGAATCAATAATCAGGTGCTTTTTCAATTGATAGTGATTTTTTATTACTTTAAAACACGTAAAATTATTTATGTAGCGAATTTTAAAATTCAAAAATATTAAATTTCTGGAGCTATCATGCATTTCTTGGACCAGTTCTATATTCTATATGTATGTACATACATATGTGATACAGCCAGTTTAATATTGCGTCAAAATTATGAACAAGAGAATCACGGCTATATATTTTGAAAAATCATTCATTCGACATTATTAAACCTAACACTGAAACTTTGCACTGGATGATGAGATTCTAATCTTTTTATTATAATTTCTAAACGACCAGTTTTGGTACATGACCTCATACAAAGGTCTCGTCTTTTAAATTGTTCTCTCTTGAATCACTGAATGGATTTTGTTGAAATTTGGTACATGTAATAAGTATGTAATAAGTAAATGCTATGAAATGGTATTTGTACAATTCGCTATAGTGAAAATGCGCATTGACGGTTTTCATCCGACATTCGTATGAAGAAAATTCACATTTTTATTCATTTTTTAAATGAAATTATAATTCAAAATTCACTCGTATATTTAACATCCAAATTTCGGTAGGCGAAGTGGTAGATTTGCGGTGAAGCTGTGTAGACAACCAAGAGGAGAGAGCGAATCACTCGGCAATTGTTATTCTATGCAAATTAGAGGGACGCGACCGCCGTCGGTTTTGGTTTCCCGAAAATTACATACACACATCGGTTAGGTTAGTGCAAACGGTTTTCGGGAAAATCGTGAAAATCCACCCAAATTATTCTACGTCGGCAATATAATTATTAAACAAATATTACAGCGCCTAATTTCACATTGCAGTAAAAGTAAATTGCACGCGAAACGAAAACGAGATAGCCCAAACATACGCACGCATTAAAATTGATTCGAAAAACAATCGCATGCAAAAATTTCATTCACGTAATACATATTGTATAATCTAATTAATAACACCGCGGATTACATTCCGACACGAATACGCATTTTTAAAATCAAAACAGCCTAACGATACGATTAATTTCCTTTAACGCCGCAAATATTTTAAATAAAGTGAATTTGTATCATTTTGTCGCGTGCCAAATACAAATTCGTGTGACGGGTTTAATTAGAATTAACGCTAAGAATTACGGACGCAATTTTAATAATTAGAAAAGTATTCACAACCATTACTCACATCGCGTAATATATTACAAAGTAAACACGTGATTATGAATATGAATGAATCTCTCAATTGTTACGAAATCTGCGCTAAAATATACAATCGGTAAGTGGCTTGTGTGTGTGTGTGTCACGTTACAGATTCTCATCCGTTCAAATTTAGGTATTATTTTATGTAATAATAGATGGTGTTGTGATTAGCTCATCCCTCAAACCGATAAATGCGAACTATCGCGTTGTGTAATCATTAGAAATTAGTTGTAATTAATATATCGAACGATGGCGTGTTCTGTTTAATATCAAAATATTTACTACATACATATATGCATAAAGTACATGTATGTATGTATAAATTTAATTATTGTTATATAAATTTTATATGTACATATGTACATAACCAGGTGAAAGAAGAATGTCATTTTTAAAAATCTCATACATAAAGCATGGTCTTTATTCAAGAAAAGGTTCATGAGAACGATTGCTCACATTCCGATAGGAAAAAGGTTTATATGGATAACATATTATACATACATATGTACCTACATTTTAAATACGTTTTATATTCATATGGTCTGTTATTTTGTAAAAATATTTTTCAAAATCATTTAAAAGCTAATTTTATATAAGAACTTTAAAAAATATAATAGTATATTCAAATACTTTAAAAAAGGGTAGAAGAAATTTGATGACGATTATAATCAATGACTAGTGATATATTTTGTAAATCAAAATATGTTTTCAAATTTAAGCATGTTCTCTTTAATATTACTAAATGTTTATGTAAATATTGTATATATTTCTTTCAATATTAATACATTCATGTATGAACCCTAAAGTAGCTCTTGCATTGAATGAAAACAAATTTGCTTGGTATTTTGCAAATTTTATTGGTATTTTGGTATCACCTTTTCTCTCAGGTATTAAATTCTAATAAAAACGGAGAGATTGAGTTAGAAAAATTAATGAAGTCAATTTTATCCACTCAAATCCAAAGATCGTTTTTAAATACTTGTTTGCTGTTAGCAAATCCAATGACCAATGAGTATCCATAATTGGTCAACTTTTACAGAAATACTTACACTGTGGTATATAAACAATAAAAAATATGAATCTACGACTATTTCAGTTAGTTTTTTATTAACAAATATTCAATAGCTAAGTATAATACTCACTGATTGAATCAAACAAAGATTCTAACCCAGAAATGTGATCAGGAATCAATATATGTATATAAGTCGAAATTTTTCACGATCAAAATATCTAATCTATAGAAATTTCGTACATGTTTATGTACAGATAAATTTATCATAAATTTGTCAAAATACCTCCGACTCATTTATCCGTGCAAATATTGACCTTACGACCGAGATTTGAAGGTGAGAACTAACTCTGGAGAACGACAGGTCGGCCGGCCCCACCCCACCGAATCTGAGGCCGTTTAAGCCGCAATATTTTCACCGGGTGTAAAGTTCAAAACTGGAAAATTTATCGGTTAAAATAAGAAGAAAAACAAAAGGTGCACGCTTCGATGATTCCCCGATGCCCATAAAAACAGATGAATATTTAATACCGGCGAATGGATAGACGGGCGGGATGCTGCGCAGTGATGAGAGTTTCGCCCCAGAAGTGGCCTCTTAAAGAAATCCAAATGGTATGCAGATTTTTGTTTGTCGAAGCATTAGAGGGGACCCGGGGCCCTTGTTTGCTTTAGCCAGCCCTATGAGCCTTCCCCCATCCTCGGCCACTTTGCCCGCTAAAATTTGCTTAACCCTTTCCCGTCGTTGCGCCAGCGAATATAATCGCGTTCTATTAACCCTCCTAGCACGACATGACCCGATCCTGCGGAATGGTCATATAAAATATTAATTCATGTCTCAATTAACATAATTCGCCTTAAGCTGTGTGTTTTAACCGACCGCATACATAAATTTTGTATTATATCCCATATAGCATGATACTATACACGTATTATGTATTAGAAATAAGGCTTTCGCACGCGTCAACAATAAACGTACATAAGCGAAGTTAACAGTAAACAGCTTCAGTAAGCAAAAGAAAATTTATATACTTATAATTAAGTCTGCTCGTTGTATCTATAATATAATATTTTATCCGGGAAGAGTTATTCGCGAAATATGAGGGGAGGGAAAAAAATAATCTCACAGCGAGGAAATTTTTCTCATAAATGATATTGGTGTATTTACTTTAATGGAAATCCTCGAATTACTGCTATGAATCCGGACGTACGCTTGTTATATAATACACTATAATATTTACAGATCAATTTCGTTCGCATACATAGTAAATAAGAAGTGCTGTGACCCTAATCCGGATAAGGTGGGTCCAACGGACCCACTTGCCACTTAAAATTTCAATTATAGAAAAAATTAGATAATATCCTTCTACTACTTCTATTAAATATTACCTAATTTATTAATTATAATAAAACAGTTTTTGCAACGTAACCGAAAACAAGTGTCCATGGGATCTACATACTAAGGCAATTTCTATGGAGTTATGCATTTTGAAAGCTCTACTGTATTTTTTTGCATTCAATGATAAACATAGTAAATGTAAATGAAGAAAAAAATAAAAAATTATTACTTTTTCAGATATTTGGCATTATAAACGATTATATAAAAATATTTTATATTCAAAGATAACCTTATATTCGATCATCAATTCATTTCTTTCATATAATTACGACTCGGAATGAGTCAATTTCGACAATATGTTATCAAAAAGTATGTAATAAAATAAAGTTAATTTGAATATGCAATTTTAACAACAAAATACCGTATGCGCCTTGTATAAATAGGTTAAATCAATTTTTAAAACAATAAAACGCCATATCTACGTATACATAGTTGATACATTGATGATTACAACATGATGTTTATATCCTTTGAGCCAAAACACAGATAAACTAAATGCAATTTACTTTAGGTCGTCGACTTTAAAGGGTTTTAAGCTAAAAATAATCTACCAGTAGGAAATATTTTTAACCGTGCAGAGTGTATGGTAAGCGAGCGTGCATAATGCATAGCATGTAAAGTACATATAGGCAGAGCGTTTGGCTAACTGTGTAAGAGGCACTTGCCCTTTGGCAGGCCCGACGTAGAAAGATAAAATAAACACTGTTTGGTCTAATCCACTTGCATCATTAAGAATCCCTTGAAAACCCAACCTACATATGTATATAAAATACATGAAAATAATTGTAAATATACTGTAGTATTTTTCATATAATGCTGTAAATTTTCATAAAATTATACTATAAATTCTAACAAGGAAAATAATGCTGAAATTAAACAATGATCACTGGACCAATAGCTTTTAGAACAGATGTACTGTGAAAATGTCATGAAAATATCATACAATGATATTCATGTACATATGAGGAATAAAAATTTGGTATAATCTGACGACTGCATTATATTCCTTCACATCATATTTAACGGATTTTGAATCAAATCTCAGCACCCACACACCTTTATATACATATTTAGCGTTCAAAAGGTAACAGATTCGAGAGCACACATAAAAAATTTCAACTAATGGGTTTATATTCAAATATGAAGTCAAACTGGGCAAGTTCGGACTGGTACCAAACTGTGCCTCACTGCCATCACGGTTTAAAATTCAACTTGTAAGCTAATTAGCTTTTGTTATTTTATGAAAATGAAGTGGCTGCCACTAGAAACATAAAACGTCGCCTCTGGTCTGCGAAATATGTATTCAGAAGCGCACCTGAACTGCCCCCTCACCCAGACCAATGGTGGGTATAAAAAAACTTTTCGAATACGATTACCATAGTTTATTTAAAACGCGGCCTGAAATTTCGTGCAGTTTTTCCTCTCTTATCCACATATGTACATACAGCCTCTCATATTTATTTTTTTTCACCGATTTCTATCGTATCTCTTTACCTACATGTACATATATGTATGTATATACGATTGTGGGGCAATGATCGGAAGAAGTTCTCGTGATATTATAATGATTCTGCCATTAGTATTAATGTACTTGTATTCGGAACGAATTCGAAGAAATTTATTGAGGCATTCGGGGAAATTCTTTTTTAGACGAACATGTATGTAAGTACAAGAAATGTAGACGTATCTACATATAATATAATCTGTATGATATGATATCATAATATAAAAATATATTTAATATTATATGTAAGTCAAACGGTGACACAACTCAAAAAATATGACAATTTTGTCAAGTTTCTAAAATGATTATAATATTTTTTAAATATACTCTTTGGCCACAATTCTCAAAACAATATAAAGGTCAATAGATCTACAAAAAATATGTTTGTGTGTAATTTGTAATGTTAACTAATCAATAAATCTTATGTTGTAATTACGTGCATACGGTTTTGCAAAATGTCTACAATCAGAATGAATAGTTAAAATATATACATATATATAATTTTTAAAATAAAATTTCTGTGTAGGACAAAGCAAAACCTAAAAGTTGTTGCTCTTATATAAGATTATATAAGATGGATTCAAAAAGAGGTATAAATAATTGAGTCAAAATTGTTTTTAAATGGTTATAATATGGGATATTTGTTGCTGAAAATAGCCTAGTATAGATTTATTCGTAAAGCCCATATTATTATTAACAAATTTTAATGATTCAATAGAAGGTAAATGTATCAATTAGAGAAGTATAGTGATTGCTTACATTGAACGTATTTCATATGGAAATGTTTTGTGTATAAAGTTCATTACAATATATTGTAATCTGTATAGAAGGTTTGAACTAATTAAACGAAGTCTTAAATATCCATTACAATTTTATTTAGCATAGCTAATCCGTCTATGATAGTTCAGGCATGAAGATTAATCACGTATAGGTGTCAGAAACTTTACCTATACGTAAGCCCCCTCTCTTTTGGGTGCATGAAAAAGTTAATTTACGAAATTTGCCGAGAATTGCATCGGCTAATATAAAATTGATTCGGAAAATATCTCTCGAGGGCACGTCTTCTCAATTGCGTCACTTTGAAACGGAATAGCGCAGACGTGTCCTCGCTTTCCCGAAGGGGTGAGTGGGTGGAGGCCAATCCGGTCGGAATTTTCACCGGAAAAATTCGAAAGTTTCATACTCGAAGTGCATAAAAGCGACAGTGCAGATATACCTACGTGCTCTTTGATAATGACACCTCACCTGCCACTCCGAAAATAAGTGCCGTCACTTCGGCAAAGCCCTGTACAGCCGGCCAGCGTGGCTCTAAAAACTACTTGATAACTTAGTGTCGCTTTTCTCCAACTTTGAATTGAAGTTGAAGACAAAGAGACGTCCGAGGCGACGGACAATAAAGTGGCAACGGTTGCATTTTGTAAATTGACTTACACCTTTCTTCGAGACGTTTTAATTTACAGAAGGTGGCAATTCGAACTTGTCGGAAAGTGGCGGAAACTATTAAGTCGCTCAATTTATATAATATAATAATGAAGTTATACACAAGGGTCCTTTATAATTGCGAGTGCAGTGTTGCGCACATCTCTGACTACAATTTCGGTTAGTTATTATGCCTTTGACGCCCCAAGGATTTGAATTTAGCATTTATAATTAAAAATATATGTAATGATGAGATCCAAGTTCTACGAAAAAATCAAAGCAAATGTTTAATATTGTTGGAAAAAAACTGTTAAATATAAAGCATTTGCTTATTATACTTTTTTTTCAAACTTACTTTTAATTTAAATACGATCTTTAGTTTAACACCAAACGCATATAATAGAAATGTACGAAATAAATAATTAGGTATTTTAAATACTTTTATAATTAGGTATTTTAAATACTTTTATAATTAGGTATTTAAATACTTTTACAATTTATCAACCCGATTTTTCGCTCGTAGAGAAGTCCACACAACGTAAAATAATAGTAATTGTATTTTTTTTTTGTTCACTGATAGATTTTCATGACTGCAGTTAAAAAATAATTTTTCGTACAATAAGATACAAAAATATTCAAACGAAAATTGCTCAACCAAAGTTGCGATGCGATTATCTTATTAACGTATGGAAATCTTAGAACGCGTAATATATTGCAATATTTTGTAGTGAGAGGTAAAATCAGATGATGCGCTTTTTGAAAGTCACAACTCAACTGATGTTTCAAATGAAATATTTATAAATGACCATAACAAAGCTAAATATCTCCCTCGAGTCGAATCTCCTTGCTTAGCAATGTTTTAAGTCCTTGACTTAATCCTTGGCTTAAAATCCGCTAGCCACTGTGCAGGACTCCAAGTGTCCATTTAAAAATGTGTATTTTAACTAAAAAAAATGCAAATTTTGCAAGGTTTATTATTAAAATTAGCTTTAAAAATCGTTTAATCATGTATAAACGTCTAATAATCTAAAAAAAGTGTAAGAAATGAATAAAACAACGACTTAAACAGAGCCATCACGCCAAGACGAATATCATTCAAATACTGACCACTGAGTGCAGTGTACTGAATGTCACCTCTCTCTCTTACATCTGTGAGGCACGTGTCAGAGGGGTTTTCCACGAAAATAATTATTTTTGTTGATATTTAAAATCGAATCATAGATTAAATGACATAATAATAACATACATACATAATTCGAATCATAGAGGTTTTGATAAGGAATACATAAAAATATGAAGACCCTACATTCAGTATATTTGGAGAAATAAAATAAAACACAATTCCTGGTCTTTCGCCATCCATCACAGTGCGGCAAGTATGTATGTATACATATGTAGGTATAAAATACCTATGACTCAACAGTTTCTCAATTCGATAAATAGGCCAACTGCTTATCAGTAAAATCAACGAATCAATTTTCCCCTTAAGTGCACTTCATCTTAAACACGTATTCTTATTATTGTATATATGTTATTAAGGTATGTTTTGAAAATTGATTTAAGCGGATTTTTCTTCTGGAAAAATGTCACCGATTAGACGAGAACGTCTCAATAGTATTACGAAAGGGTGTGTGTATAATTGACATATGTTTTCATCATTTTGTTCATTGTACTTGTGTATGCCAGTCAGTCGAATGACACACCGTAGTTCTGTGTGTGTGTGTGTGTTTGTACGTCCATCGGCAGGTGCACCTTATGGCGTCGTCAAAGATAACAGACCATTCGGTTTTATTCCCGCCGCAATCTGAAAAGCAGGAGGCGACTGTGTCTAATGTCGTCAAGGTGGGGTATGGAGACAGAACATTGAGAAAAATATACTAAAACCCTCGCCTGTGGAGTGTGAGACCAGACGTGTCCGCTTAACATACAGTCACGTCATAATTTTATTGCGTCAATCAATCAATAAAATTATATGGAGAGGGGTCTCTGTTTAGCCGTAAAAAATGAACGATATTTTATTACGGTATATATACGGTATATAAGTGAGCGTTTGAGAATCGCTGTAGTGAGTCAGTAATGCTGTACTGGTGTTTGGGGTGTGGTGGGTGCGGATTTGGAGAAGATGGATGCGAATTCGAAGCGCTAGCAGTAATGCGAGACGAGATAGAGAGAGAGAGAGAGAGAGATTGTCCGAAAGTTTTATGAAAATTTGACATAATCACGTCGAAATTCGAATACGACAAATATTTATTTTGCGCTCGTCGTAAATAATAAATAATAATAATGCGCCAAACAACGTGAGTCATCGAATGACTCGAATGTACTACCCCGATACAGCAGAGGGCCGAGCGACTGGGTGTGGGCGGGAGAGAAATGTATATGTATATAGGGAGTGAGGGCTTTGACTTGGCTTTTTAGCTTAAGGGCTTTCAATAATGAGATTTCGCTTTTCCATCATACTCGAGAACATTCGGAAAACTCAATTAACCCTGAAACGCGAAACTCAATCAACGCTCAGACCGCTAAAAATCGACCGAGGTAAGTGTTTGATTTCAAAAATTTCACATTCACATGATACTCGCGCTCAAAAAGGATTCAGATCAATTTCAGAAAATATACATTTGTTGCAATAAGGCCTGGACCACACATAGGCACATATGTATGTTCAAACAAATGTCCAATAATATAACATTGAAAAATTATCCATTGAAACGTCACTAATTATTACGTTTGGTTAAAAAAAATTGGAATAGTTTCTAAAAAAAATAGGTGAAACTTATTGAGGAAAGGCTCAAGATTTTTCAGATATGATTGAAGGTAAGCTTTCTTAGATGAAATGCGTTCATACATATGTACACAGGTATAGGAAGAGAAATAAAGCAATAAAATCAAATTCCATCACCACAGAATAGCATAATACTATAAATACTGTAGAGACTTTCCTTGTAAATTGAAAGGTATGTACATAGATGCTTCAAATACTAGTGAAGTCTAGATTTCTTATGATGGATTTATGAATACATTTATTAAGATGATTGCATTAAAAAAAAGTTGATTGATTACAAAATTTAGTCAGTTCTTTATACGCTAGTTTAATTTATACACGAATAAATTTTTAATCGTTTAAATTACATATAAAATTTGTAATTACTAAAGAGTGGACGATAAAAACGATGTTTTAGGCACTTAATAAGCTAACGCAGTGCAAACATTTTTATGTTATTTTTCACGAGTTTCTTATGATATAGAACGTCTTTTTCAAATTAAATTGTTTCTATATTGAAAGATTCCCTGTTTTTGATGCCCACTAATCCTGTGCTACTTAAACTTTTTCATGCCGCAGACCGTTAAATAGTGCTTGGCATTTTCTCTTTTTTCACAATCATCATTATAATTTACAGTCACTTACCATCCACTACTGATTAGAAATAAATTAAAGCAATTAAAATTTTCAATCGGCAAAATGTCCTATCAGCTAAATATCCGTCAGCTAATGTCCGTTCGGAAAAATGTCAGTTTGGCCCAACGTCCATCGGCCAAGTGTCTATTCGGCAAAAAGTCTAGTTAATTAGACCTAACAATCAAGAGTAATATTTTGACATCCTCAATATTATTCTATTTTTTCGACCAATATAAAAGCTAACAACGAAATTAATGGCAAACAACAAATTATTGCGTCTTTTGTTTACCGTCACAAAATTTAATAAGTTTGCTTATATGTATATACAAAAATATTACTTAAAATTCAGATTCATAATGAAAAACAACGCCCATTTTTACAGTCAAATCAAATCTTCGTATTGAATAGAATACATTACAAGTGTTACAATTAAGTATATACCATATGCTACTTCATTAAATATAAGCTTTCGGTGTGCAAATTTCAGGAAACCACTTAATAATATCGGTGTAATATAATATACATAAATTAACAGTACTCCAGGTATATATATTAAATATTTGCTTGTTAGGTCGACATGTCGAACGGGGAAAAAATAGCGTCTGGAAACACGTAACACGTATGTAACTCTCGCATAATGACGTCGTGCTGGGGATGTTCGCGTTTGTCTCAGCGTGTCGACTGGCAAATATTTGCCAGTGCCCTAATAGGTTTGACCTTTTTATACGTTTCGAAAACGTTTAACTTCATCAACGAGACGAGTCAGCATCGAGTGTGTTCCGAAATAAACAAAATTGCGAGTCGCGCTGGGGGTTTGGTCGCCAGACGAACGAGACGAAATAATTGTGTTTGATGAAACCGGAGGCTTAGGGGTGCGAGCCACGCTGACACAAAGAAAATGGAATAATAATTGAAAATACCTCTTCCTCTGCGTCTAATTAGACCGCGGATGTTTTCCCGAAAGCTCCTTCGAACCGAAATTATTTCAAGATATTTGTTTTGTAAATTATCTTGCGTTTCCAGTGAGCTTTTGCCGCTTGGCGGTTTGCTTCCATGTCAATACTTAATACCTACCCCCAGGTTGTGTTTTCCCCCTTGACAAAAACCCCATACGTTAAAACTCTACTTACACGCCTGAATTTAAGTTTGACTTTCCGTTAAAGCGTGCAGACTTTCAATGAAAAATAATTATATTTGAATAACATGGATAAGTAAATTATGCGGAATTTCCATTTTTTTTATCTTTAACGATCTATGTATGTACATACATATGTAAATAGTTAGTTATTTTGTGCCACAAATTACACGAATAAAAATGTACTCCATAAGAATATTTTCAAATAGATGAACTACATATTGTAAACCATCAACTGATTAGAGAAAATGTTTAAGATTGTTTCAGTTGTATGGTTAAAAAAACTATTCATATTTGTATCCAATTGAAACGGGAGAAATATGAAGAAAATTGGACGAAACAGTGTAATATAAGGGATTTTGGATTTTGATTTTAAATACAAGACTGATTTTTTTACAGACATATGTATTTTATAAATATGTATATATATGTATATTCAAAGCATGAGATGACAATTTTTTGGGGTATTTAAAATATATAAAAAAAATAAAGTAAAAATGCATAACTACATATTCTGGCACAGCTTTTAACTTCAAATATGCACGTACATAGTAATAATAGATGATGTTTTGAAATTCAGCCTCGTTTTCAGAAATGTAAATTACCCCTTTTTCGGTTAATTTTATAAAAAAATTACCATTTCCCATTGAAAAGAAAGATAAAAAATTAACATTAATCTTTTCCTGTGTAGGTGAAAGCTTCTGAATATTATAATACTATCGATTGAATTTTCCAGAATTATATACCTACATAAAAAAATGATTGAATTGAAAGAGGAATAAATGATTTAATCCCTCATAATCCAATTACGCTAAAAGTATCGGAGAATGCAAAGTACTTAAACCGTCTCTGAGGGGAAGACGTCATAAAAGTAAACGAATTACTCGATACTCTTTTGGGAATTCTATCCATCTAAACGAGTGTACATTTTTTCCTTTCTGCAATGATGGCCATCTTCCCTAATGGAACGGTATTCTAAAATTGCACCGGCGCTCTGTATTTTATTCATGAAATATATAAAATAAATATAAACATATACTTGGGCATAGAAGCGAAATAAATAAGATACGAAATATGCGTATGTATCTGGATCTTTAATATTTTAGGAGATACGTTGTTGCAGACTCACGCACAGAAGACGTCAGGAGGCTTTCGTACCCTCTCTTTGCCTTGTCACAAATATACGTGTCAAGTTTCCCGGGATGTTTGGATGACAGGCAGGCATTTGGAAATGAAAATTGGAAATAGGTCGCAGGGGTGTGGATTATCCAGAACACGACTCCACGCCATTAATTCGGCAGAAACGCAACGCTATTATTTATTAAAAAAAAAAAAAATAATAATAATAAATCATGGAATATACAATATACACATATTAATTTACAATATGAGACGTGATTTTATTTATTTATTTTTTGTTTGCTTATTTACCAATTTCCAACACGTTTCCTTCCGCATACGCGCGCCGAATGGATATTACACGTGTGCGCTTAATATACATAGTGCGGAATAAAATTTGAAACAACAACGTCTTAAAAAATAAGGGCATTTTCGCCCGTTGGAAAAATTTACTCTTTCGCAAAACAGACTGCCATACGCCAACATAAATAAGATTAAACGAAGAAAAATACAGGCATGAATAGAAGAAAGTCCGCCCGAGAGAAATAAGAAACTTTATACACTCGCAGATTTCCATTACAAAAGCGTGACACCGTAACTACGGCGTGTGTAGTAGGTAGGGCAAAACCCACCCCCCCCTTTTTCTCCCTCACTCCATACAAGGGTGAGAAGATGAGGGGGCCGATAGGGGAAGGGACGATGCTGAAAACTACGTTGTAGAGTTTCCACGTGGTGCTTATCTACGTGACTGACGAAAAGTGTCACCATACACTGAGTACAAGCAATGCATATTTTACGTATATAACATATATTGTGTAAACATCAACCAAAATTCACACAATATCTAAAGTATTATATGTATATACCTACACATACGGTCAAATACTTCGATTATTGTTTAATTTTTCAACGTATTTATACGAATGAAAGGATCTATTGAAAGAAAATAGGTAACGTATCATTAGAATGAATAGACTGTATGTGGGACATAGAAGATTATATGGAAGATACATATGTATATAGATACAGTGAAATATTCAATTGATAGATATAAATAGACTTTCGAACTACTTGTCTTATTTTGTCGAAACACTAGTAGTCAAATAAGAGCTAGAATATTATATAAATATACTAACAACAACAAAAAACGTGTAAGATACACGAGCACCCTATGAATAATTTAAACATTACGTTAAGATTGCGTAGAAATCATCAAAGCAAATAATTATACAGAATATGGATTAAGATAAGAAAAAATGGAACGCCAGATGATTGCCATACAATTTCCAATGATTATCTTGAAAATTACGACAGAGTATTTAAAAATTAAATCTGGTACAAAAATATATGCATATTTGCATGTATTTGAGAATGAATCAGTTCCTCATATCATTAGATTTATTTAAGGCATGTAATTAAATCACTTTTAATCATCATCCGTTCTTTAATGCTTCGAGCAATACACATATTTTAATATACTTAATTAATCTGCTCCCTTGGGTACAACTTAAGCACATGTATCGTCCATATTTCATCTAATCTTTCAACCCATTTCCGTTTGATTTTTAAATATACTTCTAAATATATTACTAAATATACTTATTATATCTATTTTAATAGCTACTGATCTACTGATCATTTTCTATTTTTAAATTTAAATTTAATTTTGTTACTAATCATAGTATTATATTGTTCTAATGTTAATGTACAGCGTACTAGGAAAAATAGCTCAAAACCTATTTGCAATTCTTATAAATGCTCATAATACATCTAATACATAATATTAATTAAAGACGAAGGAAAAATTCAATGAATCAAACAAACAAAATATAGACTATTTTGTACAAAATATAAGAAGACGGAAACAGTACAATAGAAATTAAACGTACCCTGAAACACCTTTAGCTTTACCCGATGATAAAAAGCGAAGACCCAATTAATTTAAACATTTACTTTATACTTCAGATATATATACGTATGTATATAGTGAGCGAATTCGGCTAATTGTATCGTTTTAACCGCGGCCGAATTAAGCTCGCTCGGCCAATCAAAGAACCGTGCAAGTGTTATTGTTTTCGCCGAAGAAAACGTTTTTGCGGATTTAATTAGCGACTGTGGGCCGTTTCGCCCCGAGGAGGGCCACTTTCGCGGTTCGAGCTCCTTCCACGGATCCTTCCCGAAAGGGGGTGGACGAGTGGGCGGTCGGGTAGGAGGGTGGGTGGGTGGGCAAAGTCTCCCACAGGACGAAAACATCATTAGTCGAACGCGTCGCCGGTGTCGCAAGTTTCTTTGTCGGCGAGTCTCGGCACGTGAACGCCTTCTTCTCGGAGTAGTTTAGTGGTGGTAGTCGTCTGGTTCGCTCGAACCGAAATGAGAACTCTCCTACCTACCTTCGGTTCGGCGTGGGGTGGTTTAGGGGGAGTTATGATGCCGTTTCTTCGGTTCGTGTCGCAGCCGGCTGCTGCCCCCGGCCAACCGGGACAAATAGAGGACGAATTGATTCGAGGCGGGAGACTTGAACGCTCCAGCCGCAACTCCCGAGTCCTAATGGCACGTCCAAGACACGTTCGAAATTGTATTATATACGTGCACATACATATACGTTGTGGAACTCTTGGTAACAGTGGTGGTCCAAGTTGCACTTAGAAATAATCCATTTCGACAGACGAATCTGCGCTTCGAGTTGAGGAAATTAAAACCGATCCCAATTAATTATTCACAACGTGAGAAGAAAGTGCTGCTACTTTGGGTTTGGAATATACATACATATGTACGTACATATGTCGGAATAAGCCGCATACTTTATCGAAGTATAACTATTATTCTCAATATAAATCTATGAAGACATTATTTATGGCATGCAATTTTTTCAAGTTAGTATTTATGGGTATGTTATAAATTATTTTTAGGGATTTATTTTGTATTATTTGGAGCTTGGAAAGGTTAGTATTCGAGGCGTTATTGCATACAGGTGAAACATACATAGGTTAATAATGGTAATATGAGCGCGCGATATAATTTCATTTTATTTTGAGTTCATAAGGAACTATGGCGATTAAATATAAGGTATATTGAGGAAATACCTCGTATCGTATTATAAAAACAATCTGCTTTCGATCGTCGACTTGAGAGAGTCTTAAGTTAAAAATATGTATTATGAGCATTTATAAGAATTGTGAATAGGTTTTTGTGCTCTTTTTCCTATTATGCTGTACATTAATATTAGAATAATATAATACTATAATTACTAACAAAAATAATATAAAATAGAAAATGATCAGTAGATCAATAGCTATAAAAATAAATACAAAATGTATTGTGAAGATAATTTAGTGATATTAAAATTAATGAATTTAAAAATCAAAAAAATTATTTTATAAAAAACACGATTTCTTTAATACGAACATTTTGATATTTATTTATCTTCGACTGGCTAATTATATATTTTAGCTATATATTTTACTTAACTATACGTCCGGCTTTTTATCATCAAACAGAAAAAATATATAATATAACAAACTAGATAGTGAAAAGCAATAGCTCATACACTTATTCACATAGTCTGTGAGAACTTATTTATGTTTTTACTATAAAATATATCAAAAATTAGATTAAAAAGTGTAGAATTATTTAAAAAAAACCCCATTTAGAATAAAAAGATAATCGTTCTTATAAATTAATGCCTTCAAATATTTTATAAGTTTTTTTTCGTCACATTCGATATGATTTTTAGATGAATCTATTATACACGTCAATCGATTGATTTTATCGCGTCATCGATGAAAATTCGGCGCCAAAATACGAAATAACAACAACGGACGAAAGTTAAAGCGCGGGCAACGCCCCCAGGCAGAGAGATCGGGTCGGAAAATATTCGAATTGCAATAAAATAAACGCGCCTATGTATATGGATTTTCCGGACGATGACAAATGTTGATATTGTCGAAAAATAAACAAGTTTACAGGGGCTCGGGTGCGATAACTAATGGGTGGAAATAGGCTCGGGGTACATTTCCTCTAGCTGGCGTTCGGCCAAACTCTGAAAGCTCGTAATGATGATGATAGAAAATTAACTTTCCCTCGGTGCTGACAAAGCACGCCTACGCTTTTTTATACGCCGTTTTGTATATAAGCGTGTGTTTATTTTTTTTCGCTCGTATTATCATAGGTGAAGATGAGACACATAGTATGTGGATGATGATGAATATATATATAGATAACACATAGTAAAAAAAACAGATGACTCACTGGCATAGTTTGACTGCCATGCAGAGTGTTGATGGCAGCCTGCGCCTCCTGATGTGAACTGAACTTAACAAAAGCACACCCTGGAAAGAAGAAAAATGTATTGTTAGTAAAATCATTAACATTTTGAACAAAAAGAACGACATATAAACACATATATAAAATAATTTTAAAAAATCTGAAAAGTTATCAAAAATTTTCGACGCCTTCTGAAATGTTTCTATGAAAAATTAATTATTAAAGTATATATTTTTTAATATATTATATACTCTATTGGTTGATGAAAGAAAAGAAACTAAAATTGTTTTGTTCAGTCGTTAAATGCAGTTTTAAATGAAATAGTCAGTAATTATATTTACGAAAAAGGTCTAGCAATTTGCCCATTCGATTTGTTAATACCTTTATTGTATTCATTAAGATGTCCTATCTATAATACTATAAAATCCTTTGATCAATTCAAAATGATTTTCATATCTTGATTGCAAATTAAACAATAAAATCACTATCCAATAGATAAATTAAACCAAAAAAAAACGTATTCAAATGATCATTTCATTAAAATATCGATCAATTGATGAATAACTCTGACTTAAAGTAATAAATTTCGTAAGTAAATACGAGTTGAAAGTGAGCAGTATATTCCGGGTTATTTGATATGAATGTGTTTTTGCAAAAACAAACAAATAAATAGATCTGTAAATTTTTCCGATCGGTAGGAGATAGACGCGAAAATCCGAGAGAATATGAGCAGTTATGAAACACGGGAAAGTATCCAAAGTAATAAACAACATAGGAGAAGTAAGTTTTAGGCGATGGGCTCACAAGAAATCGAATAATATCAATAATATGTACAATATAAATTAAGAGAGAGAGAGAGAGAGCGGGGGGTGAAAATTGGAAAGTTGCGACTTGGCGAAAACGTTTATCTAGTGAAGAGTTTCGACGCAATAAATTAAAATACATTATGCTATAATATCATTCAGATGAAGAAATTTGCATATTCGCGCTCGAACGGAGATCTTACCGTTAATTGAATACACCGCGTCGGTGAGAGTATTGTATATTTACTTTTTATGCGGAAGGAAAAGTTTCGTGCGATTTTCCGGCGTTTTGAATTTCCCAGATGGGGCAGAATATCGCGACTGACTCGGTCATGTATTACTTCATTTCCAACAGAACAATGCAAACGAGGAGTGCATTCGTAAGACACGTCATGCAAACAAAAGGCTGTGTATTTCACTACAGAATAAATATCCTGTGGTGGTGAGGGAAAATACGTAGTGTTTGCACGTTGGTAGGAAGCCGACTCCTTGCAGCGGGAAATCCTTCAATTAGAAGATGAGATTGTGTTTCCGGCGGATGTTCCCGCAACTGGTAGCGCTCTCCGCTCGGCGCAAACCACTTAGTTTTCCCGCAAATTTTCCGCACTTTTATTTTTTGCACCGCTGCACTTGCGTATGTAATCGTCAGACAGCTTTTTGCGCTCTCTTTTTCCAGCGGCTTGTTTGCCAAAAGATAAAACCAACTCTCAACACTGCACTAGATATACCACATAACTGCACTAGACAAACAGGTGCTGGGTTTCCACCATTTTCACCATTTGAAGCAACAGATATATAAAAGAAAAGTCAATGGTAAACGATATCTCGTATGTAACATTATGTAATATACTTTCAACAATGAGATATTGTTGGATATGATTTGTAAGAATTCGCATTTAATATCAAAATGTTCAAAATATGTACATACATACATATGTATACCAGTGGCGGACGGTGGGTGTTAATACCGGGTGTGCTGTGTATGCCGTAGGGCATAGGGTATAAAATTAGCAATTAAAAAAAAATACTCGTTTTGCATTACAAAAATGTTTAATTTATTAGTTATTTATACATAAGTTCAATGCGACGTTTCTGAGACATAAACTTTTCAATCACGTCTGCATAGAATGTGTCTTTCTGTTTTAATTCCACCAATAACTTTTTTTCTATTGAAATTAAGCTAAGGCCACATAATCTATCTTGACCTTGCGTACCTCTATAGCAAGTTTTTATTCTTTTCAGCGCCGAAAAAGAACGTTCTGCTGAAGCTGTACTGCTTGGTATCGTTAATATTAATTCTCCCAGCTTAAACACCTCTTTAAAACCAGATTTGAGGTTATTTTTTGTCATGAATTGTATTAATTCATGAACAGGTTTCTCTGAAAATTCAGAGCTGGAATATAGCACAATGAGTTCGTTTTTCAATCGAATATAATCAAACAGTGATCCATAAAAATCTTTTAATTTATTAATTAAAACATTTGGAAAATTTTCTTTATATTCGTCATATTTATCATTACAAAGAAGGTGGAAATATTCTAATTTGGAAAGTGAAGAATATCTACATTCGACTTGTGCGATTATGCTATCAACTATTTTGAAATATAATTGACGAAATGAAGTTTTATCTTCTACTTCTGAATAATTTTTTAATCTTTGTGGCCTACGATCATGATCATCATTTTTTTCATTTAAATAATTATTCCATAACATTTCAAAATTATTATCCCTTTCGTATTTCAGTTGCTGCAAAACATCATTAATTTTTTTACAACAATATAAAACGTCCGAAGATTTAGATTGAAGAATGTTATACAAAACATCAGTTATTCCAAACAGTTTTGAAAAAATTTGAAGAAGTTTAATTGTTTGAAAATCCTCTAAAAAGCCTAAAAACCCTCGTGCTTTTATAACAGTATCTGTGTCCCATAATTCACAATTTTCTATAACATGTCGAAAAAAATCTGTAAATTGACTTCTGTATTGTTGTACTGTGCTACTTAAACGAGATGTAAAATTCCACCTTGTGGGTGCTACAGAGGGAAGTCTTTTTGTCACAAATTCCTGTAAAGCGAATACTCTTTTGGAAGATTTTGAAAAGTATGTAGACAATCCATTTAAAGTTTGAAAAAATGATTTACTTTCTTTAATATCAGAAAGACCTTGCTGCAATACTAAATTCAATACATGAGCATAACAGTGTGTAAAAAGAGCAAAAGGATAAGCATTGAGGACTTTGGATTGCAAACCATTTACGTGTCCACTCATTACACTTGCTCCATCATAAGTCTGTCCAACCAATTTGTCTTGAATTTTAAATTCTTCAACTATGTTCACCACGTGACGGAATAGACCATTAGATGTTTTATCAGCACTAACGTCTGTAAAACTAATAAACCGTTCATGTACATTGCCTTTACATACAAAACGTAAAACTGTTGAGAGCTGTGATTTTGTCATTATATCTGAAGTTTCATCGAGAATAATAGCAACAAAACTTGCTGACTCTACTTCATTTTTTATATGAACTTTAATAACATGAGCGATTGCTTCGATTATGTCATTTTGTATACTTGGAGAAGTACCACGAAAGGTAGTAGCAGTATTTAAATGAGTATCTAAAACAGAATCATATTCTCGAAGAGCATTTAGATATTCAATGTAATTGCCTTTGTTTACGGAATTACATGACTCGTCGTGACCTCGCAGGGACAGTTCTTGTTTTCCTAGATAGATTATTGCGTTAATAATTCGTTTTAAAACATCTCTATTTTTATTTACTTGTTCATTATGTCGACTTATTTCGGCTTTACGTTGACTGTCAATTAATACGTCGATTCGTTGTTTGCCAAACATTTGTATGGAAAGAAATGATTGTACGTGTGCCTGCGATCCTTCGTGTTTCTTCAGTGCTGCTGTCAAATGGTTGAGATCAGCAAATCCTTCTTTGTTCCACACATTAATATCTTTGGAGAACAATAAACATGGCCAGCAGAAAAGTTTGGATCGAATTTCACAGCCTGTAATCCATTCGAATTTTTTATAATTTGAAACGCAAAAATGTCTAGTGTAAACTTTTGTTTTTTCTTTATGCAAACTGGATAAATTTGGAAGAGACGGACACGGTTTCCCATCCTTAATTATTTTTAATTTTATCTCAAAACTTCTATTTGAAAACGGAATAGTTAAAATGTCTTGAACACTGTTAGCCATTATTAGTTATTAGAGGTATGACTGAGATATGACCATAAAAATACGAATGTGCGAAAAAGTACGAGACCACGTGTCGCATCGCATTGGTCAATTGCCGACTGTTGCGCGGTGCTCTGAAGTCGTAGCACACCGTACGTCTTAATATCGCGAACAAACCTATACAAGCGAATATCCGCCTGCACACTCCAACCAAACCCACCAATTTGCTGCACGGCATAGGTATTCTCTCGTCGCGGCGCACAAACTACATACACACAACACGCTGCAGACTGCACACCACACCATACACCATACATTTAGCGCACGCGGTAAATACACCATACACATCAATGCCTGTTTATACAACAACACATTATTTTGTATTAAAATACTACTTTATGTGGTCTTTGGTTTTCACGGGTGTGCGCCGCACACCTAGCACACACCCAATATACGCCACTGATGTATACATATTATTGTGTGTTTGGGCAACAAAATATATAGCATTGCAAACCGATTAGAGTGCAAGCCGAATTACTATTTTGTATCGCACTGTTTACGTTGCGGCAAATATACAAAAAGTTTTAATTAAATAGAGAGAGGCGGAGAGCTTTTAGCGAAAGCTGCTTCACATTTGCAAATCGTGCAAAGCCGCAAAATCGTTACAAGTCCGCAAACGTTTTCCGCGACAAACTATGCAATTTTAATTTGTCCGCTGTTCATTAACGCCGAAGCCATTTTTTGCACTTTTATTTCATAGGCGATATTTTTACACACAAACAGAAGAATACATCTCATAGAAAATTTTATATTATAAATTGAGTGAATTTTTAGTTGGAAAAAAATCTTAATAGAAAAAATAACTTCTATAATACAGATACGCAAGTTTGTATTTATTATCCGAAGATTTACTTTTCAATATTTATATTTATATTTAAATAAGTTTTTTGGAAAGCTTACTTTCTATGCTATACTGTAGGATTGTTTCTCAGAGAATTTCCATGCAAAAAATAGTCAATATGTTAATTAAAACATATGATTAGAAACATTTTAACTTAAAAAGTGCCTTTTTAAGTGACATAATATATGTAATATTACAAGCCGGATTGCCTAGCATTGCTCAGGCGAATGAAAGTTTGTCAGAAAAATTTGTCTACGGTCTAAATTAGATTACTATAAATATACGTACCTACTATAGATTAAAACTTTAGATTTGTACAACACTTACAAATATATGTAGCTTATTATGCAATTGAAATTCAATGGGTGATTTTACATAAAGTAATTTGCGAAATTTGTCCATACAGCATTTCGAAATTCGACGACTTATATTACAAAAAATGCTGCGAAAATATAAGTAAATTGAAATTTTTTCAAAAGTTATACGTAGATGTCTCTATGATGCTTTGTTAAAATTATTCTAAAAATCGTATAATGATGATTGGCCTGGAAGAAGCATTGGGGTTAATCTGTTGGACCTTCCTGGTTTATTTTTATTTCATGAAAACTTGCCTTTACAGATCGCTTCAAAGCGACGAGTGCATTTTAAACATATATGTAATACAGTCAATCAATCAATAGAATACATAAGAATTTTATACAATGCGAATTCATACAAACATCCACAGTGACATCTATGGAGAAATCTTTGCAGCATTTTATTATCAATTGGTGAACCTCAAAACGCTGAATAACTTGAGATTAGCAAGAGAGATAGGAAAGGAGATGCTAATTTTACATGAACTGTTTTTGATGAAAATCAGAAAAAATTGCATACTCTGATAAGAAACGGTCGACATCAGGTCATAAACCAAGATCTGGCCAGCAGCGGGACTTTAGTGAGAATCAAACCCGTGACTTGCTCGAAAGGATAATATGTTAACCACTAAATATGTAAAAAAAAATCTTTTGATTATTTCAGACTGCTGCCGGATTTACTATATTTTTACAATACATCCTTTACGTTTCACTTACGATTACAATTCAGGAAAAAGTTTACTTTGCCATATTGCTCATTTTGGTCATCAATATAAGTTAATGGATCCTCCGCCATTACGATGGTGCAAAAATACCGTGTAAGACGCGTTTGATATCTGCCCGGCGAGATAGTCGTTGACGTTTATCCATCGTTGCTTATTGGTTTTAAACATAGATCGCGGTAGTAAAATAGTTTTTATTCAAAATAATTATTTTATATACAAATTATAGAAGAGGTATGTTTTTAAAAAACTTTTTTTTAATAATATTATATATATCTATAAAAAATACAATATTTTTTTAATTCAGGCACATTCGGAAACTTATAATTGTTTTTTTTTACGTTCAAAAAGCACTGACTCAATTACATAAAAGTATATTTTTAGTTTTTTAATCATTCGCCTTTAGTCACCTTTGAAGTCCAATTCTTTGGAATTGTCAATTTTCTTATGATATTTATATAAAATACTCAACATAATGAATTTCATAATAAAAAAAAATACAATGTTTGCTTATACAACAAACACCTCGAATTTAATCAAAGCAATTGTGTATCCGATATCACACTCCGATTACTCGGACCCTTTGAGTCAATTCGATCGCAAAATCACCGAGTTTTTTTTTGTGTTTTCCACTTTTTTTTTTCCTCCTCCATTTTAATTAGATCCCTTTGAACCGCTTGACCCAGATATGAAGGGTGTACGTACACGGGGACGTTTCTCTCTCACTGGCGGGCATTAATGCGAGTTTGCGCGGATTATGAAATGAATGCGAACCGGTTCGGTGGACCGATTCAGCTGCGGCGACATTCCTGACCGGTTTTTTCGCGTGTCGAGGGCCATTGTTGTCGGCTGTCGAGTGGCCATTGAAGGGACGAAACAAAACACTCGCCCTACGTGCGTTTGACAGATTATTTACGTCCCCTCTTCTTCGAGGGGCCCGCTGGTCCACTTCCATCTGAAAATTCACCCCAGTCCGTTTCATATCCGTATAACATTATTGTAATATTATATAATACATAATATAAACCTTGGAATAATGTCGAATTTTGCACGCTCTATTTGTCCGATGACTCAGTATGAAGGTCCATACACGTACACATACATATGTGTGTGGACTTGAGGTTTTCTCGTCTTTGTGGGTGGCCATAAGTGAAATTGAAAATAACGAGGTCGGTCCTGAATGTGTGAATTAAAAGGGTTATGCAAACCCTTCTCAAGACGCACTTGGTCTGGGATAAGTTGGGGTTATTGATCGGAAAAAAATAAAAATATAGTGATTGGATGACTATAGAATGAATATGGATAGATGCTTTTTATATTAAGATAGTGCAGCTGGAATAAGTATTCGAGCTTTACTCTTTTTTTTAACGGTTCATTTGTATAATATGTTACGGACTAGAAGCAAATAGAGCTACCGATAAGAAAGGCATTTCCTCGTGACTTGTTGTTGTGATAAATTTAAGCATCTTTAAAAATTAAGTATAAATTTATTAGTTACAAAGAACCAGAACTAGTGTTTACTATATACATATGTAATTATGTATATAGTAAACTTAAAATTAGCCAGCAGTTTGGCTTAGTGGTAGCGTATATATTTAGCACCACTGAGGTCAAAGGTTTGAGTCCTCGCCACTGCTGGTTAGATTTGGGGGTTTTGTGACTCCAAATCGATCGTTTCTCTATCAGAGTTTGCCAATTTTATCTGATCATTGCTGAAACGGTTCCTGAAAATTGGTATTAGATCTAATCCTGTTGTCACAAAATCTGCCTGTGTATAATTTGTAATAATTATACACAGTAATCTGATACAGTAATCTATAGATATCTCTATAGACATCTCTATAATTTCGTATTTATTATATGTATAAAAATTGTATACAAAAAAAAAATTAAAAAAAAAAATCCATAGATGTCTCTATGATTATTATTTCTGATTAATTGTTATATGCTATATATTCTGATTGTATATGTATGTATTACTGTATTTCTGATTTCTGATTGTTTATGTATTCTGTATTTCGTTAACGCACACCCGTCGCATTGGAGCAAATCTGTAATGGCGAGCGTATATTGATTTGTGACAATAAAATAAAATAATATAAAATATCAGCATTCTGCTTTATGTGGAAAATTTTGATATTTAAAAGTCATGTCTCATGAATAGATAGCATTCATCATTACTATCAATATAAATCATCCTGCGGAAAAACTATAAATGTGTAATATATGTATGTAGAGTGTGAAATTTTATATACCAATTCGAATATTGCCGCTTTAAACTGTTTATTGGACAACCGATATAAAATATTTACACCGTATTTTTTCTTTTCATAATAACAGTAGATCGCTTCGTTCGGAATATGAATTTTCTAGTACCTTGTCTACTCGATTGAAATAAACTCACAGCACAAAAAAAAGTTATATAGACCCAATAAAGAACGCGTAAAATTTACGATAACACTATAAAATATAATGCGAGTGTGTAAAAGAAATTAAATATGTATGTGCAAGTTCAATGGTTTCAAATTGAATAGGACAAAAAAAAAACGGAAACACACTCTCGTCGTATACAAAGGCTACATTTTCAAACAAGCAAATCCATTAATTAACGACGGCTTACAAAAAGTATGCGGTCTACGTATTTTCCGTCGATAAACAAAACTGGAAAGTGTAAATTTGTTACAGATAGTTAGGTGACGTTAATTCGAGAAACTTTCGGTAAAAGTTCAACGTACATCGCACGGGTCACTTTAAAATTACATTAAAAGTACCTATACATACGTTTTGCAGAACGAACTTTCGAGTTGACTTCAGCCAGAATTCCATTTAAGAAACACCCACTTCATCACAATTATCAGCAATTCAACAGTAATTATTACCAATGCGGGAATTTACCGGCTCTAAAAGCCGAATTACTCAAGGAAAAGTTGAAAAAATAAGTTAAAAATGAAACATTCTCGAAAATTTTCTATAGAGCCCCTTTGAGGGAGTTATAATAAATTGAGAAAGTATACATAACTTGATGGTTTTAGATTGAAATCAGTAAATCGGTAGTTTATGATCTAAACTAGAGTACCATTAGATAACTATGTATATCAAATTTAATGGTTCCAAATTGAAAACTGTGGATATATAATACAAAGTGAACAAGCAAACAAACGAATATTCATCTACTTTATATGTGTGCATTTGTAAATCGTTAGATATAATATCTCTAGATAATTAAACATACGTATTTTAAAGTAGTAAACAAGTTAGGAAGAGATATCTTAAAATCACCATCAATAGAAAAAAGTATCTAATTATTAATTCCAATACTGAATTTAGGCACAGAAATTTTAGATACAGACATAAAAACTGTAAAAAACACATATTTTTTTAAACGCTCATATCTCATAAACGAGAGAAAACCAGCGAAAATCAATGTTATATTTGAATTAATTGGGTATTATACTTAGTAAACATTGATTAGTTTTTGCGCTGGTATTTTTTTGTTGTTCGGTTAATTCAATTTAAAATACTTAAATAGTAATATGATGACTCTCGAAATTAACTAACTTCACGAATATTTTCACGTTTTGGTCGAAAAACGTTCCTGATCATTAAGAAATATCCTGTCCATAATATTTTGGAATTCTCCCATATATGTAGATTCTAAGAGATTATACGAGACTTCAAACGTAGTACAAAATGTAAAGATGTTTTATAACTTGTCTAAAAAAATACAATACTCTTAACAGTCTTTTAGAAAACGTGCTCTCGTAAATATTCTCGACTCACATCACAATATAATAACAAACATTTGAGCTGAATTTAGCCAGAAGAAACCTCCACTTTACAACATTAATCGGTAATTTATTTGTAATTATGACCTATGCGGGGATTTATCGGCAGGTTAATTATCGAGTGCGCCACTCTTTGTTGTCGAAGATGTGTTTATTCGAATAAAGACGTCATTAAGCGCTTGTAATGCCTTAATTGCGTGCACAAAGAGTTATAAGGCGTTATCAGCGATGATTATCGTGTCGATGGAGGGGTGGGGGGTGGTGGGTGGTATGGGGTGGGATTTACACGGTGGGCGAGCGAGGGTTAGGCGTGAATGGCGGACAGGGCGCACCGTGAAATTGATTGCACTCGAACGGGCCCTAACGACCCCACCCCTGCCAGCCACCCACCCTTACACACCTACCCCTATCTGATCACGCATTACGTAATTAAAAAGAGGCCCAACCCTCTTTATATTCACCTGTCGAACGAACGCAACGCAAATTCGAAGGCGTCACGGAATACGCATCAAATCACACTTTTACCGATTCAAATCACAATTTGGCCGACTTTACAATCCGATGCAAGCTTATAAGCATATGCTTATATTTAAACATGAAGCGGAAACAATTGGAAAAATTGAAATATTTAAAATTAGCGCTTTGAATTGAAACATTTAATATCTAAATTTAACCAAAACGCACTCTCTTAGTATGCACATATGTATATAATAAATTCATCTTTTATAAATGAGTACTACCGATTAATTAGCATTGCAATTGCAAAGAAACTATAAATAATAGGATGGCCGCAAAATACATCTACCGGAGATTAAACAAAATTATTCTCAGGACTGTTTTAATTGACAAGTTTTCGATTGAGAGTTTTTAAATTCTGGACTAGTCGAGTTGCAAGAAAATGCATACACACAGATACATAGTACGAAATTCCATGCAAGTCACGGTAATATGTCATATTTCGTTTTGGAGATGTTTTGTGATTTCATGCTGTAAGATTATTTGAAAGACAAAGTGTATGCAATCATCAATCATATGACAAAGTGTATGACATCAATCATATGATGTCAATCTAAAGATATCATCTGAGTAAAAGTCAACGTTTCAAAAATTGCTTAAATAAATCATGAAGAATATTTGAGCTTACTCACACAAATGTAATTAACATAACTTGTTTTGAAGGATAATGTCATTTTTATTTCATTTTATTTTTATTTTTATCTTTAATTTATACCAGCAAGCCTAACAGGTAACCTCAATGTGCCTTCCTGGCCAGAAACACTGTACATTTGATATAAATATTATTAGTATTATACAAAGTACATATAAATTAATAGCCACAGACATCTATGGTAAAATTTGTAAATTTGTAGCATTTTATACAATCCAACGAAATTCGAGATTTTGCGAGAAAATGGGTAAGATTGCCAATTTGTTGGAACCGTTTGAATGAAAATCAGATAAATTGGTAAACTCTGATAAGATACGATCGACCTCGAGTCACAAATCCAAGCTCTGGCCAGCAGAAACCAGTTTCATTTGAACCCGTGATCACTCTGTTCAAAGCATTATAACCTAACCACTAGTCTATTCATGTATTTTATTTAGCTGTTGAATATTTAATTTGCAATTAAAGCAAACGTCTTCATGTTAATTGACATTAAATTGCTCCATTTCATTTCAAAATGTGCAATTTGATGCAGAGTGTGTCGTCAGGTTACTATGCCGCAGTGCTAATCAACGTGTGGCTATGATTCATTTTTTTAATATGCTGTGTACACTATTATTGCATGTCGTCGTGTGATATTGGAAGTTGAAAGTTGAAGCTGTGTGCCAAACTTCAGACCATCTCGACAAAAAGAAAACAAAGGGGGATTTTCTTGTCAGTGTTACGCCGTCGCACAGCTATCGGAATATATTAGATGGCATATTCAGAGAAATTTTCTCTTCATTTATCATGTTCCCGCGAAACTTTTTCATACGGAGGCAGGCGCCCGCGCTCATTCTCCGAATGAAGGGAAATTATTAAATCGGGTTTATGCGGGCGTTATAATTTATTCTGATTTTTTTCTCTTAATTGAAGTGGAAAAAAAATGAGAGCGCGCGCTTCCACAGCTTCCCCACCCCGACCGACGAAGAGGCGGTGTGCAAAAGCGTGGAGAACAAACACCTGTTACGAAAATTTTTGCATCGTAATTACCAAGAAGAACGTATTCCGGAAACGCCTCTGCGGGGGCAAATGCACAAAAGCCGTCACTCAAAGGAAAAAGAGGGCGATTTACGTACTTTGAGGTGTTACCCATTGTGGCTGCCCTCTAAGGGGTAGGTTTAAAAAGTGCTAATTTGCGGGCTAAGAGCGACTAACAAGGATGAAAGGAGGTCAATGTGGAAAAACAACCGTCATTTAGCGTAAACAAAACATAAATGTAATATTTATATAATAGAATTTGTTTATCAAAATTTTATTTAGTATTTGAAACACGTGTATTAAACCAAGGATTTAATACATAACTCAAATTTAATCCATTTTTTATGAGAGTCCATAGTTGAATAGTTATATGTAGTACATAACTATGTTACCTGTGAAGCTATGTTGGGGCGGCAATAATGCGCGTCTGAGTAGATAGTTGTCATCATGTCGATCTGACAGATGATATTGATGTAATTTTTAATGATTACATTCCTCTAGCATTATGTTGAAGACATTTGCTTATAAACCGCAACTTTACTGTCGGTAAAATATAAAAGCTATTGGAAGAGGTTTCCCAAAAGGGGGAAATTAAAATGAATTCATAAAATGAGCCGTTATATTTGAAAGTGGCGGAAGTCCAATTTTCAGTTCTAAAAATACTATTTCTGTTTGACTTAATTCAAAAATTACTATCATTGATTTTAATTCGATATGTCTAGAATTTCGGAAAAGTAGAATAAACGTATTATAGGCCATCAGTATTTTTAAAAATTGTTAAACGCAAAAAATTATATTTAAAATATTGTGAAATATTTCTCGAAATTAAATTTCAAATATTATATAACGGCTCAAATGTCAAGCTCCATCTTACAAACAAGTGAAGCTTATAAAAATCTTGTAAAAAACTTTGCATATATGTATGTATATACATAAATGTAGTCAAAATATATTAAAATAATTTTTAGTTAAATAACACTCATATTAAGTTTTTTTTTTAATAAAATTTAAACGAATAGGTTGACTTTATCAATTGATAAGAACTGCTACATTTTAGAAAAGAAGAAGAACTAAGAACAATTTGTAGAGATATGATAATAGTCTCCCCACCATTAGAATAATTACAATATTGGAAATGTTATAAAATATAAAGTACTTATTCAATAAAAAGCACAAAAGAGTCTTGACAGCAATAATAACAAGCGATATACATAAATGAAGCATCTAAAAGATGCATATAATAAAAACACGTCCACTTTTAAAACAGGTCCAGGACTGTTAATATGTATGTAAAATAATAATTGAATGTAAAAATCTTATCATAATATAAACCAATTATTTACTTAAAATTTAATGTTGATGAAATTTCGTTATAAAATATCAACTTTTTAAATATGTATTTAATAAATGTACGATCATTTATAGACGGGAGTAAAAATCGTTGGTTTTTTTTTTATTATTATTATCATATTAATTTCTATGGAACCCTTAATGATAGAACGATGCGAAAAAGAAGACTGCGATAATTTAATCGGATGAACGGCTTTCTGCAAAATTTAGGTCATTCGCGAATTAGCGATAATCATTTTATATACAAATTCATATTTATATACGCTCAAGCGCGCAATAATAATTATCATTGCGAAAATGCAATCGGCAAAAGTTCGCATATATTTATAAGGGATTATAATTCATTAATGAAGAGATAATATAAACACAAATTAAAATACAGAGTCCGAACCAATAATTTCACTCTCCAACGCGCTGAATACATTATCGGAATTTGTAGGCGATTATTCAAATTATAACCGAAGCGCAATCATCCCTGTATGAATTTTAATCTTTCTCATTATACGCGAAAATATTCATCGAAGGGAAGTTGGAATTGCGCGCAATAATAAAAATTGTGCAGTTTTGCGCTCTCGGGAAGCGCCGTTTATTTTTACTTAATTGACTTTAACGCCCGAAAATCTCTTATTACGAGGAAGGAAAGGCGAAATTGCAAAATTTCACTCATTAACATAAAACACGCCCTAATTATTTATAAACAATCGCTTTGAGTGTTGTTTCATTTTTATTTTTGTACATTTTTTGCGCACTTTTCGTAGAGGTAAAGCTTTATTTTTTCGACGGGCTTATCTTAATGCTTCCTTCTCGCCACTTCTTTGTACTGAATTTCCTGTTTCCCGTCTCGCGAAAAATAATATTGTTTGTCTTGACACTTCATCTCGCCGACAAAGGAAACGCTTTCACCTGCCTTCAGAGTGACCCTTCAAAAGATTGTTTCAAGTTAAAGTGTCCATGGTGACGTTTAGGGAAAAGCGAAAAGTGTGAACGGGGTTCAATTTGTTAAGCTGTTACTTTAAGCGATGAAAATCGACACTCGACTGCCACTCAATTCATTAAAAACCGAATTTAATTAAATTAATGTCTTCATTTTAAAATAAAACCTAACAAAAAGCGAAGCTTAACGTCGCACAGATTACAAAGAAGACATAAAATGCTTTTGAGCAGAGTTGTCACGGGTTGAAGTCCCACTAGAGTCCCGCTGCTGGCCAGACCTTGGTTTGTGACTGCAAGTCAATCGTTTCTTATCAGAGTTTGACGATTTTTTTTGATTTTTATTTAAAACGATTCATGTAAAATTGGCATTTCCTTTCTATCTACATACATATCTTGTTTATCTCAAGTTATTCAACGTCGTGAGGTTTACCAATTTGATTATAAAATGCTGAAAAATGTCTCGATAGATGTCACAATGGATGTTTGTTTAAATTCACATTGTATAAATTGATTGACTGTATTTAAGTGTTTAAAATACACTCGTTACTTTGGAGTGATCTGTAAAGGCGAATGTTCATGTTCTATGAAATAAAATAAAATAAAACAAAATGTTCAATGCAATGAGAGATCGATATGTCACGATCACAATACTTCATGCAAATATATAACAAAGCAAAATATGATATTAATATATACATAATTGTATAATAGACTGAAGGCATATAACCAGCAGTATGGATCGGTAGTTGCGTTTATTTTTAGCACCAAAAGATTACTAGGTTCGATCCCATGTTAATCTTTAATACTGCTGGTTAGAATCGGATATTTCCAATCGGACTCCAAGACGTTCGTTTCTTATCAGAGTTTGCCAATTTATCTGATTTTCATTGTTGAAACGGTCCCTCAAATTGGAAAAAATCATCCTACCCGCTGTGTCACAAATATCTGAATTTGATTTATGTACAATATGTAAAGATTTATGTACAAGTCTAAAGTCATAGATTTTTCAATTGATCAATTAATTATTAATTAATTGTTAATTCGTGTTCTTCAGCCTCTCAAAATATAGTGATTTATTTATAGTTCATAAAAAAGGCGCATTGGGGTTTATCTGTCAGGCCTTCCTGGTATATACATATCTATGTAAAATAAACAATAAAAAATTGTAAACATATGACAATCATTGTACTATAGGGACGAAATGTGCGCACGTAAGTTCCAAAGCACGATTTCAGTTTAAATTAAACGTATAAAAATAAATAACAACACTAATTCATAAGCGATTAAACGCAGAGTGTAAAACACAACTTGAACATCAATTAAAACTCGTTTAACGACCCGTCGTTGTTTGGATAACGTTATGGCGAATTTATAAACGCGACATTGTCTCGGAGGGCACGTGCAAAAGTTGATACGTGCCGCTGAAAAACGTGATGTGAAGTTTTTCCCGTTTTGAAACACGAGTCATTCGCATTTTCACCCCGTCCTACGTAAATATTTTCGGGTATTTTCAAAGCCACAAAAGTGATGCTTTTCTTTGTTGCTATGTACATATGTATGTATGTATATCGTTTCGCGTTAATGTTTCCGCGTTTAAAGATATCTATAGTATATAATACATGAATGTATGTCTATATACGGAGAGAAGGAAACAAACGGTGGCAAATTGATCAGAAGGATGGGGGATTGTTAAGCGGGGTGGGGGGGGGGGGGGGAGGAGGTAGGCAGCAAATATAAAAGAATAATTTCGCAGATTGCTCAAAGGGCACACAATTCGTCGACGAGAAGCCATCTTGGGCAAAGGTTTCAAAAGAATGCGAAAAGGGAGCCGGAAACGTTTCAAGCTGTCGCTGCGGGGGTCCCGAGCCCGCTCGCACAATTACGAACCGGTCCAGAAGCCCTTCAGCTTCTCCCATACAACCTGCCCGAGCTGAGGTGAAATAATTAAGAAATAATTCAAAAACGTCTTCGGGTTTTGTAATTTAATTTCCAAAGCGAAAGATGACGGGAAAAACAAATGCCGGTTTTTTTCTCCGCCGTGTCGCATTTTTATTTCGTTGTGTACTTACTTATACGCGGCGAAACATAATAAACCGTGAGATCGTGACCGTTGTCTGGAAAAAGTCAAATTGAATTCTTCGAATTAACGCGATGGAAACAAAATCGTTTACGAGCGTCTCTAAATTAATTAACGCAGTAGCGGATCTAATTTGCTTTGTCGAATTCCGCAAAAATAATTCGTCGAGAGCAATCAATACTTTTCGAGCAGAATTTTCATCCAAGATTCCACAGATTCATAGCCTAATATGTACGTTGCGGATATAAGGTGCAAGGCATTCCTTATGTTATATTTTATATTTGATATTTTTACGTATCTGCTATTATAATTGCTATTGTTTTTTATGTTTATGTATAAATGTATTTTTGTCTGTGTATATACATACATATGTACACATGTTTATATTTATTTTTCTGTCTCTTTTTTTTTTTATAAGACATTCCCTTCTTTGTAGTTTTTTTATAATTTGTAATTATTATTATTATTAGTTGTTTGTGTATATATATGTATATGTTTTGTTTTTGTTATGTCTAATTTCTTTAGTTATTATTTTGTTTCTTTTCTTTTCTGTTATATTTTTGACCACTGTGGCGCATTAGGAATTCCTGTAATGCTACAATCCAAACTTTAAATAAATAATAATATATAAATATCATAGAAAATTTATAGTAAAAATTTCATACAAATTGTGACTATACATATGTACATACATGTCAAAGTACATTTGAATGAACATTGAATTGAAATTTAAACTATTAGTGAAGTAAAATTAAACGTATGTATATGCGAGTTAAAAAGAGCCTATAATGCAAATTTTATAAGATAAGATATAGGCGTTTAAGATATTAAAATTTGACAAAACGAGTGGAGGGTGGAAAGTCAAACATATAAAGCTAGTGGCAAAGGGTTAGCTGTCATTATTACGCTGTTTATTATTACGATTATATTTCACCATCGATTGAAATCTCTATCGGTGGCCAAACCTCGCAAAATGACAAATTTTCAACGCAATCGGCATAATATACACACAATCAATCAATAAATGAATGAAAATATCGATTGTAAACTAAATAATGACAAAAAATAATGGAAAAAGTCGATCATTTTCCGGGTCAAACTTTCGCACATAAAAACTAAAGGTCTCGTTTCCAATAAAAGCGTCGAGTGGGGATGAAAAAAAAATGTACGTATGTATGTATAATGAAATCACGCGTCCCGCTTAACAAAAACACGTATATCACATTTGTATCTTGTTTATCGCCGTACTTTTTTGATAAATGCGCATATGTATGAGAGCACGTGTATCGGAAGATATAACAACGAAACAATCATTTTAAAACACCCCGCCGGCGGGTATTAAAGGTAATATTTTAGCATTCGGGGTGGGTTTTTCGCCTGCGGGAGTGTCGGTCGGCGGGGCGGGGGGAGGGGGGGGGTTGGGTGGGTTTTTAGGGCTTTGCAACCCCCTCACGAGGACACGGGGGACGATGGGCCAAGGGTAGAATTGTTGTGTAAATAGAATTGTGCCTCGCAAATGGTCTACCGTAATCCTTTTAAATCAATGGCAAAAAATCACTATGGCAGAAAGCGGGGAATGCAAAAAAGACTTGATTAAGCTTTCGCATATTTAATATTTCAATTTAACTTTGGGCCGAGGCGGACCATGTCGCTTTTGATGTCACGAAAATGTTAATCGCGACGAGATTGCCAAACAAAACGTATCGATTCTTGGGAAACTTTTGATGATTTTGAGCACGAGTTTTGAACTTTGCGCCTCGGCCCGGATTCGCGCGATTGAATCAAATTTTCTAAATACAATATTTGCGTTCGTATTATCTCGAGGTTTTTTAAAAGTTTTCGCAATTATGCCACACGTAATTGGCTTGATTAAAATAATGAAATTTAGAAAGATAAAGTGAATGTATTAAAAACAAGAAAATGGAAAACTTGACTAAAATGACCGAATTTTACTTGGGTTCTCGCAAATTCGCTGTATATCGAATTAGTTGATTGTTAATTAAACCAGTTTGTGCATAGGTGACTACCGTATTGTAATGCTTACAATATTTGTTAGTATTTATGTAAAAAAAATCTGACCATAGGTGTTGCCTTGAGGCAATCTGTCATGGTAGAAATGTATGTATGTATGAAAATAAAAAAATAAGATGATTTCCGATTCTTTTTTTATATATGTAGTTCAAAAGAGGTTCCTAAAATTGCGAATGTCAAAAAATACTCTTGAAGATTAGGTCTATTTGACTGTTCTATTTCACAGTCACAAAAATAAAACATAAAAATATAACATGTAAAAACGCACAATTCAATTAATTTCATACATATGTACGTACATATATAACCTGCGGTATATCTCGGTTGTTTTGTTAATGTTAACCACCGGGAGGTTACGGGATTCAAGCCTTGGGTTGACCTTGATTGAAGATAATTTATTTGAAGTATTTCTACAATGCTGCTGGTCAGAGTTGGATATTTCTGACTGTAAGGCAATCGTTTCTAATTTGATTTTATTTTTAAAACAGTTCCTCATCAAATTAAAAATAATCCTACCTATTATTTATCACCACTATTTGAATAAAAAAAAAAAAATATATATATTTATATAATAATTAAAAGTATCATATGAATGAATTTCCTGATTATGATTTTATTATGCAAAAACTATGTACATATATACATTTCATATAAAATCACCGAACAAAGTTATATTAAATTTCTATACAAAAATGAAATGATTTTTGCTTAGAAGAAAATTATGTTGCTATTGACATGCGTCAAATACGTATCTATGTACATATGAACATATTTACGTGGATATTTACAATTTATTTGATTTTTTTCTATTATATGAATAATATGTGAGATAAAAGTTACATAACAAAGCACATAAAATAATAGAAAAAAGCAAAGCATGTAAACTTTAATAACATCTAGAAAGATTCTTGAAAAAAATGAAAATATTCCAAATATTTACACGTACGTTGTTACTTCCAGCATACATTTTGCGTTTTCATTTTTTTTTGATAAGACCGAATTAATTCTTGTAACAAATACATTTATAAAATTAAGAAAACAGATTAATGTCCGCACAAAATGTCGATAAAATACGTATATTACTTGTTACATACATACATACATATATACAGAGCCAAAGCCAAGCATATTATGTTAAGTATTTCCCCAGTCCCCCAGAATTAATTATCGTCATGTTCTCACGATGAAGTTATTAAAATTGTAATTGATCGTTAGCTTTTACTGTCGTTCTTTTTTTCCTCTCTCCTGTTGGCGCGTAATTGACTTTTTCGTTTATGCCGATAAACCGGGAAATGAATTCTGTTTCGCGTCATCCGAGATGTAATATCCGCGAACGGCCATATTGGGTTTTTGTTTGTGTTTACGGCCCTCGTTAATGTAACGTAATATCTCTGTATTATACATTTCTATACATGCATACATACATATATTCTTGTTTTCGGATGGATTTTTCGCCATTGTCACAGTGACAAATATGCGAAGGCCTCTATTTGCGCTGCGTTTGATTTGTGACTTTAAGGCTTCGAAACCTGGACAAACTTTTCGTTTTGATTGATCGCACTCGAGTCGATCGGTTCTGTACCCGTTTTTATACATTTTTTTTTCACCGCTACCGATCAGAATGACAAATGACTTTCCTCCCGAGATAAACAAAACAATAACAAAAATAATAAAATGCGATAATGCGGAGGGGGCAGATTCGAAGTAAAAGTCGAACTCAAAGCGGGGGGGTAGACGAAATGCACTTATGTCGTGTGCTCTCACCGACGTACGAAAACATCTCCTAATGTTTCCATTAAATAAATTGCAGTCGTTTTCGACGCGATTTTCCCTCGCCGATGGAAAGAAAGGGTTGGCTTTTAAATGGCGAGGTGTCCGCGCTCGAGAGCCGACTACGTGAAACTTAATAGAAATGTCCATCACGCTAATTCGATAAACACGAGTAACACTCTCCGAAAGAGATAGCAAAAGCTGGGCGTTTGGAGTTGAGCTCTGCTATTAATTGACCTAATTTAAATGTAACGTGGAAAATTTATACGTACAGTGAAAACCGTCGGAATGCCAACGATGAAACGGGAGATGATACGACACAAACGAAATTTGGCACCAAAGTTTTTTAAGAGCTATTGCAAACCATTAGAGACAAGTTCCAAATAATACAAAATAAATACCTAAAAATAGTTTATAATACACCCATATATACTAACTTGAAAACACTGCATGCAATAAATAATATTCCGTTTGTTACAGACCTAACAAACTAACCAGTAGATTCTATGACAGAATCACTAATAACCATACTAACACACTTGTGAAGAGTCTCGGTGATTACAACAAAATGTCTATACCCTTCAGGTATAACACACAGATTACCTAAACACAATCTGCTTTAGATCGTTGACTTTAGAGAGTCTTAAATTAATATCATATATTAGATGTATTATGAGCATTTATAAGAATTGCAAATCGGTTTTTGAGCTCTTTTTCCTATTATGCTGTACATTAACATTGGAATAATATAATACCATGATTACTAACAAAATTAAATTAAAATTGTAAAATATAAAATGATCAGTAGATCAGTAGCTATTAAAATATATATAATATAAGATGTATTGTGAACATAATTTAGTAATAATAAAAAGCATTTAACAATCAAAATCAAAACCATTAGAGAGGTTGTGGGTTCAAGTCTCGGCCAAATAAGCTGCTGATGAGATTTTGTGATTAAAAAAAAACACACATTGACCATCTCTTGTTAGAATTTTGCGATTATTCTAACATAATTGCTGTGACGGATCCAATAAATCAACATACTCCCCCTCAATTGATCGCAAATTCGAGCCATTAGCATCTCGAATTTATTTAATCTTATAAAATGCTAAATACATAATGCATTCCTCGCAAATTTGCTATGTATTAAAATTTTTGTTGACTTTCCATAGATGTATTTATTTATTTATTTATTTACATATTAGCCACAGTGCCATTACAGAATACTCTAACGCGTCACTGTGACCAGACATATAATAATATAAGCACTATACAAATGCTATATATAAGAATACAGACATATACATAAGTATTATACAAATATTATTTACAATATAATATATAAGAATTAGCGGGACATCTATGTTATAGATAACAAACTTTTGAAATCACATAGAAATTGTGGTAGGATGGTTTTTTGCCAATTTGATAGAGATGGATGAGTTTTTGCCAATTTGATGGAGTAATAAAGTTTTTTTTTTATTTCAATTAATCATGCACAATCTAACCTAACAGATTGCTCCAAAGCGGCGAGTGTATTAAACAGATTAAGACTCGAGAAATTATAAATTACATATATTAAATACATAATTATTACATACATACACATGTTCATTGAAACAACACCTGACATCTATGGTCAGACATTACAAACATCGTAAACAATTCGATCAATAACATTTTTCATGTAACAATACGAATTTTTACATTCAATAACCATCCACAGAGACATCTATGGAGAGAAATCTGGCGAAACCTGAGATATAATAATAAATCAAGGTTTGCAATAGAAAATTGGATAGGAAAAGCCAATTTTACAGGAACCGTTTCAATGAAAATCACAAAAAATGGCAAATTCTGATAAGAAACGATCGACCTCGACAAACCAAGGTCTGGCCAACAACGGGACTATAGTTGGAATCGAACCCGTGACACCTTGCACGAAATAATACAACACTCAACACTAGACCACACTGATGTACATATATACATATGTATGTATTAAATAAATAAAAAAAATATAACAATTTTAACTTAACTTTGCTTCTGTATGCAAATCACCAGACTGACTCATTATTGCTCATACAACAGTATAATTACTATACGAGAGATAACCGTCTCTAGCACGCACCTTCACGAATAGTATATTTTCACGTCAAAATACAAGCACATTCTGCAAAATGAAAAATCGCATAGAAGCACGTGTATACGTACACACAGGAAGCGATGCATTTTTCAACAGGCGAACTTTTTAAAAAGCCGTAAGATATATCAAAGTTTTGTCAGCCGCAAGATAAGTGTGTTGACCGCGGATGCATAATGCACGCATTTATCACCGGAGCAGTGCACACACAGTGCATCGATGCGAACACACACGTATACATATACCCAGTGCACTGTTGCACCCCACGTGGGGGGTGGTCCAGGTGGACTGGCACCGATCCAACGTTCTGTTTTCCCGTCGTTGGACCTGGCGCCTCGGTCCGTATCGAAAAAGCTCGCAGATCAGCTTTTATCGCGAGCTTTTATTGCTCGGGATGTACAGGTCCCGTCTGGGGTGCGAGACAGTGACTCCGCCCAACCACCCCCCGCGGGACTACTTTGGGCTGGTGCCCAGTTATAAATTTATTTACGAGCTCTTCCACGTCAAAAATTCAAAACTCAAACGGGATGCATCATTGGGTGGGTCTTGGCCAAAAATGTGCATACATATATATATATATATATATATATATACATACAAATACAGAAGATTCTACGAACAGTTTAATAGTTGCGTTTTTAAAAGTCGCAGAGTTTTATTGGTGGATATTTTTATTTTATTTTATATGGGAAACGTAATAAATGTTTCGGCTTTTATTGTGATGTACAAACGTGTTTATATTTTGCAGTGTATAAATTTTTTATCTATCCATGATATGTATTATAGAACATAATAGTACATTGCCAAAAATGTACATATATTATAATGAAAATTTCAGAACCTTCGTATGTAAAGAACGTGATCTTATTTCTACACGCATATTTTAGAATATTTTGACTATACTATTCGAAACCTTAATTTTAAAAATAACATTGCATGTATAGAAAAGGTCCAACGAAGAATTACAAAAATGCCTTTCGATCTCAAATCACTTTCATACTTGTATAAAATATATAATATGAGAATTAAAAGAATGAATCTTTCTACCATTGGAGACAAGAAGAATGAGAGGCGATCTAATCAAAGTCTATAAGAATATTTATTTAAAGTTTGGATCATTGTGGTATTACAGGAATTCCTAATGCGCGACAACGGTTAATGGTTAGTTAGCAAAATTACAAATAACCACTACAATCGTCCAATGGACACTTGGCCGACAGACTTTTGGCTGAACGGAAATTAGGCCGACGGATGCTTAGATTGAGTATCGAAATTACTGCAAACACACTGAAAACAATTACATTATTCAAAAATCATTGAAATTTTTGATAAATTTAAACAAACAAAAATTTCATTCTTCCAAATGTCCATTCAGTCAGTGTCCTTTAATTTCATTCATTTGGCCACATATCCTTTTACCAACAATTAACCTTTGTACGTTTAGTAAAAACACTCATCTGAAAGGTCACACTTTCAGACTCCAAAAATATATGTCCAATCTTAATATATTTTAACTTTAGGAATGTAGGCTAAATGGAGACTTAGTTTTTTCATAATTTTGTTTCGGCTTTTGCCATTTTAAACTTGCCAGAAAGATCCCACTCAATTCTACATCGAAATGTCATCTTCGCAACCCCATGAATATCTCGTCTTTCGTACATGCTGAAATTCAAACAGTCAAAATTCAATCGAAATGAGCATGCAGCCACTTGGTTTAGAACCATTTGTAAGTAAACCCGTACATACATATATAGTATATTAATTTTATATCCTAATAAAATGACGCATCTTTGATTAACAGACACAATCCTTCTTAGAAATATTTTTCCATTTCCAACTTATTGTACACTATAAAAGAAAAACTCAAAATTCAATGACAACAACACGCAACACTCAAAATTCAATGAGAATAAACACCGTGAATATATTATACATACATACATACATATATAGAAACTACAAAATTGCCTCAATAAATACGTTACACATATCAAAAGGTATGCAAAATCTCCAGGAAGCGCCGGTCGTTACGAACGTGACGTGTCCTTTCTTCGATTTATAAATTGAGGCGGGTTTGTTTGCGCTTGTTTGTTCATTGAAGTTTTCCCTAGTTTTTACCGAATTTCCACGAGAGATAGCTGATGGCAAACGCGTAAACTTTAACTACTTGCCCTCCCCCACCCCCCCAACTGCAAAGGTAGACTGCAAGCTGAGCTAGGCATTCTCTTTTTCCCGTATCGTAAATTTTCGCAGAGTTCGCATTCAACTTTTCCGAACCACCCCGAAAAAGGTAAAAACGGATTAGCGTTATTTTGAACCATTTTTACGGGCACCACCCCTATACATATACCCCTCGTAACGACCCGATAGAGGCGAATAAACGAGTGCTAATAGCGTCCAATTTGACCTGATATCACACACACACATATATTCAGATTAATGAATCTTTGGTTAAAATTTGACATGAATTTACACTGAATTCGCACTGGCGGAGAGCGAATTGATGTCAGCACGGCCAGGGGGGCAAAAGGTCACAGACTTAAGTCCACATAATGCCCTAGCATTATGACGAAGCCTTTTCCACTTAAAAATTATTTCATTAGCATTCATTAACCCCGGTGAATTTTTGTGGTTGAGTCGGTTTAGTTATATATATGTACCGATGTATGTATATCCACTCACGTACACAGGGTCGTGGACATAAAACCACCCCTAAAATGCCACCCCGTGGTCGGTCGTCACACGGACAGGGCCATTCTGGGTCTGATCGATAATTCTTACGTCAATCTACCAATCGCCACGAGCGTTCGAAAACAAGTGCGTAGATAACCCCCTCTGAGTCGATTCGGGTCGGATAAGTTAAGTCGAGGGTTTTGGAAATGGCGACGTTTCGGCGAAAGCCTCAACGAGCCCGGAATAATTAAATTGAGCACCTCAAGTGTGTGATGCAGGTAAGGGTAATATGCGAACAGGGGATGGACACACAGGGGCAACTTTGCGCGAAGTTTCCACAATGTAAGCACTAATTGAAACGGGTAGCTTTTCCGTTCAAATATTATAAGGACTCGGCTGCTTGGCGCGCTATATACGTGCATATGTAGACATAAATTTAATTGATTATACCCATAAGATAATATATTTATAATATTTTTTTGTTAAAAGAAACAATATAATTTTAGTGAGACTTTCTTGAAGTCAGTTGTTTCAGTGAAACCTACTCAAACAAAAGTATTTGATGTTCTGAGTCTACATCTATACACTATAGGTATGTATGTTTTGAATGCTTTTTTTATATATAATAAAAATATAAAGAAAAAATTGCGAAGTAAAAAATATAGTATTCAAATTCAAAAAACAAAATTTTTATGTGGATTGGTATCTATCTCATTGTATCATAATTTACAACAAAAGCTAAAATATTTTTATGCATTTATGTGCCTATCTTTAGTAAAATTTTTACAAAGACTATTTTAAAATTATCTTAACCCAGTGATTACAATAATAGAAAAGAAATTGAATATTTTTTTATGAATCTGAAAGAAAATTGTAAAATATATTTTAAGTGCATTGTTTATTACTTTTCTTAAATGTATACGAAGTGCCAATAGATGAAGTTTTGCCATCGTAATAAAATTTGACTTTAAGATTTTGACAAATAGTCGTGGTTATGTTTGAGAATCTCAGACCTTTCAGAAACGTAAGTAACGATAAAATGACCTACTTTACATTGAAACATATAGATCAAATATGATTTCAATTTAAAATTTATTATTTGCGTGGTTGAATGATTAAGCTGGCATGCACAAATAGAATAAATGATGAAATTGGTAACATGTAATGTGTCCGAGCAAGTTTAGATCGTTGTGGCGCTCCGCCGAGTAAACAATGTTTAAAACCACTCCAGAAGTCTTATTCTACTCCAATGCCTATGTCTCCTGACAACCAGATATTACATTTGTATATTTAAAAAATAAAACCCACAATGCACAATGGGTTTTATGTGGGGTTTCAAGTACTTTTTCCAATTATGCTTTAACTAACATTAAAATAACAACCCGGCTTCGCTCGGTAAATGAAAATGCAGTCTAGGAGTAAGAACACCGTCAAACCATGAAAAAAATCTTCATTTGTTTTTTTATTAAATTTATTTCAATCGAAAAAAAATATATTTAACAACTAACCAATCAGAAACGTCTTTAACCAATCCAGCCAATCAGAAACGTATTTGACCAATCCAGCCAATCAGAATCGACTTTGACGACAGCCAATCAGAAACGAATCACATACGCCGTTTCGGTTTTACATATAAGTTTTTAGCTTTGTACTTGTGAGAAAAATAATGTGTAAAAATGATCACTGGATCAGTAGCCATTAGAATAGATCTATGTAAGATATGTATATAGTGATCACACTATATGAACAGTAAAAAGTAAAAATTCCCAAATTTACCAACAAAAATAAACACACGTCGGCGAAGCGACTATTTTTCCAAACTCAAAATAACAATGATTTATTCCCAAAGACAGCATCCGTGCAATGTGTGGTTCAAACGTGTAATTTTTCACATCAAATGCAGCCGCTTATAAATAGCGTTGGACCTTGTCCGAGTGTTCGCCACCCACTATCGCGTTTATTTTCAACCACTCAACGCCGAAGGGGTGTATTCCGTGTGTCCCCATATTTAATTAAAGTCTAGAGCTGTATGTGGCTCTACCTTCCTTCTCACCACCCCTCGCAGGCTTTCGGGTCGGCCAAAGCTTTTACACCCCTCCTCCTCACCTCCCCCCCAAAACCCCACAACCAACCCCCCCCCTCTAAGGGGACAAGACCCCGACCGACGCACATAAATGTCACCCTTCGAAAGTTTTGAGAGATGCGCGCCACTCGGCTAAGCCACCAGGCTGTGGATTTTAATTCTATCATCTGGGACTTACTTTTTTATTTAATTCGGCAGATCGTTATGTGTGAGGGTGAGTTGAAAACAATACGTTGTATGTGCCACCAGTTTGGGTCACTAATTTGTCAAATATATTACGTACATATATATATATGTAGACTTGAAACATAAACAGAATTCAACGTTTTTAACGAATCCTATAATACATATGTTAATTGAAAGAAGAGGTGTTGATATTTAACGGGGGATACGTTAAAATTGAGCCAATGTTTAATTACAATTTCAATCAATATTGGAAATTCATTTGTATGTATTAACTTTTAACAAACTTCAAGGACTTCAGGTGGAAGTCAATCAACTTAAAATATCTATTTTTAGTTTTTATATACAATATTTGCAGATTTTTACAGTTTCTATGTCTACATTATGTGCAGATGTCTAATTGTAATAGCGTGGTGTTTTGGTCAAAAGTTGAATGACGTTTATATCTGTCATTTATATACGACAGATCTTAATCAGGTTATTTCATACAGGTTTACATATAATTAGTTCAAATAAATTACATATCATCAAATACGACGGTCTTTTTTGTCAGTACGGGGTTTTTGTTTATTAATTAATTGACTTTCTTTACTCAACGATACCAGTACTACTTCCTCGTAGAGATAATCTTAGATTTACAACGAATTCAAAGGCGACAAATGTCCATGTCGCAGCTATCACAAATAGACGCAGAACTACAGACACGTCAGATTAGTGCTAGCGAGCTCGGAACACCCTACATACATAGGTACATCAGAGGAACAGTAATTGAAAGCCAGTCCACATTCAAAACAAACCTTTGGAGGGGCGGGGTGGGGGGTGGTAGGGTGCATGACCGCCAGTGATAAATATCAGCGTAGAAGTCGATGTAGCCACGATGCGGCGGTCGGGCAAACGTGTAAATTTAATAAAGGTCAAAGGAAATTTAGTGCCGGGTCGAAAGTTCTTTTTGTGCTTCGTAAGTTAGGCCGGGACGGCCCTGGGCTTCCCTGCGGGCGGCGAGTGTACGAATGGGCATGTAAATAAAATCAGTGAGGGGCGGCGGCGCATTAACCGTTCAAGATGGCGAGAGATAGATGGTAGTTAGCGTCCGGTGGCGGGGATTATTGAGCACACCGGGGGCGTCGCTCGGGGGTCAGATAACGTTTGAATTTTATATTGCGGTTGTTAGGGGGTTGATAACACCCTCGGCTGACGGAAACGACTACGAGTCCACCCCATCGCATCGCCGACTCCTCTTCGGGTCACGCGAACTTTCACACAAAGCCAATGAAAATATAACATTATTTACGACGCTTGAAATGTCTATACACATTAGAAAGCTTAGGTTTTAATTATGGAAAGAATTAAAAAAAATCCCACTTTCGGTTTTTAAAATTTAATCTTTTTTTTATTTATTTTCATCACATTAATATTTTCGTTAAGATCACACATGTCTAAAAATAGTGGAAGAAAAATCGAACAAGAGTAAACCGCCACTTCCGGTTGACGGATGCTTCCCAAATTTTATACATAGCTTGTTATTAAGCTTAAATTGATGGATATGATATTTCAGTTCAATAAACTAAAAGGTTTCTGAGAAAAACATAAAAAAACCTCGATTCTCTAGAGTAAAACTACTACATACTTTTGGTTCAGATAAAAATATTTAAAAAATATTAGCTTATAAAATTTATAATTTATACGAAAAAAATTCCGTTCAACTTAGTAAGCGGTTTGAGAGATACTTGAATTCAAAAACTTAAAAAAAGGGGACACCTATAAGGGGAGGTACCATTTCCGGTCAACAACAAAAATTTGAAAAAAATTTTCATCGTGTCCATAAGAATTTCAGTAACCATTACTAAGTTTCAGTTCGATAAGACCAACGGTATTCGAAAAATCCCCAAAATACACAGACACACACACATTTTTTCTAGATCATGAAAATGTGACGAAGGGGTCGAAAAAAACAATAGAAGAAAAAGCGAATAAGAATAAACTGCTGCTTCCAGTTGATCGATCTTCACTAAATTTGTTATTTTACTTGATATTAAAATGAAACTCATACATATACATATATTTCAGCTGAATACGCCGAAATATATAAAAAGCCTCCAAACCCTTGGGTAAAAGTATTACTTTCGGTTGAGGTAAAAATATTTAAAAAACATCACAATAGTGCATGAAATTGATCGAATTTATTACATTTAAGAAAAGTCTATCCGATGAGCGGTTGAAGGAGCTAATTGAAAAAGAAAAAAGCCTATAACCTACATTTATGTATATAAAACAAAAACTGATAAAGAAGAAACATATCAGACAAAATACGCCCTCCGGTAAATCTAAGGTTTTGAAAAAAATATAAGACGTAACGATTAGCAATTCACTGATACAAAGTTTCCAAAATATACACACTCATTTTTTAAAAACCATGTGAACGTAATCATTGATCGATTCTGAGCTCGAGCAAATAGCGAGAACATATATGTATGATAAATTCTGAGAATTATTTAAAATGAAAAGAATATGGGATCGCTGATTATTCATTCGGAAACTTTTTTACAGAAAAAAAATACAGAGAAACTGAGATAAAAGAATATATTCTTTATGCAAAAAATTGAAAAGGTGAAGGTTACATACCAAAACAAGGGTAAGTAAATTTGTCAAGCTAGAAAATTTATGTTTCCAGTCAAGGTTCCACAGAGACAATAAACTATCAAAAGTTCATACTATCTATCAAAATCATCGTTCATTGCCGGAATTGTTTTGTGTCGGGTACTTTTCTTCAGAATAATCACAGGCTTCTCATTCGATAGTGTGCGTTTAAACAAAGAAAACGTCCATAATGAACACTCAAAATCGGATCGAATTGTCTAGGTCGTTTTGCCGATTCCAAATTTCGTAGAGTTTGGGTGTGTTTGCGCACACAACGTCCCAAACTCTGCAATAGTTTTGCACAACAAGCAGCGTTTCAGCGCAAAGTTTTAAGTTGTTTATTATTATTATTATTATTATTATATAAGTAAGTAAGTAAGTGGTATCCAGATGAAAAGTTCGACTTAACGTTGGATATACAAGATTCAGCAGGTTTGACCCATTTTCAACTAGGAAGCCATCGCTTCAGCGATGATTATTTTCTTAATGAAACACACAGATATGTATAATACACATATTTCAAATTGCAACTGTGTATTCGGCTCAGCGAACAATCAAATTAAACCCTATTAATAATACCGACGTAGTTTGTGAATCAGCCCTTGAATCGAAATCAATACAAACATATATAATATTATTATACATATGTTCATACAATATATTTTTTAATATCAACAGATACACATTGAAGACGTTTAATTGATCAATATTTGTATAGTTCCTACAATATCTTAATTGATTATCTCCAGACAGAGTTTGCTGGTTTTTTCTTGAACACCACTATTGAGACGAATCTATGTATATAATAAAATCATGATCCAATATGCTGTTAAATGTGAATGAGAAGCTACTGGAGATAAAAAAAAATGCCGCAAGACAACTTCACTACATGAAAGTGTGGTTCTTGACGTGACGTTCAAATAAATTCAAATACCCATTTAAAATTTGATTAAAAGTTACAAAGGTTCTTTTTAGTATATACATATATACTGTGAAGGATTATATGGTAGTATTAGATGAATATAAAACAATAAGAAGGAATTGCTCTATATTTGAAAATGAATCACAGCGAGGCGAAGGCAAGACGACGTGGAAAGACGATCTGATTTCTTTAGCGCACGAAAAATAAAAGTTTTCCAAAGACAAAGTGCAAATTTGAAGACGCAAAAAAATGTTTCCTGTTCTCGTTATAGAGAAATTTAATTATTCAACCTCCTTAACGTGCCAATTCTTCCGGAACGTGGCTCACCCGGTATTGATCCGAAGGGGATGCCCGAGATCAGGCAAGTGTGTAAAAGTGAACCATCGATCTCCCATCCTATATTTAGTTATAGACCCATAAACAGCTCTTTGTTCATATTTCCCTTATTAATATACCCCCATAAAGCCTTCTTTGTTACTCCTCTTGCAGATAGACGGAGAGGGCAGACGAAAGGCCCACCACTCTCACGTATCATGAAGCCACGTTGCGTTCCCAATAAAATACCATACATACATACATATGTACATATAATATAATACGATACTCGATACGCATACAAACAAACATACATGCATACATGAGTAAGTTACGCATTATATAAATTTATGTGGAAATCACAGACATTAGGATGTGATGAAAATACTTTCACTTGGAAATTTAAACGTTTTTCCGCTACATTAAATACGTTATTCGGGGCGAAATCGATTTTACAGCCACCGTGCCAAATTACATGGCGCAACTAACCAGTGTCTTCACCTTCGTTTTTCAACACTAAAAGCCATCTCCGACACGCCGAAAAAAAGGGGGAAAAACTTTCAAAGTTGCGCAAAGTAGGAGTAGCGACAAAAAAGAAAAGCCACCGGGAAAAACTAACTTTGTGTATCTTAATAATCTGCACACAGCGAACGGGTGTAATTTTACTTGATCCTTCCCGGTATCGTTTTGCACGCGAAACTTAATCTTTTGCACTGGGCGTGCTCGGAATGCTGACTTAAGCGTTTTTTAATATGAAAAAGAGGTTCTTTCTCTTTTTCACCGTCTCGTTTTAGTTCACCTTGTGCACAGGAAGCGAACTTACTTTCTCATTAAAGCGCGCTTCGCAGGTAAATTCACCCCCATCGATTTCTCCCAAATATGCACACAGCCTCGAGGCCCTCAGGTGAGGGTTTGAAAAGCTTCCACTAGGAGCTTTTCCATCCCTAAAGCAATATTTAGCGAAGAGATAAAAAGGAGTATAGCCGACGAATGTAGATGTAAGGATTTCTCTCAAATTTAAAATTTTACGCCAAGTATTAACTGTATCAAATCACACTCACATACACAATCATACTTAAAACCTCACAAGAAACATTAAAAATGCAACTTTTTTTTCATTTCAAAGGAAACCATTCACATATCAATGTACAATTGTGGCATTATTTGAATAGAAATTCGATGAAAAGGATATCGAATTCTATTATTGCTTTTATTGTTGTTTGTTGTTACACGTTACAACACCTGCACCGTGCGAATATGCTCACTTTTTGGCGGCACAAAGCACGCCATCCGAATGGGGCGACAGAGACGAGAAAGGGAGCAACAAATATCGAGAAGGGGTATCGACCGTGAAAATAATGGCCGCGATCATCCCCCGTCACCCCCTCAATCCGAACCACCCTTCGACCCCGCACTTGAGCCGGGAATCAGAGATGGGATGGCTCCGATCAATCAATATGCGCCGTCAAGTTATTCTCCCCTAACGTGTGACACAAATTTGAATTTTATGCAAGTGAAGGTATAATTTTTCGAAGAGTGGGGCTTAAAATATTTGTGCAAACAAACGACGACTTGAAAATGGTCGCATGCTTCGGTCTACTAAGCCATCATTTAGAGCAAGCACCATAGTGGCAATTTAATTTGTCAAAGCTTATCACATTTGATTCATACACACATATAATATATGAAGCTTTCCATGGAATCACAGTGAGACTAATTAATGAAAAAAATGTATAAATGAATAATTAAAAAGTTAAATTTATAAAAAAATTCACATCATAATGGGATAAGTATAAGATTCATTTTATAAACATAGATCAGATTTGTTCAAGTTTAAATTAGATACATATGTATGTCTAATCCAGGTATATTTGTACATTCAACCAGGTACATTCAACGATCGGGTCAAACCACTTCAAAACTTAAATATAAAAATGTTCTTTGCCGTATAAAAGGAACATTTAAATAAATTGAAGGCTAATTTTAGATGTTGAAACTTTAAGCGAAGCTTTAATGACACTTTGTAAATTTGCGTTGACAGATGCATCTCAATGCACAAATATAATGGGTATTTCAATAGAAAAATGGCAAGAAAATTTAACGACAAGCCACAATTAAACGAATAAATTTACAAACCATTTATAAGATTTCTTTACACGTCAGGTACACGTACAGAATTACAGATTACCTAAAGATTAACCGAATCTAAGAGTTGATAAGAATATACTTTTTCGCCTATCGTGCTTTAAAATATTAAGCATATGAAGTAAAAATAACAAAAATGTAAATGAGAGACTAATCAGCAGCCATTAAAACATATCTGAAACGAATTGAGAACATATCTTACGGACAATATATGTACATACATAAGAGCTTTTAGAATCATTCATTCACGGAATACAACTAGGTAAGGACAGTGACCTTTTTTTATTGAAAATATCACACAAGACAAAGCAACGGTACTACGTAACTTGTATTATTATACCCTTTCAGAAATCCTTCATCGATTTTCGTCAACCGTTCGATGATCGCACTTACGTAGTCCGCTCGTACTACGTACAGCGAGCCTCGCTCGCATAATTGCGTTACGCTTCAATCGTGGGGTTGGATTCTACGGGGTCGTTGTGGGACGCAATCGCGCCTTGGGGGGCTGTTTCGCACCCCCAAAACCCCCATCTGCCGACCGCCCCACCCACCCCTATTAAATCACGCGAGATTGTTACGCGTCGACGGGGATTTTTATGTGCCCGTTCTTTCGTCATACTTTTTTCAAATTTGTTTTTGTTTATTTTTCGGGTCTCTTTGGCGGACAGGATGCATTTGTGCATCGGGTTTGACCAATTGACCGAAACGACGGGACAATTTGTTAGCGTCTGAGCGGCCATTGTTAAGCGGACGGTTGAAAAATGGTGGCGGTCGCGACACCCCAGCATCGACACCTACAAATGTGCTTCTACGAGACTGCATACTCTTTTTATACCGAGGATATATATGCTGATCGAATTTCCCACATTTCCTATTGTTAATTCTAATGAAGTTCACGAAGCAAAAGCACAAGAAACAAAGTTGTTAGACAGCAACTATTCAGTATTTTCATTATAGAGAGAAATCCCAAGCAATGTAGTATGCATACATACATTGTTCTACATTTAAACACAGCGAGATAATCTACTTCTTCTTTGGTAATTTTTTTAACAAAACTTGGGGGTTGCATTTCGGTCACGAGGGAAGGATATTCGCGTTATGCAAAAGTTTCGCTCGTTGAAGTCATACGTGACGATAGTATTCTATCAAAGTTGGATTTTCCTAAGGCGTGCCCTCTCCATGGGGCGATGGGCTAATTGTCGTTAGTCAAGCACTCAGACTCGAAGCACGAGCCGGAGAAGAGAGGAAAGAGAGGAAGAAGTAATAATAAAAAAAATAAAAAAAAAAGAAATCAAAAAGAAGCGAGAGACTGGGGGAAATTTAGCGACGAATCTTGCGCCAGTTTAATCTCGCACGCTGGATTATGGGATTAGCCGCGGCCGGAGATTGTACATAAATTACTTACGACAATTTTAATTGGTTGTTTTACGACGCGAATTGAAAAAAGAAACAAAAACGAAGAAAGAGAGCAAATGGAGCATCGGATCAAGTTAAAAATCTATTGTGATTAAGTAAAAATCTATTGTAAGATTAACGAACGATTTTATTCGACTTTTATACATAGAAAGACTTTGTATTTAAAAAAAAGGAATTATTTATAATGAATAAAACAGTGAAATAATAACCTCCATTATTACTCGTAATAATGGAGGTTATAATTTCACTTTTTTTTTCATTGTAAATAATTATTTCTAAGTTGAAAAAATCATCATAAATTGAAAAGTATTCCGATAAAATTTCAATAAAAAAAAATTAAATAACTACATCTAATAAATATTTGAAGTAAATAAAAATACTGAATTGTTGCTATATTCTTTTGAATAAATTCGTATTATATCAATAATCAATATAAATTTGAATGAATTCACAAATGAATGTCATTAGATCAAGTGAGTGATTTAATAACCTATAGGCTAAGTAAAAATATACATACGTGAGTGATAATGAGAGCCTATAATGCAAATTTTATAAGATATAGCTTATTTTATTTTACATAGATATATACTAGGAAGGCTTGGCAGGAAGACCCCGATGCGCTTTCCTGGACTATTAATTACAAAAAATGCAAGATTTTTATTACATGAATCACTGTACATATTTCCAGAAGGTGAAGAACACGAAATTGGCAATTAATTAAACTAATTAAATAATTAACCCATTGAGACATATATGGATTTTTAGACTTGTACATAATTTTTTACAAATTGTACATACATAATACAGAAGATTTGTGACAACAGGTAGGACGATTTTTTCGCCAATTTGAGGAACCGTTTCAACAACGATCTGATAAAATTGGCAAACTCTGATAGGAAACGATCAACTTGGACTCACAAACACCCAAATCTGACCAGCAGTATAGCGGGCTCGAACCCAATAATCATTTGGCTACCACTGGGGCCATATTGCTGGAATTACATAACATTTCGTTGCCATTTAAAAACATAAAGTGAAAATGCAAAATATTTGCATAAAAACACAAATCGTATCACACTATCATATCACGTTTCAACACTAAAAGCTTAATCGCACTAAAATTCAATCAATTTATTTGATCCAACACACCAATTCAAATGTTTACGACCACCATTCGATATGCACAAATAAAACGATGATATACTATTAAATTGATTACAAACAATCTACATATATGTATGTAAATAAAAAAGAACCAGGGAGGTATTTAATTTTTACGACACCCCCTCCACATTTTTCCTTAATTAAAAAATATGAATCGTAATATTGCTAGTTCAAATATTTATAAAAAAATCAAATGCTATTTAACAAATATTCTTACTTGTTGAATATGATGTTTTTTTTTATATTTTATAAAAAATACAACACTGCATCATCTTTAACATCTTTGTTTTTGCAAACCCGTGTTTGTGTGTCATCAGCAACATTTGCTTTTAGCAATGCTAAAACTACATATATACATATGTACCTTTGTATATACATATGTCGAAAAATTTATTTAAGCTGGGTTCCCTTATTTTATCTATCCTCAAGTGCGTACGGTCAATAGTTCAAAGAATGTTTTCTTTCGAAGTTTTGGATGGTTTTAGATAAAAAAAAAGCCCATACATTTCATTAAACGCCTTTTGACTTTTAAACATGCTCAGATTACTATTTGGTTGTGGTCATTAAATACTTTGGCTAATATTTCATACAAAATTTTGTATGAAATATTAGCCAAAGTATTTTTTAATTGTACTCAAAAAACAATGTTTATATCAATCAAAGAGCCAGCGCGGTGACCTGGCCCTACTACACCACTGTATATACACATGTACATATATTGAATATATAAATACAACCTATGTAAATAGCAGGTGCACCAAGCATTAATTTCCATCGGAAAAGCGGATAATCGCGTTAAAATTTAATCTAGAAATCGCCACCGGAGAGAAAACACCACTCGCTAAGTCCACAAATCCTACGAGATTCGATTTTTATTACTGCTTTATTCGTTTTTTTTTCTCCCCGCCGACACTCGCCACGTCGAGTGTGTTTTCTTAGCGCGCAACACCGTTGTGGAAGCTCTCGGCCCAATAAACTGCAATGAATCCCGCACGTGACGTATGGGAAAAGTGTTTTCCCAGACAGCCGAGGTGTTTGCGTTGAGTCGCCTTTTTCCCACACACACACACACACGGCGAAAAGTCAAGTGTCGAACGTTTTCGGGCCACGTAAATATCAATCGGTGGGCCGCAAAAGTGGACTCCCACCCCACCCCACCCCCCAACCTCCCATGTCTTCTATCGCAGATATCCTTAGCATCGGATCTGGACCGACATAAAAACGAGATGTGGCCGAGTTGTTTGTTTTCGTGCGTGTCGAACGATTTTATGGGGGCCCGGGACCCTTTGTTCGTCCGGTGGGTACCGTTCCGGTGTGCGGGACAATCACTGATTTCGACGACAGATATATGCTGTTTTTTTTTTCTCTCCACCTTTGCGACCACCCTTTCAACCCCTTAGATAAATGATTCTAACCGAGAGTGCGCCTACATGCGAATAAGTGGTCGCAACCCTCGCGCCGCAAGCCTTGTTTGTTTATGAATATGTGCTAGTGAGCTTAATATACAACTTATACGTACATACATATATAAGAACAGCTCACATACAATATGCATATGTATATTGTTGATCAATATATATGTACATATCTATATATGTAAAATGTACATAGAATGATTCACGCTTGAAAAGATACATTGTTCCGAGTATAGGGTGATTCAAGGCTCATTGTGTGCAATATGTTACATATGTATAAGAGGGCTTAAAGAGGCTTAAAGAGGTTTAAAGATGATTCATCATTCATGAGAGTTAAAAGTTAAGCGGTTCGGTTTTAAAATAAAAATAAGAAATATTCAGTAATAGTACGATAGTTATTTCAGTGCGATTTGTGTATGAGATAATTGAATTCGTAAACTAATAAAAAGGAGGAGATCTATAAAGGGAGGTAATGACGGGAATAAATGAAATACATGGTTAGTACATTTCGCTCAATAGACAAATGGTCAGTAATCACCTATGCAATAAAATCAATCTATAATATTATATATAAGTTTGACTCGCTTAATTCTAATGTGACGATGATTTTTGTTGGCTTTTTCTCGTTTATGAGATACATATGTATAAGCGTTTAAAAAAATACGCAATTTTTAGAGATTTTTTAATCTTTAGAGCTTTTGCAATCTTTAACTCAAAATGTGGTATTGCTGCTTCAAAAATAAGTTGTGGAAACCATAGTCAAATGTTTTTTCTATTGATTGTGATTTTTATTGTTTTATAATACTTATAATTAATTATCTAGCGAATTTTAAAAGTAAAAAATACACTTTTTTCTTACACGTGTATGTATGTATGCTTATATGTATGTATATACAAAAATATATTTTCTGCGCACAAGAAATGATTTTCTGAAGCTAAAACATGTATATACATATATGAATGGACTCTTTTATAAATACAATAAAAATATTTACCAAAAAAAAACTAATGAATAAACCGACCAAATTTAAATTCAGTTACAGAACATTTAATTAATATTAAATATTAAATAATAACATACCAACAATTTGGCTCCCGAACTTTTTTACGCTAAAAGCTATACAACAGTTGAGTTGGCCACGTCTACATTTATTATATGATATATGTATGTAATTCTATTATATGCATGCATATAATAAACCCTTTGAATCAACATACTATTTTTTAATACCATTCAAAATCAAACAAAATTGATATTCAAAATATAAAAAGACACAAAAGACCAAACTGAACCTCTCTCTCATTTTTGATTTGATTTTTAATATGCAATATTTTTTATCAAAGCTGAAATAATCAAAATAATCCTCCAAGCACGTACATATGTACATATACGGAGAGCGTTTACAAATTGAGACAAGCCGGGCAGATTGACGCGCGCATCCCTAACCAACCAGTCGGTACATATATAAGGATATACCGAGTATGTATTATTCAGACGTCAAGTTTAAGTTGAATCCAATAAGCGTACGCGCGGAACAGCCCCGAACTCGACAGGGTAGGGGGTTGACAACCCCTGCCGCTATTTGCATACCAATACGCCGTGCGAATCCAACCCCAAATGTGCGGCCAAATATTAGCTCACCTACTTGTGTGAGAATCTTTCGCACGCAATCCCACATACATACACATACAATTATTTGTATATAATATATATTATACATACATATATACGTATATTATATGTGGGTGTAAATTATGCACTCGTCAACATAGGTCGCGCGTGGCTGTGACACGTTATTCGCACAAAGACCTCATCCCCCCAGCCTCCTCTCGCCACCCCTAAATCTACCCTTAACGTTGTGAACGAACGCACTTGGCGCCGCTACGAAAATTATCGGCTTAAGAGGATTAAGTCGGCACTTCCTTTTACGCGTACACGACGCAATAATTGCGCGATAAATCGACTTTTTTCTCCCTTTAAATAGAATATAATATGTCAAATTTTGAAATTTTGAAAACTACTTCGAAGTTTGGAACAGCACAGATCGGCATCTGCACAAAAACAGACCGGAATCTGCACAATTTTGGTACATTCTATATGGACGAATCATATGTTCTGTAATTTGTACGTGGCGTCGACTTTGCAGCAGCAACCGACACGATCTATTCATACATGTCACCGAAACGTATCAAACAGAACCGGTTTTCTTTGGCCACTGGGGAAATATTTACGCGCGACGTGATGTCATAGTAGCTAGTGCACACAAACTATCGAAAGTGTGCATGAGCATATGAATATTTTCGGAAATGTAATATTGTGACAATATTGACTCGTCAAGCAATATTGCGCCGTATCGTCGCGCTCTGTAATGTTTATGTAAGCCGATTTTGCCTTGCACTCGATCAAAACTTGTCTAAGCGTGCGCTGCTGTGTAGTATGAATAGGAATAGTCTTTTCAGTACACTGCTGTACTGGGCTATTGCCTTGCAGTGCTAGATATAATGATTTTTATAAGTAGAATGGAGAAATACAGAAATATTGAAATTAATATGCATATGATTTTGAGTATTTGGTGGATGTTTATGATTTGAAATGTTTTCTTGGGACATTTTTCAAAGTATCATACGATATTGAAAGGGACTTTGGCTTTAATACAATTTTCCTCAATAAATAGCAAACGTTTAATTGTAAAAAAAATTCAATATCAAGCTTCAAATGATATTTACGAGACGAATTTAATTATTACAAATGTAAAAATATTTATATGTATAATTTATATACCTAAATATTATAATAAAAGTGTTTTATTACACGAATCTAAAAATATTCAAATACATATTAAATGTTGAAATCATAATTTAAAACAGATTTTTTTTTTAATTGAAATATCAACAGATAAATACATATATATATATATTTTAGTAAAATTGAGTAAATTTAGTAAAGTTGAAAAATATTTGATGATTGCCCGTAATATATTTTTCTTTCATTTTATATGCAGTATTTTACTATGTATTTTTAAAATATGACGACACACATTTATGCATAAATAGATTAATTATTATTTAATTAAAAAGAAAAAGTCGTAAAATTTTTAAATGTAAAATTATTATCATTCAAAATAGAAAGCGGTTGATTTGAAGCGAAAATTAATCAACGGTAATTGATTGCTTTCAGTAGAATTTTCCATAATGAAAAAACAAATAAAATTACGGTCATCAATTTTCAATTACGGATCAATTAAAACTTCTCAATTAAAAACTATGAATATTTTTCATCCGAATTACCTCCTTGAACTTTGGATCGACGTTTATTTTGCGTAGGTTCGTATTTGTGTTTCGCCAAATATTATTATATCTATTATACCTCAACGCAATAAATTCGAATGTTTATTATTATGATTAAATTTGAATTTTATTCCGATATAAAATAAATAAACATCCGGAACCAACCCTCGTCTAGTCTCCAGCATTACCTAGCCGTATTGAAAATTACTTAATGGAAGATAATGCGCGGCAATTAAAATCGTCTGAAACGTAGCACGGCAAATTAATACGAGTGGCATTATAACCGACTAAGGGTAGTTATTAAGGGAAGGGGGTGAATTTGCAGACGAGTGTCGAAGGAGGGAAATCTTGGAGGATGAAAGCCACAGCTTCTCTCTCCACTCTACGTTACGACATCGACGTAAGAGACGCCTCTAACCGACACCTGTGCAATCGTTAAGCTTCAATTGGAATCTCAATGTTTATGCTCGGCTTATTGTCTCCATTGCCTCGGCTAAGGGTGGTTGTACGGTCGGGGTGGGGGTGGGTTCTACTATTTTGTTTATTCAAGTCGAGATTCGCTTCTTCCCAACAAGCCGCAAACGCTCGTGGAAATACGCCTCTGAGCATCCGGCAAACACGCCAACGCCAGGCAACATGGCAAATAACGCTAAACCAATTTGTGTTTAATTTTGAAATGATTTCAAAGGAAATGCTACAATAAAATGGACGCCGGGCACACGGAATGGAATGCATTTGGGAAATGTTTACGGTATGTAAAGTATTCCCTGTTGACGCTCGACTCAATTACATGCATTGCAATAGTCAATTTTTGAATCAAATAATGGGGTATGAATCCAATTTACTCTCGTTACATATGACTTTGCTAATTTAAAACATGCATAGTCTGATTTGCATATATATTGTAAGTGTGATTTGATTTCGAAAGCCGTAAATAATGCAATGGTTTTTAGTAGTTTGATTTTTGATTTGTTATGTACTGCCGAAAGTATGTAATTCATATGTTAATATTAATTCTCATTCAAATTGTCAAAACAATGACGAAAATTGATAATAAGCATACCTGAATGCAGACGTGTACAAGTTTTGATTTGTAAAGAAAGTACTCAATTTTTCAGTCGAAGAAAAAAAAAACATATGAATATTGTTCTATATTTTGAATAAAATTATTGAATTGTTTTATTCAATTATTTATATAAATGTTTTATTATTATTTAAAAATACAATGCATGGTATATCTCGTTATTTTACAAAACACGAATCTCTTGATGATTTAAAGCGAACATCTCGGTTTGATCAAATGATACAATACATTCAAAAGTAGTTGTTTAAAAATGATCAAACTCTCATCAGTCATATTTTATACAATATATGCATGTAGTTTAATTACATGGCGTTTCTTAGGAGAGTTGAAGTCGAAAAAAAGTAAATGGAACGCGTTCAGAAACTTATATATGTATGTATTTTATATATTTATACTCTCATATGTATAATATGTTCATAATAATTGAAGATGAAGTCCAACTTAATGCTGTATTTGGTCAAATTTCGCATTGTGTCTTGGATATTTTTAACAAAACCGATTCCAATTACTAAACTACATATTTGTATAGTAATTTTCCGATATTTTCATAGGCGAAATTTTTAATATCAGCCGGAAAATTTGCATGAAGCCGTCCAATATAAGTCGGTCGGCGAAGGATTCAATTAGCTGTCGTCTTACCCGCGACAGCTCACGTTTATTACGTTTTTTGGTACGCCATCCCTTAGGTATGCTAATGACGTTTGTTTTTAAGTCTCATCTACGCCGTAGCACCGTAGCCACCGCATACATTTGCCTCGGCACGTAGCCCCTCGCTTATGCGTCCTTAACATTTTTAAGCGCGGGTCGTTGTTAACATTTCTGACACAAACTGACACAGCTGCGACCTACCCCCCCCCCCCCACCTTCCCCATCATCATCCCTTAGGAGGGCTCTGACTTCTTTGAGGGTCCTCCAACCCTCCTGACAACATCTGTGCCTGTGCGAACTGCGGAGTCATCTTTCCACGGTGTTTACGCGCGCCCGAGCCCGGCTTACTTCGAAACAAACCTTTTTCCGGATAAGCGCGAAACTTCTGTATCTTATGCGCAGTATTAAAATAGCACATTCGAAACGTGGGGATTATCCGTAAAAAAGCTGATTAGGCCAAACCTCATCGGATCGCTACTTTCGGGACTCATGCGAACTGTATATGTATATCCGATGATGATGCTGTCTAATCAAACTGAAGGCATATAAAGTTACACACACTCTCAAGTACACTGTATTGGCTTAATACTGCTTTGAAAGTATTTTAATTAGAATAATGTGGACTCATTCAAAATGAAAAAGATTAAAGAAATCCTTTAATAATCTGACTTAATTTTGCATACTGAATTTACATACATAGAGCATGTGTCTTTTAATATGGTCATTATTTTAATGTAAGATTTTATGAATTTAAAACTGATATGTACATATAAAATATCAGTTTTAGATATCAAATAGTTGTAGTTATCGATGTAGACATTAATTTTATTATTTTAAGTTATAATAAATTAGGAAAACTACCTCAATCCGCAGAAATATGCTTGACACTATAGAAAATAGATTACTAGTCAAAGAAATGTGTATGAAAATATGGTACAAAATAGCTTAGAAGTATAATAGAACAGTTTTACAGATCATTATTTATAATTAAGTTAATATAATGTTATAATATGAATGATATGTGAAGTATTTAGAAAGTATGTTTTGGAAGATGCCGATACAATTGATATTTTACCAAATTAATTGGGTCGGCTGTGTTTTAAGTAATTATGTAAATGCCTCTGACATGACGCTAGAAGAATATAATAATTAAAATTTCATCAGAACCGTCTGTCAGATTGACGTGATGACACACAAACTCAGCTTCATACGTTACTGTACAAGACAGTTGATTTTGATAATATAAATGCATCAAAATTATAATTTGAGCACAATGATAATTTATTATTTACATACATACATCATATGTGCCATGACAGGAATCACTAAGTATTTACAAATTTTAACAATTGAGACATCTATGGACAATCAACAAAATTTTGATACACAGCAAATTTTTGAGAAATATATTATGTAGGTAGCATATTTTTATAAGATTCAACAAATGTGAGATGTTTATAATAAGAAACTGAGGGAGAAGATACAGATTTATTGGATCAATTATGATAGAAAATTGAAAGATTCTAACAGGAGACGTTCAATCTATGTTCTAATAGCCACAAAATCTCACCAGCAGCGTATTTGGCCGGGACTTGAACCCACGACCTCTCTACTGGTATGCAATAGCCCAACAAGTAGACTTTGCTGTAACTATTGAATTATTTTTAAATGATTCGTCCATTGATTTATTGTTGAGAATTATGGATGAAACGGTACGAGTTTATATTTCTATTGAATGTAGCAGTAATGCAATTTATTATTTTAATATATGAATAAAAAGCTTTAACAAGCTTATACTAAAAGGGCGGATAGCTTGAAGCATCTGCTGCCAAAAGTGTAACGATTCCCTAAATTACCCACACACAGTAAATTTTAGCATCAAAAATACTGTAAACGAAATTACCCATCGGACAGTGAGTATTAGACCGGAAGTACACTCGCGTTTAGACGGATTATATGCGCTACTTTACAAGAAATTAGCACGGAAAGCATTCACGTATTTCTCTTGCGTTTTAACGCGTTCTCGGATGGGCGAGCTACGTCGTCGTGTTCCCAATAACTATAAAAATGTAGGGCCAATATATTTTTGCCATTATGGCCAGCCCGTTTTTCGGGCGGTCGGCACGAAAGGAGAGATGTGGGAGGAGAGGGTGGGGAAGAATTCGGAATATCCATCTATAAAGGGATCGCGAGATTATTGGGAGAGAACAGAACCGCTAAAAATTGGGGGAGAGGTGGGTGAGAGCGTTGAACGACCCCTGGGGCAGAGGCTGAGCGGCACGTACCACTGTTTACGATACGCGTTAAACTATTTGGACCAGCGAAAGTATAGGTAAATGGGGCATGGATAAAGTATTGGACTGCCGATGCCGTTGCCTACGTTTAATGTTTGCGTTTGTTGTAACACCCCACCCCCATACTCCCCCTTCTGATGGGGGTGGTGGGTGCACATAGTGGGCTAATGGTCCGATCGAACGGTGAGATGTGCGAGGCATCATGTGGAAAAATCTGCGGGTAAATGCTGTTTATTTTGAATCTTGACTATAAGTCATCATTATACCATTTACATACACATGTAACAGTGTTTTGTAATGATATCCGGACTGCAATCGTCAAGGTATTCGGACTTTTGTCAACGTGTTCACTAATGGTTTTTTTTTATATTCGTATTCACATATGTATTATTATTACTAAATTATTTTCACAAAACATCTTATATCTATTTTAATAGCTACTGATCTACTGATCATTTTCTATTATACAATTTAAATTTAATTTTGTTAGTAATCATAGTATTATAATGTTAATGTACAGCATAATAGGAAAAACAGCTCATAAGCCTATTTACAATTCTTATAAATGCTCATGATACATCTAATACATAACATTAATTAAAGATTCTCTAAATTCGACGATCTAAAGCATATTGTGTTTATACCCGAAGGGTATTCGTAAAGGTCCTTTTGATGGTATTCGAACTAAATTATTTGATAATAGATGTATCGATTTATGAATTTTTTACTGGTAGACTGTTTATTATATACAGACATACATATTGAACTATCCTGGTCTTTTTGTGGTATTCTGACAAAAATATTTAATTATGTATATACCAATCAATGAAATTCTAACTGGCGGACTAATTATTAAACCACATTTGATATTTATTTTTATGTACATTGAACATTTTGTACATAGTATGTATTTATATTTTGGCATAAATTTGATTACTTACAAGGCTCAATAATATGAAATGATTAAATATACATTCTAAAATATTAATAGAACATTGCAGTAATGTTTATTAGATTTTTAGGATATATATGATATCATTATGGTATAAGGACTTAATATTCAAAAAAATATTCGATCGCTTATTGACATTTTTAATAAAATAATTGCTCGTTTTATATCAGACTGTTAAGCGGGAGTTTTTTTATCAATGTTTTAATTTATATTATGTTTTTTTATGTACGTTACGCTCATATAATCATTTGAAAGGTTTTTAATTAAAAAAACTCGAATCAATATGTATTTTTTTATAGGTATTTGCTTCTAATTAAGAAATTAATTGAATTGTGTAAGTTGCTTGTAATATACAAATGTCAATAAAATATATAGAATTATCTTAGATTATCAAATTGTCCTAATGTTTGTATTGTTAAAGTTCGACTTGTATACATTGAAAAGTAATTATAATGCAGTTTGATTTTTACAATGAAACTGTTACTCAATTTTGACATGTGTATATATTTGTCTAAAAGGCAGAGGTATAATGTTACTATCTGTCAGAAAAAAAGTCCGTAAGCTATCTATTCTAATACAAATATATACATATGTACATATCATGCGAGTTTTAAATTGAATAAGATCGCAAACGTGAGTATGTGCGCCGCGGGCTTTTTAGATAGAATTTGATTCTGCTGATTTAACCCCTTCCCACCCCCATCGAATTCGGTATGATTGCGTTTTCCGAAAATAAGCATAGTTTAACGTTGAAAGCGGAGAGATGGCAGCGAGATATAAGAAAAGAATTGGCCGTAAACCGGCGAAGAAAATGTCTCTCTATCAGGATTCGGGCGAGTCAGCAACGCCGCGACAACTACCTCCCCTTCAAAATAGGGGTGGGTTCTTGCAACCGTCAACTATTTTTAAATTAGCGTCACCTTATTGCTGATCCTCTCCCGGATCATTTTCCCCGGTTAATTTGTCACTCGAGTTTTGTTTTTCGGTTCGATTTTACGGTCGCCGTGGGCGTAGATTGCACTTTCGATAGCTTCTCGGACGAGTAATGAAAATGGTAGACTTCCGTATTTACTACGGAAGTTTCCGTTGACACAGGTCTTCTATTAAAGCTTCACGAAAGAGTGGTTTAAGTTTTGCTTTAATCAATTTGAACCTTTGTAGAAATCTGGAGAGTATTGCACGATACCCGGAAAGACACTTATTTATTTTATATCAGATACATAAATAAGATTGTTTATTTTAAATGTACGGGTCGAAATTATGTAATGAGGACGCAAAAAAGGCGAAAACATTTCATATAGTCAAATATGTATTTCAGTTAACGAATATTACAAACAAAGAAAACTTGGTTCAATTCCCACTAGTAACTGTTGGCCAGACCTTGGTTTGTGACTCCAGGTCGATAGTTTCCTTTCAGAGTTTGCCAATTTTTCTGATTTTCATTGAAACGGTTGCTGTAAATTATCATTTCTTCTACAATATCTCTTGCAAATCTCAAGTTATTCAGCGTCTTGAGGTTCGCCATTTTCTATAATAAAATACTGCATAAATTTCTCTATAGATTTCACTGTGGATGATGTTTGTATGAATTCGCATAGTATAAAAATGCTTCTATTAATTGTGTTATTTTATTTTATCTGTATGAGTACACTCGTTGCTTTAGAGCGATCTGTAAAGGTGAGTGTATATGTTCGATTGAAATAAAATAAAAATAAATATGTATACATAATTAATAGGGAAATTCTATTCAGTGAGGAAAATATACACATGTTTGTGCATGTGCAAGAGAAGAAATTGGATACTATAATTTTCAATCAGAGTTCATTCATACATATATATATATATATATATATATATATATATAATTTGGCATTTTTGATTAAAACATAGCCATCCAATTTGATCTGAATGTTTAAACATTGATTGAAGGCTCTTGGAGAGTCAATCAAACAACGAAAATTTCCCTTAGTAGCTTATTTTAAACATTTTATTTATAAAAATTTAATTAAATTACTTGAAAATTGTTACAGATATGATTATTATTGAAAAGCCATTTCCGAATATATCTTCTAAGAATTTTTGATTTCTCAATAAATATTGTACAAAGCTATTAATCAAAGTCTTCTAGTAAATTTTTATAGAGATGTAGAATAATGCAATATATTTATGTACATATGTACTTGAAAAAAAACATAAAAGAGGTTTGTAAAATGACATGCTTGAAAAGTTGAAATACCAAAATGTGAGTCACAATTGCGTTTACCTAAGGAATCTTGTTAGGAAAACTTATACAAGCAAGCAAAAATTTAGGCCAATTTTTGAAAAATGGATCTGAATGCATGTATTTTATAGTAATGTATATGATAAAGATGCCTTCAGAACTATTCGATACATTCAAAATGCGATTTTATTCACAACCGTTCGGTGACTAAACGATGTTAAAGTTTTGTATTCAAATTTTTCAAAGTCTTCACATTGCATTTGCACGCTCGAACGATTCGAATTTAAATTACGGCAGGCGAGGCAGGCTTATATGAATATATCTATGATAAATACATAGATATATTCAATATAAAATTCGTTGAAGCGCGAAAGCACCGCGTATTGTTTTGAATTCGGTATATTATTCCGATTCGGAAATGTGCACTCTATTTACACAAGGGTTTATTCAATGCGAAGGAGAAGAAATCCGAACTCAATAATGTCAAAACAATGCACTTTCATCCCCATCCGAGGGGAAAATGCACGGAATATATTGGCCGTGGCCGAGGCTGGCGTGTTCGGTTTCTTTATGCCGACAGGTTATGGTCAACCGTGGAAAACGGCAGGAAAATTGTAATATAAAGCAGACTCAGTGGACTGTGAACGAGGAAACGATTTTCTCGGGCGCATTATTTGCGTGTGGGGAAATTCAAAAGAACGACATACGATTATTCCGTTTATATACGTATATAATATGTTCCAAGTATTTTCATTGCTTTCCTTCTTTATGCGTTAGACGGCAAACAAAATTTCGTATGAGGAAAATATTTCAATGCATTTGAATATTCATCATACAAGAAAATACTATTAATAAATTATAACCAATTATATTTATTTGTTATTATTATATTTTATAATAATTTCACGTAAATTTAACTATACTCATAGATATCTAATCTATAATTTGCGGTATACATTTTAATAAATAGTTAAGGAAATAATATAAGAATTGATTCGTATATTTTTTTAAATACTTCATTTATTATTGAATCTGTTCATTTAAAAAATATCCAGTTCAATTTAAAATACTACAATTTATTACAATTCAATACATCAATCAATTACTAGCATTTAATGCTTTCAATTTTGTGAACACGGGTTCTTTTCCTGGTGTATGATACTGACTAGACTTTGAATATGTGACTCTAAAATCAATCGGTTTACATCAGAGTTTGCCAATTTATATGATTTCATTGAAACAGTTCCAACATATAGGCTGCCCTGTTCTATCTCAATTTTTGCTGATTTGTAGAAATTCTGCAAAATTTTTCTATAAATTTCCTTGTATAATTACAATACTTTATTGTACAATTATTCTATTTGCCTTGTATAATTACAATACTTTATTGTACAATTATTTTATTTGCCTTGTATAATTACAATAATTTATTGTACAATTATTCTTTTTGCCTTGTATAATTACAATACTTTATTGTACAATTATTGACCATAGATGTGTTTAATGTAAATATGTATATAATTAATAAACTTAATAATTCTTAATATGTATAGCTCACTCATTGCGTTGGATCAATCTGTTCATGATTGACTGAATAAAGTAATATAATAAATAAAAAAGAACGGATCATTTATTTCTCAAAAGATAAATTTAATTTCTTCTCTATTGAAGAAGTAATTAATCATGATGGATATTTTCAAGATTTTATTGCCTCAAGATCCTTTTTGATTCACTGAAATGTCTATACAAGTATACATACTACTGTAGATACAAAAATATATACATTTCAATTTGAATGGTTTATTAAATTAAAATAAGTTTCTAGTGACAAATAAAAGTTTTGCGCTCGGTTTGATCGGTTGAACTTTAAGTTTTATAGGTACAAGAATATTTCGCATCCCCACAAAGGGGAATCTGAGTGGAAAGTGTAGAAAAAAAAACAAAGAAAAAAAAGGCAACAAAATGGCATGCAAAATAAGATTTGCATACCGCGAAGGAACATTTCTCGATTATTATAAAAGGCGTTGAGACGAAAAGATACGCGTTTATAGGAGACATTCAAAACATAAAACGTCTAAAAGCACAGACGAAACCTCTTAGGTAAGCTCAAAGACAGTGTCTTGCAGTCATCGTACTTCAATATATACATACACACACACAAATATGTAGATAGTATACAATGCATCACGTGTATGAAGAAAAATAACTAGATATTTTTACAGAAGTTAAAATTTCCCCGAAATTCCACCTCGTAACTTCCATTTTACCAAATCGAATGGAGAAGTCTGTGATACGTGTTATTTATACGACAATAAAAGGTTGTGAAAATCTAGATAGCGGTGTATACAAGTGACATAAATGCGCCTTCGCAAAAGATGAATGTTCCTCTGAAGGAGTCGAATTGGCCGTTATACATTCAAAGCAATAATCTACCGTGGAGTTAAGCTATCGTTCTATATTTTATTTTATATCTGTTTCCTCTCATATAATATATGTATGTGGGGGAGGAAGTGTGTGTATTTTCTATCAGATTCAGTGAGTGTAATTCAAATTAAACTCAAAGGAATTACTCGTAACGATAACGACATTTCTTCTGTCCCTGCTTACTTATTCATCTCCGATCCAAAGGCCGAGTTGGCTCAGGGAAAAATAAGTCTAAGAACAAAAGGAAAAAAGACGCATCATTGGGTCGGGTTAAGCCGGTTAAGAATACATTTTCCGCAGAGGAAAAAAAAGAAGCTCACCGTAGCTTTGATTTCGCAGAAAGGAGAAGCAATTCATTTTTCTTTCCATCCAAAGAAAATACTTAGCAGATTTTCGCATGCGGAAAAAAAATGCCCGTCTCCATTTTGTCCAAAGATTATATTGAATCATCGAACGGATACATAAGCGGATTGATTCTGCTTGAAAATGTCGCATTTTAAATGATGTCGTTCTTGTGGGTGACGCCAACTTTAAGACAATGCGGTCAATTTTCGTGACTGGTAACGGGTGCTTTCTTAGCACACTGACCTTTCTGGACACAAAGGACAAGAAATTTGACATCCCTTGTCTACTTCTAGGGCTCAATTGAAAACATTGTACACACACAAAGCTAAAAACAAAGGATTCAGTGGTGCGACGCAAGCACGGCCACACACTTTGCATAGAAAGAGCAAGACGGGGGGCAGTTTGTTTCTGTGACTCTCGAACTGCAAGCTTACACTACCTCCGAAATGTGTATATAAATTTCAATATAACACTAATGTGTCTGTGCGATCAAATATAAAAGCATATCAGTGCGCTTTTTGGGTGCTTTGCATGCTTGATATATTTAAATGTGATAAAGGTACGGGAGCTTAAAACGCTATATGGAGAATATTTGTCTTTAATGGTCGTACCATGTCGAAGTTTATATGGAGATGTATTCAGTAGAAAAGAAGAGAAAAAACTCAAAATTAATATTTGCAGTCGAGAAGTTAATAGCCCCATGTACATATATTTTGCCGACTGGGCAGGAAAATGACACAAAACGATTTTATTGCATCCTCTTTAAAAGCAATTACCATATATTTATTTGCAATGAAATTACTCTTGTCTTTTGCGCAGTATGTACCATTTAAAACGACTTTTTAGTTTCTCTAGATGTTTGTTAGTAAAATTTGTGAACCACTTTCATTTCCACTGATTTTGAACCACCATTCGCTTTGAAATTTTATCGACATATGGGGGAATAAAATAAAAAAATGTTTCGGAAATGATGCTAGAGAAATTTAGTAATTTATTAAATCATCAAAATTTCATCAGAATCGATTGTCAGATCTACTTTATGGCAGCTGACTTATAGTGCAAGCATTCATGGCATAAATTTTCTTTGATATTTTACCAATATACGGGGGTTAGCTGCCAATACAGTTAGCAAATTTTTTTTTTTTTTTTTTTTTTATTTCATACCAGGAAGGCATTACAGGTAAACCCCAATGCGCCTTCCTGGCCAATTACAAACAATACAGCATTTTTTACTGTCGCTAAATTACGAGACACTGACTTAAACTCGATAATTAACGAGACATCTATGAATTGTACATACATTTTATTGTAATATTTACATTAATCATACTCAAATAGTGGTGACATAGTGGGTAGGAAAGATTTTTAGCCAATTTTTAATCGGGAATCGTTTCAACAATGAAATCAGAGAAAATTGGCAAACTCTAATAGGAAACGATCGACCAGGAGTCACAAATCCTGGTCTGACCAGCAGCATTACAGATATACTCAGAAAAAATCTTTTCAATCGAGGTCAGCTCAAGGGATCGAACCCGGCGCCTCTCAGTGTTAAGCAGAAGCTTAACGACCGAGCTACGCTGCTGGCTAAATGTCTTGGAAATGATGCTAGAGGAAAATAGTAATTTATTGAATCATCAAAATTTCATCAGAATGAACTGTGAGATCGATTTTATGACAGCTGACTTATAGTGTAAGCATTCATGACATAAATTTTATTTGATATTTTACAGATATAAAGTAGGCGAATATCTCGGAAATGATGCTAGAGAAAATCAGTGATTTACAAAATCGACAAAACTACATCACAATAGGCTGTCAGATCGACGTGATGACATGAAAATATTTATGGCACAAATTTGCTTTGATGTTTTAGCCATATACGGGGGGGGGGGGGAGAATAGCTGTCATCATCAAAATTTCATCAGAATCAAATGTGTTAGAACACTTACATATATGTACCTATATTTTTTTTTACTTCATAAATAGTTTCAATAAACTTGAAATACGCAAATCGTCAATTGGTGTTTTTTGGCTAAATCAACTTTTCACACCAACTGGTAGATATCGTATTTATTTATTTATAGAAAACTGATAATGAATAAATAACAAAAGTAACAACTATAATATAGCATAATCAACAAAATATAATTAGTAACCATAACATAATATTGTATAATGTCAAATATTGCATTTATTAAACTTATATAAGTAAATGCATCTGAAACTTTAATGTTGTCAGAAAAGGTTACTAATTTTTTTTTCTGTTCGTGTCTTTATTTGAGTCTTAGCTTTTTTAATAGGAGGGGTAAGCTTAGAACGGATATGAAATGCAATAATGACTTCTATGAACTATTTTGGTAGGTTTGATAACTTTTGCTTATCCTTTGATGTTTCGATGTATATTCGCATCAGAATCGTCCGTCAAATCGACCTGCTGACAGCCAGATACATAACCGAACAGTTATAATAGTTAGTTTTAATAAATATTTTAACATTATCGCATATAAACTCTGCACTGCAAATTGAATAAAATTAAAGCATAGCAGATTGAAATTGAAATGGAAAATCATCTAGAATTTAAATCGAAAAGAATATTTATTTATTTATAAATGTTTGAACGTTGAACGTGGACAAGATTCGTGGGAACTGCCATTATATCTACTTCAAACAGACACACGCTCTTTTAGCCAAGCACCTCAAGCATAACACACGTTCTGAAGACCTCGCTATAAAAGGCCTTTGGGGGAGTGTTTATTTTTTCCCTCGTCTCCGCTTCCCTCGAAAACAAGATTTTATGTACACAGTATGAAATATACCTGCCTTTATTTAAATACTGATTTCATCGTGTAGCAAAAATCACTCAAATGTATATTATCCGCTCACGTAACATACATTCGATGTATGTAGTAAGCCCCTATACGTGTAAAACATTACAGATACGCATATAACATATTCATCGCGTAAATGTAAAGTTAATACGTTAAGAAATGTTTAATTTCGCAAAATAATATATCTAAGTTAACGTCGATCGTTCTCGTGGAAATCGCGAGGCTTTCAACATAAACACCACCAGAAATTATGTAGCTCGAGAAAAGTTTAAGGACTTTTGGCTTTTCTTTAAAATATGCTTGAGATGAAATAACATTTTCGTCTACATATTATGTTATAAAAGTGTGTTAAATAATTTTCAAAAATATGATTACCATTTTTATTTATATAATATAATACCACAGAGGTAAAAATCGTTTATATTCTGTACCACATATATGTACGTATGCTTGTTTGAAAAAATACTGAATATGGCTGGAAGCGATCACTGAGGACTACGAAAGAAAAGCTGATCGGGAAAGGATCAGTACTTCAATTTGAGAGAGGTGAATTTTCTCCTTTCCTTCTCAATACAAAGCGTGGTACGTCAAGTGTAGAAAAAGATTTTGTATGACATTTTTTACGTATGTATTCAATATTCTCAATATTCTTACTAAAAATGAAAACATTTTTTAATAATAAAACAAGTAGATATGTTGATTATTCTTATAGATTGATTTATTGATAAAAAGCCTATTCAAAAAATACTTAAATACGTATATAAAAAGTGATTCTCAAATGTAAATTTGATTGATAAATCTATGTTTGACGTTCAGCATTAAATTGTCGGATAATAAAGTGGCGTAGATGCGGAAAGCCTTTAATTAAAAATTTAACTTTTTTAAGGAGCTTATATTGAGCTCTTTGACAGTTCCTATCGTTTGAGATTATCCGATGAAAAATACTAATTTCCCACAAAATATCAATTTTAAGCCGATTTAAAATTGACTCGCATCAATTTTGTTTTAAAAATGGAATTTCGATTGATTGTATAAGTCTATATAATATACTGATTTATATAATTTTCATTCGTTTTTAAATTTAAACAGCCACAATGAAACGAGAAGGTTTTGAATATTTTATATTATACACATGTACGTATATAACAAGGGTGTATATTCCGATATTGCCCACCCCAGCAAAAATGGACCATGCACTTTTAAATCACTACGTAAGTATGTATTCCTATGGTGTTATATTCCTATTCACAGTTTTTTTTTAAACTATTTTCACTGTTACGAACTGTTCAGTTCGTATCAATGGTTACTGATATAAAACGTGGAATTGCATGAATTCGCGGTGGTGAAATTACAAAAGACGTACTCTGGCAAATGTACGTGTAAAAAGTGTATATATATGTATGTATGTATATGCATATATGTATATATACATACATACATACATACAGAATAAAGAACTAATGTTAGATTACAAAAATATGAAGGAAGCTTTATTAAAATTCATTGGAGAGAATACACAATTATTTTTACAATTTTAAGACAACAGATAAGTTGTAATATTCTATAGACAGATAAGTTGTAATAATCTATAGAACCTACATATTTGCTGATAGAAACAGCAGAAAATTTTCAATATGTGCAAGAAAAATATTCTATACCCACTTATATTCCAAATTAATTTTCATTTATCGTCACAATAAGTCTTGTAAGCCTTATTTTGTACATGGGAAGAAAATTTTTTAAATTTTTTGTTCATAGATTTTTCCATGACTCTATGTAAGATTATATCATATTAATTCCTTTATAACCAACTACTTTGATGCGCTTTCTTTCACAGATTTCGCTTTTCCATTTTTATAATTCCTGTCTGTATTGACCATTTCTTTACTCAAGGTCCTTGTTGAACAAAAACCATTATTTTTATATTTTATAATTTTTAAACTCAGGTTTTTTGTACAATAATTATGTGTATAAATGGAATTTGGTATTTTAAACATAAAATTTTGACCATAGGCGTCGCTTTGGGAAACTTAAAGTGCGACATAAAGTGGTTTTCGATCGTTTGAACAGTTTAGCTGGCGCACTGTCGGTCTGGTAAACTTCTACCGCGTGCACCAAACCCCATCTTATGTCTATTTTAATAGCTACTGATCTACTGATCATTTTCTATTTTACAATTTTAATTTTATTTTGTTAGTAATCTTAGTATTTTATTATTATAATGTTAATATGTACAGCGTAATAGGAAAAAGAGCTCACAAACCTATTTACAATTCTTATAAATGCTCATAATAAATCTAATACATAATATTAATTTAAGACTCTCTAAAGTCTATTCCCTAAAGCAGATTGTGTTAAGGTAATCTGTGTTTATACCTGAAGGGTATAGACATTTTGTTGTAATCACCGAGACTCTTCACAAGTGTGTTAGTATGGTTATTAGTGATTCTGTTATAGAATCTACTGGTTAGTTTGTTAGTAATGTTCGTCAGTAAGTTAGTAAGTCAAAAATATTTAAATCATTTTAATAACATACAGAAGTGCTATCAGGGATTACCCCACTTTTCCCTAATGGTTTTGCATTTAATGTATTATTATTATTTGTTTTCAAAATTAATTAATCACAATGTCTGGGGCGTTCACACAGGCGTGTTAATATGTGTGTGCTGCGAGGATTTATGTGAATTAAATAAAATAAAAGGTGTTAAACATTGATGAATGAGGTCTACTAGGGGGTGACACAGTCTCACGTGAGCGCGTTATCTGATGAGAACGAACCATGTTTATTACGATGTTAATGTTTTCAGAGCAAATACGTTAATTCGGCATTACGCAGTAACTCGTTTCGTTATCACGCAATTTCGTCTGGCCGCATAAAGCTCACACGAATATCGCACGGAGGGAAAATTAGTTTCTCGTTTTTAATTTGGATTCTTTTTTCGCAATGATAATAATCAAACGGAGAGAAGTGCAGTAATAGAAAATGTGGGGAGGCACTTCGGCCAGGCCGTAGTTAATTAGGGTCGGTGGCGTGACCTAATGAATTATGGTGGCCGATAAATCTATTGTTTTAATTTTTCTTTCAGGCCACGGAATGCTACCGTGGCCATTGTGTCGGTATAATGAGCGACTGTCTCGGAAGTAACAAATGCCATCCATTATCAGGGGCTTATTAGGTCAAGTGTGTATGTACCACGTCTAACGTACTCAAACTACTAAATAATGAACGATCGATCGAGCACACTCATATTATTCGAAAGCAAATACATGTATAAAATACGAAGGAAGGACGTCTCACTTCGAATATGTATAATACAATATAGGATGATTCGGAATTCAACTATATTGAAATGGAAAAATCATCGGAGTCAAAGAGCAACCCCATATTATTTAGTTCTTCAACCAAAACTTTCATTTATTTATTTATTTATGTACATATTAGCTACAGTGACATTACATAATACTCTAGCGCATCACTGTGACCAGACATATAAGCATAATACAAATGCTATATATAAGAAAATTAGCGAGACGTCTATTTTATAAATCTATGATCTATCTCTCAGACTGTATTAGTTGGGAGGGGATGTCGCATTAAGTTGGGCGTTTTAAGGGTCAAATTATTTGACCTTTATAGCGGGCTTTAATTTATGTAATTACATGAATTTGGAATCATATTCAAATAGTGATGACATAGTGGGTAATAAGGTTTTTGACAATTTGATGGAGGAACTGCTTCAACAATGAAATAAGATAAATTGGCAATCTCGGATAGGAAACGGTCGACTTGGAGTAACAAATATCCAAGTGTGACCAGTAGCATTAAAGATTATTCTTTTCAATCGTGGTCAGCTCACGGGATCAAACCTGGTGACCTCTCGGTGTTTAATATAAACGTAAACACCGAGCCATGTTGCTTGCTTGTTGTATTTTGTATGAAAAGTATATGTGATTTTTTAAAATAAGCAGTGCAGAAGCTGTATCTTGATATGTAATTTGTTTGTTTCTTGTATGGTTGAGCATATGTGTGTATATATGTACATAGCTATGTAAGATATTTTGTTAATATAAAAAGATTTTTTTAAATAAGCAGTGCAGAAGCTGTATCTTGATATGTAATTTGTTTGTTTCTTGTATGATTGAGCATATGTGTGTATATATGTAGCTATGTAAGATATTTTGTTAATATAAAATCAATTAAAATTATAATGTACCTGAAATTGCCTCAGTTTGTAGGAGAAAGTTGAAAAAATATATTACAGTATTTTTTCAGAAAATTTTGTGGTTTATGGTCTAATGTAGAGATTTATGAATAGCTTTAAGACAAGATAAATAATATTTTGTATAGGAGTTCTTCGATTCTGGGTATCAAGCCTTTTAAAATCCATTTAGGGCCTAAGTTTGGTATACCATGCAATAGTACATGTATCAAATTTGATGATTCCATTATGAAATCTGTGGATTTGAAAATGAGATATGCAACAACGATACAAATATAGAAATATACAAATATGAAGATGTATATATCTAGATAAATTTATCATAAATATAGGCAATGTTAAAAAATGGAGAGAAAAATCAGAGTTTATTGTGAATCTTCGATTTTCACAACTTATTCAGTAGTGGAAAGTCTTCTGCATCTGGGAAACTTTCCACGCATACAAGTGTGTGGATGAAAAACTTGATATTTTTCCACTACCTAATTTGGTCTATTCAAAAAGTTTTCGGCCTTCTGAATTCAAAGTAGATCGCGCCAAAAAATGAAGCGTAAAAAAGGACAACCTGCTCAAATTAGGTAAGTGGAAATATTAAATTCCAAGTTTCGCTAGAAAAGTCTCTCTTGTGTGTATGTTTGGCATTATATATATAAAAAAAAAACAAATATATGTAGCTGTTAATGTATGTACGACATAAACTGGAAAAATATGTTTGTGAATTATCTTACTGGAGATACAAATGAAAAGAGATAGGTAGTTGTGTTGTAACTTTTTCAAGAAATATATCTTGGGGGAAACTTTTCCGTTTCATACTACATAATCCCCCGTGTGCTTAGAATAGATAAGCGATTCATAAAAACGACACTACTTTCGTACATTTCAGATAAATGTATCGTATAATTTATCAAATACGTCGTGTCATAATTAACTGATTTATATGTACATATATCTAAATTACACATTGGTTATATAGATGCGTAAAAAAACCAAGTTGAATATTCGGAAATGACGGTCGGAGAGTATCGCGATTTTTTTTTCATAATCGAGTTTTCAGATCACTCTGTTTATAGCCGTGTCAATATTACCAAGTTGAAAGTGAGTTATAAAAAAAAAGTTTTTACATCAAAACTTTATTTTCCTCCCCCTATCTTCGCATTTGTTTGACATAAATGTGCTCATCTCGCGACAACGTCGGGGTGTCGGCGATATCGAAATTTTCACCTCACCCCTCGATACTTCAGTCGAAAAAGGGCACGATAACTTTTTCCCACTCGTATATAAAATATCTTGATGCCCTCGATGTAAATTAATTAGATATTTGTATGTAATTTTAAGTGGGGAAGTGAATGGGTGTTCAACGTTGAGAAGCACTTTAAAATTACATAGGAGTAAATACGATTTAAAAATGCTATAAACGTTTGCAAAAAAGGAATAATTTCATACGATGTTTTTCCGACACGCAAAAAAGTACGATATCAAAGAGAGGGGGAGTTGCAGGGGGGTATCTTCTCGTTGAAATTTTATTTCAAACAATATTTTCCAAAAAATAAAATAAAACAGTTTGTCTACATACAATTTTTTCGTTGCCTTCGGGCTGAAAGTAATTAAAATTTTGTTTTCTGGATTTGATCATTTTTTTTTAGAGAGATACAAACGGTTATACCGACGCTTATTCATTTATAGCACATGTTTATTATATCATATGTGGTTATGATTTTGTATAAATAAAATCAACATTAAATTAAACATCACAAAACATATTTTAAATTAAGTTACGGAGCTTTTGCTCATACCTAACATTGCGTACTACCGATTTGGTAATATTTTATACAGGAAAGAAAATGAGGGAAACTCCTGAGGGTGTTTGCAATTGTTTACCGATTATCCTCTTGAGCACTGGCAAGCAATATCATCCACTTTTACTTCATACGGCTCGCTACCTAATTAAAACTTTCCAAACTGGATTCGACCGGACTAACGGAATTTCCGGTGAAACATTCCGGCTTATGTATGTTAGCTTACGAATATATGTATGTATGTATGTACATATATACATATGTATGCTTGTCAAAAGAACGAGGCAAATAATGAATGCAGTGAAGCCGAATTTGGTAAACAAGGTATGGCAGTATCGAAGCTATAAACTAGGGAGGGTAATTTTGTCTCCCGTGTTAAGGTAACTGAATGGGAAACCTTATAAAAACTTTCAGATTGCTTTTTTTAATGTAACAAAAGCAAGGGCGTACTCAGTTAACCGTTTGTTTAACTTCTAGCTTTCGGATGCGACAAACGATAAACTGTGCAACAGGATTATATTTTTTGATTTTAAAATGCTTTTTATTATTACGAAATTATGTTCACAATACATCTTATATATATAATAGCTACTCATCTACCGATCATTTTCTATTTTAAAATTTTAATATAACTTTGTTAGTAATCATAGTAATATATTATTCTAATTTTAATGTACAGCATAATAGGAAAAAGAGCTCTAAAACCTATTTACAATTCTTACAGGGTTATATCGCTGAAATGTTACTGGTGGAATACAGTGAATGAATTATAAAATAGTGACAACATTTTTAGCCAGTAAGTTGGTCATTCACTTTCAATTAAATTTGGCAGGTAAAAAGTAAATTAGATTCATGAAAAAATCCATTCTATAAATTTATAAAATCATAGTTGTGTTTTAATATCAGAATGCGTAATAAAAGCACAATAGAATTTCATATATAAAATTACGAATAAAGTCCATTAGCATATGTATGTACATATATTATTACCATATGTATGTATATGTATAGTACGTCAAAACAAAATATACGAAAATACTACTTTTAGTTATACTATACAGCACCTCCTTTTTGACACGTTCTAATTGTTTTATTACATTTTATACCAGGAAGGCCTTACAGGTAAGCCCCGATGCGCCTTCCTGGCCAATTACAAACAATGCAGCATTTTTATTTCAAAAGTCGCAGAATTACGAGACACTGAAGACTCGCAAATTAACGAGACATCTATGAATTGTACATAAATTTGATTGTATATTGATCATACTCAAATAGTGGTGGGAAGGTTTTTAGCCATTTTTTTCGGGAACCGTTTCAACAATGAAACAACAGAGAAATTGGCAAACTCTCATAGGAAACGATCGACCTGGAGTCACAAATATCCAGGTCTGACCAGCAGCATTACAGATATACTCAGAAAAATTCTTTTCAATCGAGCTCAGCTCATGGGATCGAACCCGGCGCCTCGAGCTGCTGGCTTTTGGACGAGTGCAAGGCAAAATCGGCTTATATATACATTACAGTGCGACGATACGGTGCAATAATGTCAATATAATATATGTATATATGTATATACATATAAAAAACGGACGCGATGTGTATGGGTGTATGAGGGTATGTATGTGGCAGATGCGTGGAGACACAGCCATTCAGAGTCACAGAGGCGAGGAGACGTGAGGAACAGCCAATCAAAGTCAAGTGGTCGAGGAGAAGTGGGGTAGTGGGGAAGTGGGGGTGGGATGTAAAGCGTTTGACAAATGCGACGTCAGACCGAGCGACGGATGACGTCAGCGATGGGAGCGTACACATAAACACATATGTATATACGAAGCCATAAACACACGTTCATTCATAATTTCGGACAGGTGAACGGGTTGGGTTGGTGAGCGTGTAATGCGCGCACTAAACTATGTCTATTAATACGTGCGCGTGCGCGCCTATAAATTACATTATATTTATATCTAAAATGTAACTTTAATTTAATTCGTGTTTCAATTCCTTTCCGAAACCACCGGTTGAAATCAACGGGCACAACCCTACTAAAATTAAATCACAATATGTTTTCAAAAATATTCATATGCACATGTTCACTTTTGTCAGACGGGTGCACTCGCCACTATCACTTTATGCGTGAATATTTCCACACTGGTTGGAGAAAATCGGTTCGATTGATACGTTTCGGTGACTTGTACTTCTGTATAATATGAATATATCGTGTTGGTTACTGCTGCACGTACATATTACGAAATATATAAATGTGTCTATATAGAATTTACTAAGGAATGTTTTTTGTATTGCTGTTTACGTGCAGTTGTTGGACTGTGCTGTGTTTAGTATAACTGAACATTCAGTTTACAAATTGCTGACTAATCGATATACGTACTGTTCATTTTATTAACTGACCAATTAAACACAGGTATTTTATAAATTTAGAAATGACAGAAGGTGAGAAAGCTTATTTATTAGCTTTGACTTGTACGGCGTAGTTAATTAATTAATTAATATATCTTTTAAAATTGAAAATTCTCAAAGGGATAGGAAAATTCGATTCCGTAAAAGTACAAGTATTGATTGTTTGCGATAAATAATTTTTTTTCTTCGCGGAATTCGACGGAACAAATTGGCGCTATGTACAAGAGTGTTCGTTAATTAATTTAGAGTTGTCTGGAAACGATTTCGTTTTCATTGTGTAAATTCAAGGAATCCAAACTGTCGTAATTGTAGTCATTTATATTCATTCCGTTGATAAAAGGGCTTTTCCATAAAGTTTTATGTTTTGTTAACGCGCACAAGTGTCCGTAGTGTGTAAGAATGGATTTTCCGAGCGGTTACATTCGAGCGAGATAAAATTATGTAAATTATGTTTTCATCGCGAATACGAAGTGCAAAACATTGAACGCGTGTATTGTCTTTTCGATGGCGAAAAAATATGTAATATCGCGTTCAATTTTCAATTTGAACGACGAAAGTACTTCTGCGGGATAACAATTGCATACGAAACTCGAACAAAGATTATTTTCCGCAGGGTTGTTGACCTTGTTTCGAATAGAGGACACACTTAACCCTTCAATCGATCCCTGCCCAATTATAACGACACAACGGGGACCAATCCCTCCCCTTTAACGCATTTAGTTAAAGGGCGATTTTCTCTTACGTACGAATAAGACTCAATTGCATATGAAATAAAATACGTATATCACTCCGGACAAATCATGAAATATTACATTATACACGCCTATACATTTGATTATAAGTGGAACGTTATCTGTTTTCATTATCAGTGTATTGCTCTCTTTTATGTACAAATATATTTATTTTCCTCGAAATATTAAGACATAAAACAAAATAGCACTATTTCAGATCTTAGTTCGTATCTAGCACTCGTAAATTTACTGTCTCGCAAGACACACACACACAACACTATAATTCTCCTTATCAGTCGTAGCTCATAACTGTAAACATAAACCATAGCTGTAATAAAAGTGCAACACTTCAAAACAATGGTTTTTTTTTTTTAAGTTTAAAGGCCGCTATTTGTGTGTCTATTAGTGGGGTTTTGTCGATAAGTGGCGTCGAATAAAAAACGAACCGAAATAGAAAGGGGTGGTTGGGAGAATGGACATAAAAGTTTTCGTGTTCGCGATCGAACGGTTACAATAGACAACATGACGTTTGCGCTATAAATCATCATTGTCGTTCCCTTGGTCTTGTTATTATTACATCGTTTACACTCTCCTTTTATTACGGCCCTCTTCAGTAATAGTGCGGCGGAAGTTAAAATAATAATGTCTCTTTTGGAAAGTTTTTCTCCTCAGTCATAATAATTCTGTGACTGATACGGAAGGAAGGAAAGGAAACAAAAAAAAAAAAAAAAGAACGCTGCCAAATGATTACTTTGTGGCTCGCGTGGTAACGCTTTGTAAACATTCTTATTTTTGTTCGACGGAAACTTTTCCCCATAATAGAACAAGGATCGGGAAATTAAGCACGCTTTTTTCGCCATTGTAATCATTTCGCAATTATTTTTATAGCATAATAAAACATCGTATGGATTAGACGCGGAAAATCATATTGAGTGGTGTGCCCAAGTTTACGAATTACTTTGCCATAAATATCTTACAAAAGATTGTGCATATGTACACATATAAGTTGACACACGCTTGTTAAACTAATTCGAGATAATTTGCATGTTTATTCACTTTAATTTTATGTTACTATAAGCTGAACCCGGCATGCGTTGCAATGCCAGAATAAAGCATACAATTCCCGTTTCAAGTGATGGTTGGAGCTCAACTAACGTCTCTTCAACGCTGTGTCGTCATAAACCAACTGGTAACGTGGTTACCAACGAACACATTTCCTTGGCTACACAATGGCGCTTCAAACTTTCACGTCGGTAAAATCATAATTACAAATATTATTATTTAGAGGTTTTTTCGCTGTTTTTTTTTTCACAGTAAGCTTCCCGGACATGTATACAACAAATTCTGAAAGTTTCATCATAATTACTTGAGTGGTTTAGGAGCCTATGTATACGAGACAGACAGACAAACAAAGAGACATTCAATTTTTTATATATAGATATATTGTAACGTATACACATATGTATGTAGTAATTCAGGGATTTTAAAAATACACTTTTAATTCGGTGCATAAGGCCGCTAGTATGCATATTATATGTACATATATGTAATGGGTAAAACTTTAATGCGAATAGAATTCGTTGAATTCAGAGCATAATATCAACCTTGATATCGTCGTAATCCCCTAGAATATATTCTATTGTCTATCTAGAGATGAAAACATCGAGACTTTTATGTATTCAGTGCGGTCCACGGTATTTGCACGAATTGTCGTAACTGTATTTTACAATGCGCGCTGCGTCCGCTCGGGGGTAAAAAAGTGCTCCATCCCCCCCCGGTGATATTATTATGAACGGATATTAAAACGCCAGCACGTCTGATCGTAATGAATGGACGTGAGCGTATGTACGAATGCAAAAGTGCATAATCGCCTCGTGCGAAAGCTCCCCTGAAACTGCATCGAGCGGTTGCGCGTGCGCTCGTGCGTTAATGTCTCCCAAATGGTGAGGATTACGATTTCGCAACGTACCCCATTCATTGCGTTCGCATGAAATTTTAAAAAAGGGGATGACGGATTAAAAGAGTATTAAATCTCATGGAAAACATATATATGTGATGAACAATATATGTACGTATATATTTATGTACGTTTGTTTTCACGCATTGCTGTTTCGATATGGAAAAAACAATCAATATAAATTTTTATATTGAAAATATATAAAATCAAAATATATTTCGTATTACAGATAGTATGAATGATTTTAATTATACAATGGAGAAGAAATCATAAGAAAATATTTGATGGTTTTTTAATATGATTATGAACAATTGAAGATTTTCATAACATTTTGGCCAAATAAATAAATTCATTTTTAGATCAAATTTTATTCAAATCAAGTATAAGACTTAAAAAAATCATATAAAGTTACATACATATGTACGTATGTACATATAAAATCATATCTCTTTTTTATTTTATTAGATATTCCCTTCTTTGTTGTTTTTTTATAATTTTTTTATAACTATTATCCGCTATTATATAGCTTATTATTTTTATGATTGTGTTAAATTTGTTGTTGTGTATATATATTTCTTTTGTTTTTGTCATGTCTAATTTCTTTGATTATATTGATTCTGTTCTGTTATATTTTTGACCATTGTGGCGTATTAAGAATTCCTGTAATGCCACAATGGTCCAAAGACTTTTTTTTCCTATTATGATTTATACACTAATACTAAATTTAGAATCTATTATAAATACTAACAAGAAAAATAATGTATAAGATAGATAATGATCACTGTATCAGTAGCGGTCAGATAGAATATATTTAAGATTATTGTGAATATAATTTATAGACAATAGAAATCTGTCATTGTCATATTTTATGTAATGAAATAAAAATCATTATATATAAAGCATTAAAATACATATTTTCTAATTTAATATTGTATTTTATTTTCTTAAAATCATTAAAATATATATTTTTGACGGTTTATCTCAAAAATCAAATTATCATATCGAAAAAAAACTGTATATTTTTTAATTAAATGTGACATACAATAATAGCATGTTTTTATATAAGCTATTTTATTTAAGCATTACCTTTCAAACGCTTTTGAAACTTCAACCAAAATAAAACATTAATAAAATCCTGCTAATTTGGACACAGGTACGTATGAATATATTATATGTAAATATGTAAAATCATTTACTTCTGAAGTACACATATAATTTTTGTTTTAAAATTATATATACTACTATAAGTTCATAAACAACTTGCAAATGCAAAGTTTCATTGAATTCCGTCAAACCAAGAGGGTGCAGGAAAATAAGAAGTACCTTAAGATCCCCGAAGCTCCACAATAGAATCAGTGGAAGAAATAACGCTCAATTTAGTTCTATAATCCAATATTAGTGGGTATCTAAGCTGATTATACATAAATTGCGACGGATGGCCCCAATAGAGGGACGACAATTAAATACAATAGTATATCGATTAAATTATAGCATAGAGCACAATCGATCGGTGAATTATCGAAATTGAATTTGCTTGTGAAAGTTTGGGACAAAGCGAATGCGAAACAATGGTCTCTTAATTTATTTGGCCTATTGATCCGATCTTCCGAAACTTTCGTATTCTATTAAGGACAGAAGCACGCACGGTTGCACAAACATGTACCTTAGTACGTACATATGGGCAGTTCGAATCCATTAGCCATATATGTATGTTTGATTGAAGACTGCATTTGGTTTAGGGCTTTTTTATTTGTAACTTAACTCATGCATGTGTACGGTTGGGTGTGCGGATTAATTAAACGGAGTGAAGTTGAACCGGTGTGTCGGTAATTAATTGGTACACATGTCGCATTTCATTACGTTTAATTGTGTGCGATGCACATATCGTGTTTTGTTCTAACGGCCTGCGTGCCAAGGCTGGATTATGGCCACGTGTTAAATGACTAAACGAAATATTTATTAGGCGTTCGTTAGCACGTCAACAAGCCGCTATTTACGTCGGTATGTCTCAATTTCAATTAATATTTCATCGTGTGGGAGTTAGCTGTACGGAGAAATGCATTTTTCAGTGACTGGTAGGTAGTTCTAGTGATATATGATAGCTGCCTTTTGGGATTCGGATCTAAATTTCAATATTTTGGCTGACATTTACAAATTAAAAACTGTACTATGAGACTTTCATCGAGAGAGTTAAAAAAAAATCTAAATTTGTCAGTAAAATGAGGATGTATTGCAGACATGAAGATATTTTATATACATAAAACGTAATAGGTAGGTTTCAACATTTATGATTTGTACGTTTTTTACTATTGTATATATCTAGCTAGCTATTGTTAGTGTACTGTTTATTATTTTTTTATTTTATATATGTAGATAAATACCAGGAAGGCCTAACATGTAGACCACAATGCGCCTTCCTATATAACACTGTTCGACACGAAAAATGGTTCAGAGACGAGATATGACTTTTCTTATAGATCTTTGCCCAGTAAATACGAATCTGGTAATAAAAAATGTTGATTGGCTCGAGATTCGGAGATATATGTGTTTTTTAAATCGCGCGATTTTTATATATCTTGGTGTTGTTCGGTCGATGTCTCAAAATCTGTCAATTTCCTGTTCAAAATGAATACTGAAATCTATAGTCGGGTATTTTATTTTTCATTTTTAGTACTTTCAAGCTTTCAAATCTCTCTAAGTAATCGTCCAGTTTAAATCTAAAGTCAAAAGTACGTTTTTTCACTTGGGATTTTTTTTCACTGTTAATACTATTTTATATTGAGTATTTTATATTGAAACATGTTTATTGGGATAGTGTTCTGGCCACGCTATTTGATTAATTGGAAGTGTGCTGAATTTTAAATCGGTAAAATTGCGAGCTAAAAGCTCGTACTAGTATTTACACGAATCTGAATTGAATTAATAAGGATAATATATTAAATTGTCTTTATATGAGAATTAAATAAATTCCACTTAGAAAAATCATATTTCGACTATTCTTGTGGATTAATAACAATAATTCTATTGATAACTGGCTTACCGCGATAAAATAAACGAATTTTTGTTTTGCTTGTGTTTCTCTAATGTATTTCAATACCTTCTAAAAGCATATTAAACATAGGTAGCTTGTTAAATTTTATAGCAGAAATAAAGTACGATGAATTAAGAAGAAAAATAATTTGAGATGGTTCTGTATGTATGTATGTATATAAAATTGTTAATGAATTATAAGATAAAATAATAGTCATGATTGATGATTAACATTTAAAAATCGGATTAGTATGAATCGTTTAATGTTGTCGTACGCATTTCAATTTATTCACGACGTCTGCCATCTCGAAATACATACGTAATCATTACATAAACGGATGAATAAAAGTCGAAGGCGTGCAAAAACCGAAGCGATATCGCCATACAAATAAATATGTAAAATAATAGTGGATATTCAATTCAGAGAACAGACGCCGGTGGCGGCGCGGAGATAATAGATTCGGCACCTGAGAAAAGAACGGATGGCGAAAAATAAAAAAAGACTGGGAAAAATAAATGCACCCACCCCCGTCGTTGATCGAATATGGCAGGGGTGAACCGCGTCGGGGGGTGGGATGGGAGGGTGGCATTTCTTGTTTTATGTCGGCGGTGTTAAGCCACTACACGGCCTATTGGGAAATCGAACCTGCTTCTCGACTAATGCCGCGTGCAAAAGGGAGCACCGCCTCATTTGAATTTGCCACCCCCTGGCGGTGTGTGGTCTTGTTTTATTTTATTTTTTATCTGGAAAAAGGTGTGGTGCCGCTTTTGTCTTCGGTGATAAAACGCATGTGGCGTATTCGTCTTTTACGGGCCTGCGACCTATTTAAGGGTGTGTTCACGTCCGAGTGGATGAGGAGGCTCGATAATTCGCTTCTTCATTCTCTATATAATATAATATATCAGATTTTGAATATACTTTTTTTTTAAATGACATTAAATGTCAAGCTTGATATATTCCGAGAAGGATATAAAACAAAAACGAAATCTTTGGAATGCTGTAAGCTTAGAAGAAGATCGAAAATTGTCTAAAAGTAACTAATTGAGCTTCAATACATATTGCTAGAAGGATATAAAAAATCAAAAACTTTGGTATGCCACAATTTTTGACGAAGCTTGAAAATCATCTAAAAGTGACCAATATAGTAACTGGAGTATGACTATTGAACAAAATAATGAAATTTCCAGTAAACCAAATTATTACGTGTATTTCAAAGTCAAACAAAATTCCAGTGTCATCTTTAATGAATATTTCATGGAGTGAAATTATTATACAGCTCTCCAGAAATGTGTTATAAATAAATGATTAATATTGAGTGTTGTGATACATATTCTAGTTTAACAAATTATTCAGTATGTTGTTGTTTGCAAAAGGCGACAAAAATTAAATCATTATTTTGCAAGTGTAATAATAAAAACTAGTGCTTATGCCAATGAAATTTAAATGAAGGACCGTTTCATTTGATAGCGGTAAAATATTCTCACATATTTTTTCCTGACATGAAACAAAGCTAATAACTATCGCTTTTTAATTTCAATTCATTTCAATTTTTTTTAAACATATATGTACAAACATAAATACAATATACCAGGAAGGTCTAACAGGTAAACCCCAATATGCTTTCCTGGCCAATTACAGACATTGATAAACAGTATGTGTGTACAATATCATAGAGTCATCTATAGACAAATTCGATAATACTGATATTTCAAGAAATATATAGACATTTTACAGCGTTTATGAGCAACTTGAATTTGCGAGAGACTTAAAAGGTGTGTGCAAATTTTGTGGAACCGTTTCAATGGAATCAGATACATATATCCAAGATCTGACCAACAACACGAGACCAGGGAATAAACCCATGACCATTCCGTTATAAAATAACACGCAAATCACTAATTTATGCTGGTTAAGCATATATGTATTGTTTAAGGGTTTGGTGCAAATGATCGACAAGAACCAGACAGACTGAACCACAGATTAACTGGATGGCTGCTTTAAACGCAATTCTTGACTTCACGAATGATAGATTGCACATAAGATGACTAGTTACCTTTCTATGTGCACAGATGCAATTATTAAAATGGTAATTATTAAAATTGAGTTGGATCTTTCTGGCGAGTTTAATAAGGCAAAATTCGGAACTAAAGTATCAAAAGACATGTTGATATAAGACATGTTGATTTTTTTAAAAATAATATTGAAAAAAGGATGTTCATATCTGTGTATATAGCCCTGTGTTGTGAACGCGCCCTAAACTCATCTCCCTCCACCCACTGGATAATGTGCGCGTTTTCGGGCAGGTTATGGATGACGAGATATTTACGCCAAAATGGCGGTCGGAATGCGCCTCCGTCGGATAATTTGATGGCATCTATTACTTGTCACCTTCACGCATAAAATATATACGGCTCTTGTATTGAAAAAGGGCCTTTTACGATATGGAATTTTTCGCTTCGCGCGTTGCGTCGCGTTGAGTCGTAAAAGGTGACGCAGATGCGACCATGCGTGCAACAATAGTGTTAAGTGACATGTCTAAGGGTGATTTTGATTGTTTTAAAACTGGCGCAAAAATCCCTATTCGGTTTTAGGGTAAGCGTTAAAGTGATAAAATGTATTTGAAATTTAGTTCGATTCTAAAGAAGATTTCAATTCAAAGGTGGGAACTTGGTTTATGAGGAACAATCAACATATGACATTTTGACCTGCTCATATCTCATAAAATTCACAGATTTTTTACGGATAGTTTTGTATTTAAAATAAATATATATACTCGAGAAAGTTCTCAACAATTTTTAAATTCAAAATAATGACAGAAACATGTAAATAATTACGGTTTTCTGAAAAGATCGCTTCCGCCATGCAATTGAATTTGATTTTTAAATGCTTTTTATTATTACTAAATTATGTTCACAATACATCTTATATCTATTTCAATGGCTACTGATCTACTGATCATTTTCTATTTTACAATTTTAATATAATTTTGTTAGTAATCATAGTATTATATTATTCTAATGTTAATGTACAGCACTAGGAAAAAGAGCTCAAAAACCTATTTTCGATTCTTATAAATGCTCATAGTACATCTAATATGTAGTACATACATAATATTATCATGTAATTTGTGAGCGTCACATTGTATGGGAGTATTTGTCAAAACGGCGACTTTGAACTGTCGTTAAGCAGTCAAAACTTATCGTATTCGATCCAATTGAACTGTCTTAATATAGATGATATGAATGAAGATGTGATTGCATATGAAATTTTTAAAGCTTTTAACTGATATTTTCAGATACTGATCGTATCACCCTCGAAATATTCAAAAATTCAAATCATTAAAGCGACAAATTCGTACGTCGACAGAATGCTTTGCAGAATCCAATCGACAACAAATTTTCCCTCCTCCCCCTCGACCTAGCGAGCCCTTTGAGCTGCGACGTTAATTGGGACAAATTTAAGAACTTGGGCGTTGAAATGTCGTTTCCAAAGGGGAAGTGCTCGAACCAGGAGGCGATTCGATTCGGCAATGGTGTTTGACAAGTTGTCGAGTTTACCCGTCCAAAGTTACAATTGACGACGTAATAATACGACGCGCTTTACACGCGTCATTGTCGTCTCTCATCCCATGGACTTCCCATGGTCCTCCCCCACAGGTATGTCTGTGTCCGACTGCCGCATCCACCCTCTCAAAGAGCTTAATTGGCAAAGTTTTATTTATACCGACACAACTTGTATTCGACGCGGATCCTTTATAATGTAACGTTCCGGGAATATCTAATAAACCGCCCCTACCTTTACCATCCCTCGTCGGAGGTGTCCACCCCTCGGAATTCACCCCTTAACCCCCACACAGGATAATAATGTACGGACAGCGAGGCGTGCGATGATAGTTTAGGTGTCGGGATATGTGAGAGTTAAAAAGCGTAAAAAAGTCCGAACGTATGTACTTTCATACAAGTACGTAGCCCGCCCGTCGACAAATGTCATTTAGAATTGAAATTCACGTTTTTCTATGTCGTCGGCGACATAGGAAAACTATATCGAGATAGTGTGTTGTCTCTACAATGGGAAAAGATAGGAAGAATGTCTACGTCAAAGAGCGACGCCTGCTTTTTGTCAGCGACACGTACAGAAACAATTTTATCGTCCGTATAAGCAAGATAATAAAATTTTTCCTTGTATTTAAGTGGGAAATCGTTAATGTAATAACTAAGCATGTAAAAGGAAATACTTATCGAAAAGTAACATTAGGCATATTTCAACAGTCGGGTAACAATCGTATAATATTGACATATAAACAACAGTGAAAGTATCATAAATACTACATTATAAATTAAACTGAAATTTTATGAAAAATTATTTACAGAAAGTACCTTTATATAATAAAAAAACATCGAATCTCTTAAATAAAGGAAGACTAATCGATACGTTGTGATTAGCGATTCCAATACTGGTACTTTTGTAAACTGTTTTTGTCCTAAATTTGGCGTTTGACACTACTGGTAGTACCGAAATATAATATCTTCGATTTGACAACAGCTGAATTGCTTTGAATTCAGTAAAAAATGTTTGTATCGGCTGTTTGGGTAGTTGAGTCGACATTCTACATTGTTTTTGACCTGCTATTCAAAAAATTAGTCGACATTCAACATCCTTTTTGACCTGCTATTCAAAGAAGCCTCTAAGTATAGTATATATTTAAAATCAAAGATAAATTATGTTGAAAATATCGTACTCACACTTAAGATTTCCAAACACATATACGTATGTGTATAAATGAAAATCATTTTTATGAAAAAAAATTACTTAAATTTATAAAACTTAAATTATTCCTTCCGAACAGAAATTCTTCAAAGCAAAAATTTATTAATTTTTTTTTTGACAGTCTGATCGGAAATTTTCGTGGTGTAGAAGGACTCAATACATTTTTTTTGTAATTAAGAAAGTAATTTATTTAAGTAATTGAATAAAATAATTAATACTTTATATGTTATTAATTAATTTACGGATACCAGCAGATACCGGTATTTATATATTATATGTATATTTACACCGTCGATATTTTAAGATACCGACAGTCTTCGGTACTAAGGACACATACTAACACTATCGACATATACTAGCACTACCGATATATACCGGCACTACCAACATATGTATATCGGTACTACCAGTAAGTGATTCGTATCGGTATCTTTAACTTTTTAATATCAATTAACATCATGTATGCTTATGAATTGAATGATACTTTCTTATAAGAAGATTATTTTTAAAAGAGCTCTATTTTTTTACAGCTTTTACACTTCAAAAACACATCTGAATTTATACGTTTTAATATTTTCCAAAGACACATGTTCCCATATACATTTCTTAAATACAATAAATTAATTCACACAATAACATGGAACGCAAGCACAGAAATTGGGCACAAAAGAAAATAATAAATACTTTTACGTCCAACATCACACATTTTTTATTGACTGGCCAACATGGTGACGGGGCTAATAAACACCAACAACAAGTAATAGATAAGGATTTATTAATCAAGTAATCAGCGTTGCGGCCAGCTGTAAAGGGCGTTTTACACGAGCAATAATAGTGCAGGGCCGCATCAAACGAACACTCACACAACCAAGCACACGAACACGTACAGGGGACTTGCGATTTATGCTAGGTCATTACCACGGCAATAACTGAGTAATGACATCAATATTACCCAGAAAGGGTATGAAACTATAAACCTAAATAGTGCGGAAGTGGGACGAACCGAGGGCCATGTCTCCTGCCGGCCTGCCCGTGCTGAAATATCGTCGGTCTTTACTTTTATGACGCTTTTATCCGGGCTTGATTTCCAGAACCGATCGCTATACTACCCCCTTTCCTCCCCTATGCGACACATTCGTCCCCCATCCTCTTCCTGGTGAATTAACTCGGTAATTTTTGCCATAGTTCCGCTGTCGGAAAGGGGTCTTGCCCTCCCTTAACGCATTTCTGTAACTTATGACGGGCAAATTGCCCACGTTCAGATATTTCGCTAACAATATTTAACTACTACCTGTGGTTATAGGTGTGTGTGTATGTGTAATAATGGTGGTTTTACGCTTCAATGGGGAAATCACTTTATGGAATTTTAGGGATTGAATACACAACTCGTGGGTATTATTCAGATGGATAGACATGTAAGTGGATGATTGAAATATTACGTGTGGAATATTTTTTAATGAATTGTACCGTTGATTTTACATTAAGTGAATCGCAATAATGGAATGTTTGATGTATTTATTTAATGAGTGGAAAATCACATTAAATATCAGGTTATGTGTGTATTTATCAAATACAGTTTCTATAAATAGATGAGTAAATCCGAATGGAAATTGTTTCAATATTTAATGATAATTCTTTCAAGTACACGAGGCACAATAAAGCTTTCAATTATATTGAATTAATGGAAATGAAATCCATTTAATAAAATTAAATTTGTGTAAAAAGATAATTATTTGTCTAAAATGTGATTAAAGAGATAAGAGATAAAGTAAAAGCAATGGTTGGTTACATACATAAATATGTAGATGTTGAATTTTTTTATAATAAGTTTAGATATGCAATTCGTTTAGACAGTGGTTTTGTCACAACTACCACTTATAAATCATTCAAATTTTATGATATGAAACAATCTGTTTAAAACGTACAAACAGGAGATAAATAGTGGAATAAAAATACGACATTAGCCAAAATTAAGAAATAGGTAGATGTCGAATTCTTCTATGTATGTATATCGATTTGAGAAAAATAATTTGTTTTTAAAGTGAATATATAGTTTATAGTTTTTTGTACCTAGTATAAGTAAACTATTATGCTAAAAATACATTACATATGTTGATTTAAATATCTTTGAATTACATGTGAGTAAAACGTATGTCAGCTAAATGGAACATACATGTTTTTAGTTGAAATATTATTTAATAAAAAAATACTAAAGAAATTAAAGCGGATTGTCGTTGTTTTATATTTGTACTATATTTTTGATTTATTTATATCGCAAAAAATTGTAAAAATATAATAAAATAAAATGGAATTTCATTGTTATATTTTCCCTGAACATATTTTATTGGTTGATTTGTACAATTTTAAAATTCGCTGTTTTAAGCCCGAAAAAGGAAAAAAAAATTGTGTTCAAAAGTCTCTAAAATACACTCGAGTATTCTATTGTACAAGAATTCATAAAAAATTCAGACTTATAAATGCATTTTTCCTAGTTTGTATGCACAAATACTGCAGGCGGTGGCGTCGTGTCGGACAGGTTTTTACGACCTCGCGGACGTGTGTGCGGGGAAAGCTCACTACAGCTTTTCATATTTTCGCATGGCTCGACGGAACGAGAGAGTGGGTGGGTGGGTGGGTGAGTGGGTGGTAGATCGGCAGGGGTAAAACGAGGTTTTCGGTGCGGTGGTGAGCGCGAATCATTTGCGGTTTTGGCGAGAGCTAAGCCGCGGCGCACTAACTCGTTATTTACAGCGAGCGCACAAATTACCCGCACCTGTCCGGACCGGTTTTATTGCGGGCCGCAATAAAACTGCAATAAAAGCGCGAATCCGGATTTGCATTTCGGCGATTATGACGTGCGTAAAGGGGATTTAAACGGTGGGGTGGCCGGGAGGTGCGAAACGCTTTTTGCACAATGGCCGATGCGTCGCGACGCGTTGTTAACCTGCGATGTTAATTTTAGAAATACATAATTACACATGCTTATTATGTATATGACGCAAAGGGTAATCATATTAATGCCGAAAAGGGTGAAAGTGAATTTACAACACATTAAGAGGATATGCAACTGATTTACAACAACAAACATACGTACAAACATATAGAATTCATATCAATAGTGATCTAAAAATTTGTATATACCATTTTATGCATATGAATAAAAATGTGTATTGCTTTTATGGTCAGATTTGTTTACTGTTTATTTATTTATATATAAGTATTTTAGTTTAATTATAACAAGATCTCGATATCCTTCAAGTATAAACTAAAATTACCCAAACAAAATTTGCTATAATCGTTTTCTTAAGAAAGTAAGAGTCTAGTTCAAAATAATATTTATATAATATATAAAATTTAATATGAACATTTATAAGATTCGTAAATAAGTTTTCGATAATTTTTCCTAGAATGCTGTACACACTCACATTTGTTTTAAATTTATTTTAGCCATGGTGTCATTACGGAATTGCCCAAAGGCGACACCCATGGCCAACTTTGTACGCATGTATTTATGTATATATATATATATATATATATATATATATATATATATATATATATATATATATATATATATATATATATATATACACACATATACATATATATATATATATATATATATATATATATATATATATATATATATATATATATATATATATATATATATATATATATATATATATATATATGTATATATATATTATGACAAATTTGAAATGAAATTCAAATAATGGAGACAGATGAGGATATGTGGCCAGTTTGGTAGGAACCGTTTTATCAATGAAATCAGATAAATGTGCAAACTCTGATAGGAAGCGATTGAATTTAAGTCACATAAAATATGCTGATCTGGTTGAGAAATTGCTTGATTTGAGATCGTAAATGTGCTCTCATATCTATTATTTTTTTTAATTACTTTACATTATTTTCATGCTTTATTTTGTTTACATTTTGATTAATTTTTATTTTTTATCTTTTGTTTTTTCATGAAACATATATGTACATACATATGTATATGCCTAGCTATAGTGAAGCCCTGAAGTATATCTGTAAAGCCACTATAGCTTAACTGAAATAAATAAATAAATATATCTAAGTCTGACCAGCAGCATTTAAGATCATACTCCGAATAAATTCTTTTCAATCGAGGTCAGCTCATAGGATCGAACCTGGTGACCTTTAGGTGCTTAGTATCAACAAAACTACAGAGCCACGCTGCTTGGTAATGAATTTTAAGTATTCTATTAAATAATTTTAAGTTTGTATAGGACTATCAATTGTAGTTTGACTAATGTCTGAGAATATGTAATTTCCATAATGAAAATATATGTATGTATGTAGGTACATATACCTAGTCGGATATGAGTTCACTGATATATGTATCAGTGTAGTTATTATATAATTTCACTGTATCATATATATGTATATAGATAATACTTTAGAGGGAGTGTTTGTCGAACGCGTGCATCGCTAAATATGTAGAAGCGATCCGATCCACTCACGTGGCGTACACTAAGTTGCTGCCGAGCGACATCAACTTCGTAGAGGGTCTACGGCGAGTGAAATAGGTCTACGCCAAAACCAACTCGGGTAGATTTCAACGTAATTGCGTTATCGTAGAGGGCGTACCAGTCTCGGTTCCAAAACAAACGAAATTAGACGGCGCGGGATCAAGTTTTGTTGATGACGGCCACAACCGCCCACCCACTCGCCACCCGCCTACCTGCACGGGAGCTTTTTGCTTTTAGCCGCCCTGGAAAGGGGTTTTCCCGTGAATAATAAATCGCGGAGACGCCACTTTGGGGGCTCGCTTAATTTTGCATGAGCGTGATGAAATTTTACAGTTTTGAACCGCGACCGACGAGCGAAACCGCAGCGTCGATTCGAAGCACACTCCTAGCGAGTTACCGAACGATTTGCATACTAATCGACCTGCGATTCGTTCCAGATGTGAGTATATGTATGATGGAAACTATATAGGTAGATCGTGGAAATATTGATGAAACAACAAGTTATCCAATAAGTTGTCAGACAATTTTAAAATTTTGGTGACAGTGGGTCAGAATGTGTCTATGATAAAATCGAGATGCAATTTTGAATTAAAATTTCAGCCCTGATCGTAATTCATTCATTTTTAGATGAAATATGCATGTTCTGCTTTATGGAACTAATCTTAGTTTTTAATTGTTTTGAAATCTTAAATTTTATCAATATTTTTGTTAGTAAATAAGTTCGTAAATTCAACGTTAGTAATCAATAATACATGCATACAAATTGAAGTAAATTGATACAATATATGTACATATGTATTCTGCAATATACATCTTTGTATATTCATTCTGTTTTCAAATTTTATTTTCAAAATAATGACGGGAACATAAAAAATTATGATTTTTTGAAAAAACTGCTTCCGTCATACAAATGGACATTGTAAGTGTGACGCGCTTTGTATGGGAGCTTTTGGTGAGACGGCTACTTTGAATTCACATAAATCAGCCAAAACTTATCAAAATTAGCCCAATTTAACTGTTTAAGGTTACAATTAAGCAATTATTTTATTTAAAAAATAGTAAAAAAAATTGAAAAATAAAAAAAAAAAGATATTTGAAAAACCCACTTTTTAAAATTTTTGTCGGGATAAATCGATTGCATGGAGTCGAAGAACGTTATTTAACATTCCCTTGATACAATGCAAGCTTCCCAAATAGGTCCAACATAGGAAATCCGAAATTCGCTTGTTACATACGTTCATATGGTAAACGGGCAATTTCGAAATTATATCCGGCACTTGAATTTTAATTATTAATTGACTCTTGGTGAGTGGAATTTTTAAGTGCCAAATAATCCGTGATCAAGATTTCAAAAGATATCAAGTCTGGCCAGCAGCATTAAAGATCACAAGATCGAAACCGGCACCCTCTCGGTGCTTAACGTAAACGCAACCACCGAGCAATGCTGCTGGCTATTATTTGATGTCGGAGACTTTTATTAAAGGGCTTAATTTATAGTTGTACAAACATCTAGTGTTAAGCAAATGATTCAGATTATCTTGATAGTTCTTGCATGTTGATGTAAGGATATATTTAAGATGTATTTCGATCGTATTACTTATAAGAGACGGATTCTGCTCACTGGTGGCAGAAGTGGGATCGCGCGATATAAAATTCCGTAAGTCAAAATAAGCCACGCAGATAAAAGTTGATCGCCAGCTTCTGGTTTGACTCCGGAGGTGATTAAATTTTATGGTTCCGTCTGGGCCGCGAAATATACAAACTTTTTATTTTTTTTCACAAGTGAATGGACTTAATTTATAGTTGTATAAACATTTAGTGTTGAGCGAATGATTCAGATTATCTTGATGTGAGGATATATTTAAGATGTATTTCAATCGTATTACTTATAAAAAATGGATTCTGCCACTGGTGGCAGAAGTGGGATCGCGCCATATAAAATTCCGTAAGTCGTAAGTTCGCGGTCAAAAAAAACCAAGCAGATAGAAGTTGATCGCCAGCTTCCGGTTCGACTCCGGAGGTGATTAAATTTGAAAAACTCACCCTTGCTGGTGCCATCTGGGCCGCGAAGTATAGTACACTCTTCTATAGTGCCGAATGGTGCAAAAAGCTGGCGGACATCCTCTTCAGTTTGTTGTTTGCTGAGCATACCAACGAATAATTTTCTGTCTGCTCACCGGCACATGCGAAAAAAACAAAGAAAACCAAAACATTATATTGGCCCGATTGCACCGACAAAAAAAAACACGTGTCGTATTTAATATAACATTCAAGACAATAACTTTACGCACAATAATCATTCAAGCTTGGTGGAGACAATTGACAGTATCATACACGTGATTTGTAATATGTAAAAGTATAATTTCGACTATTTTTTATTGTTATTATTAAGTGTGAATTTCACGGTTGACTTTATAACGTTTTCCTACCCGCTGTAGTATATTCTGTATGATAATTGGCTGACAACAAATGTTATGAATATGATAGTAAATAAAAAATAAATAAAATAAAAACATACATACAATGCAATATGCGTTAAAAAGCTTATGTTTACCTCGAATGTATATTATACCTACGTTTCCTGTGCCTAAATTTTCATTATAACGTACATCAAATATTACACAGTGCGTGCAAAAGGAAGTTACCTTTTAATGATCGATTTATTAATTAAAATATTTCAGAAGGTATTTTTATATATTGTACAAATAATTGATCAATTTCCCTTTCGAAATTTTTTCATAATACACTTCTATACACTTCATTATATTTTAAATTTTCAGGCATTTAAACAAGCAACTAACTATTTGTCATTATTAATGTATGGATAGGTGTTACAAACTTGAAGCATACATATGTCGATGTCCGATAGAATAAATATGAAAATAGCAGTCAAAGCTTTCGAAACGTTTTCTTATCGCTTTAATGCGATTTAGAGAGCCGTCGAAGGGATTTGTTTGCACCCAAACACCATATGTGTAGTATAAATATTGATCCACGGCTATTCATGTCTTCATTTAGCGGATAATTGGGCACCTCATGGGACTAGGGTCACCATGAGCGTGCACGATAACAATCTCGCGACCAATATTGACAACGGAGGCAAGTGTGAGAATGTAAATATATGTAAACATCTATGTATTTAGGTAGGCATTTGGATCGATCGTATCAAAATTAGCCATCCCCATCCCCGACGATATTTGTCTATACATATGTATGTATGTATATATGATGTAAGTTAACATACAGATATAATATAAGTAGTGTTTGTATTAAATAAATGCATGCTTCAAAAGAAAAATAAAACACTATAAAGAAAATTGACAGTGCTAAATTGCAACTGGTGACATGTTTCGAATTAGCTGTATCCAAAGTCGACTCTTTTTTTTTGGTTTGCGGTTGAATCAATCGATCGAATAGAAATGAAGAGTAAGTTAAGCGATTAATTCGAAGCAGTTTGGATTGATTGAGGTATCGACTGTTTGGCTATTGCTATTTCGAAGTTAAATGGTGCGTGTTAATTACCGTGTTTTTATTTGATTTTATCTTACGGTGAGCGATGCTGTATACTGTGTGTGTTTTGTTGGGAATGTCTCAATTAAAGTTCACCTGGGGATGCTAATTAGGCTTTTGCGAAAGTTTTTTGAGTTGTGAGCTGAAAGCTCGAGCATTTTATGTGTGTATATATACGATATATAACCCAGCTTTTTTGTTGTTTGTGAAACGGAGCGTTTGTGCACAAAAGATGCCGTGAGGAGGAGGTTCCATCTCACGCACGAGCGCTCGCCTTCCCAGTCCACAGACACAACTGCGAGAGATGGATGAACGAACAGAGTTTAGCAATTATAAATTCATAACTTTGAAGGAGAAACTTCGAATAGATAACTATGAATAATGGATTCCCACGGCGGGGGAAACATGACGGAGCTGGAATGCCATTTAAATGTGAACTGCGATACTCATTATTATAATACATCGCGTGCTTTCCGATGGGGTATGTGTGTGTGTGTGTGTGTGTGTGTGTGTGTAGTTGTCTCTGCATAAGTTGGGGGGTGTTTGAGGAAAAATCAGAAAAATGCTATTTATCTGAATGAAGCGCTCTGCAATGTTTGGAGGTTTCGTTTTTGCGAAAATTCCGGCGTGAATCGGACGCCGGCGACGAGAATGGAAAATGCGGCACAAAGGTTCATCCTTTCAGAGTGATTACAAATGAAACTCAGTGGTAAAATAATGGACCCAAGTAATTTGGTAAATGCTAGAGAAACTTTTTCATCCAATCTCGACGCGAGAGAGGGGTAGGGTACACCCGCCAGGGGCGTTTTTGTTTCCAACTTACTTCTTGCCGTCAAAACTTTATTGTTTGCTCTTTAATAATCTTTAATATTTACAAAGAAGCATCATTACTGTCCGCACAGATGGAAATGAAGTTTCATATTAAAATAATTCCTGAGAAATTATACAGATCTCTATGTGGAAGTGAACAATCTGATTGATACAGTCGTCAGTTGCAATTTTTTTCGTTTACGCCGAATGGGATCGTCGTGTATATGTACAAGTAAATGTCGGTCAAAAGTGTGACTAAATATTATAAGTAGAATAATGCGATTAGGTATTCAAATATCAAATCAATCAAAAAATGTAAGTAAGAATCGAAGGTTTCTTCTTTATCAGTGCCGCATGATGCAACAGCCACAGCGTCATGTATCAACACCCACTATTTTAGGAAAATGAAAAATAAAATCTATATCACTCCATCAAGCTATTTGTCTAAGAATATGCCTGTGAAAAATCAAATGAGAAAAAAACATAATGAATAAAAATAGCGATATCGTACCAAAGAATAAGTAGTCAACATAAATCACCACACCCATCGTGAACATGTGTGAGAAATAATTAAGCGTAATAATCTAGTGAGACACAAAATCAAAAAATCAAAAATGAAAATAAACATTCAACGACAGTACGATCGAGCTTTAGCTGGTGACACAACAGGAAAATTAATTCATAATTATTAATCAAAATTAAAAACAATATCAATATATAAAAATGAAATCACTACACCACGAACAACACCCTAGGGCACGAACGACATTGGAGACAACAGGAGCCACAGCCCATGGACACAGTTTTTCGGCTTACACAGACTCTTAACAATTTCCCGAATGTTGGCCTTGTAGATAAGACTAAATAAAGGAACACAAGGAAGTAGACAGGGGTGATGAAAGGAAAGGAATTTTATCACTAAACAAAACCCGACCAACCAATCAACAAAATTAAGACCACTCTAACAATTCAACATCCTCAAAGTAACCAAATATCCGACTACAGATATCATAACTTGGCTATGAAAGCAGCGAGCGTTCATTTAAACGTTAACATGTACATAGACTTTCGTGCGAATAAAAAAATCATTATATGAACTTTGCTCTGAAAGTGATATGAGTTGATGCGTTAAATTAAAAATTGAATGATTTATTTATATGTGTAATATTACGGTTCAGGTATTATACAACAGTTTTCTTTGATATGGGAACGGTCACGTGCGCGTCGCGTACTTTACGCTCGCCTAAAGGGTTAATTGCGTTCGTTTGTCGGCGTCGAGGGGCCGAAAGGTTATCAACGTATACCGAGAGACCGGTACGTGGCGATTTCCCGGTCGAGTTATCTTTAAAAGGTCGATTTATACGTGTCCGCGTCCGGATCCGGGTCGAGGTTTTATTAATGAATCGCGGTGAAACGCCTGCCAGATTTAATACTATAAATGACAATTTTTCAAGAAAATTTATTTAATTAAAAATGCTTATTTAGATCGAGGCATTTTTTTTATTATACATATACATATAATATGTAGATTGGAGTGATCATCACATTATGTGTCTCGTTGTTTTGTTGAACAGTTTGATGTTTATTAAAATAAACATATGACCCGTTATATAATAATTGTAAGTGGCGTAAGTCCACTTTTCTTCATTTCGAGAAGTATCTCGCAAAAAATTAAATATAATGTTTTGCGTTTCATAATATTTAAGAATTCTGGTGGCTTGTAATAAGTGTATTCTAGTTTTCGAGAAATTCTGATGTTCGTTTTAACGAAACGTTTTACGATCAACATTTACAACACTATGAGTGAACTAAAAATATAAATGAGAGATAATGAGAATCTATAAAGCAAATTTTATAAAATATAGAGTGGAAAAGAAATAGTTATAGGCGTTTAAGCAATTAAAATCTGACAATGCTAGGTGACGGCGAAAACGGATATTCATCAAGAAAACGCCGAAGCGAGCACAGTAGGCGAACAATGCGACCGAACATTTTGGACGATTAACGTCAGGCACAGCTTCGTCGGAGAATTTTCAAACGCGTCTAAAACGATATTTTTGCACCATCGTAATGGCGGAGGATACATTTACTTATATTGATGACCAAAATGAGCAATATGGCAAAGTATGAAAACGATCGGATAAGAGGCAAAATTTTTCAGAATTTTAATCGTAAGTGAAACATAAAAAAGGTTTGTAAAAATAATTTTGGCTTCCTTTGAACTTAAGATATTTTCATTTAAATTTAAAAACTAAATGTATGTAAGCTTATTGTAAATCATATTAACAATTAGATACAACATAACTTCTTATTGAATACTTATCTCGCAGATAAAACTCACTGAAGAAATATACTTTTAGCAGTGAAATGTCAGATCTGACATATTTGGCCAAAAATCAATATATATCGTGTATTACATTACATGAAGCTAGACGCCAAATTTGAAATTTATATATACATATTAGAGTTAAAACTATAAATATTTAAATATTAGAGATAACAAGAATCTATAGAGCAAATTTTATAAAATATAGGGTGAATTATATGCGTTTAAACAATTAAAATCTGATATGGCCATATCACGGCGAAAAGGTTGAAGATAGATTATAGTAGCTTGCCGTCACCGTCATAGACGTCACCGCACCCGAAATTGTGGATATTTGATACGCATTGTATACGATATTTTATCTCGAACGAAATGGCAGACGATACATTAACGTATATTGATGACCAAAATGAGCAATATGGCAAAGTATTAAAACGATCGGATAAGAGATATAAAAATTACCAATAACACGAAAACCATGTGAAATGCAAACGAGGTATGTAAAAAATCAGAAGTTTTTTTTTATTATGTATATGGATATGATTAAAGCGTGACACGGATACGGTCCCCGACAGGTATAAATCGACCTTGTAGAAATCGACTCGGCCGATCGGAAGCAACACGTGAGCTTTCCGCCTCGACCGAGTTATGGGGGAGGTTCGGGACGGGGACCGCGGTCATCGGCGGGTGGTGGGTGGTGGGTGGGTGGGTGGGTGTGTGGGTGGGAGGGTAGGCAATGTCAGCAGCAAGAAGTGGCCGCAACTGTGGTCCATGTACGGTGGCAGTCGTATCGTGTGGTCTTACTTGACCAGGAGTGTGGGCCTCTGGGTGGCCGGGCCGCTGGGACCTAGGAGCGCCGCCCCGTGCCCGCCGTGCCGCCCTCCCCTGCCGCGCGCTCTGCAAGACAAGAACACACCTGCAGCCTCACCCTCATCATCAACATCATCATCATCGTCAACATCGTCAATAACAACACCGTCACGGCGTCGTTGACGCCCTGGCATCGCCTCACCCTTTACTGACGGGAGGCGTCGCACAACACCGACGCAATTTCTTGCACAAATACAAGTATATAACAAGTATACACATTTAACAAGTATACACATTTAAATTTTCAAAACGAAACAATAAAAAAATCAATCAAAAAAAAAAAAAAAACGAAGATCCTAAATAGAATTTATTCGAATTTGAGTCGAGTCGTCGTAGTGTCGCCAAACTTACAAAACAGCCAATTAATCAAAACAATATATGTTGGTTCAATTTTGAATACAGACGAGTCGATGACGATCATCCTCTTCCCACAGAACAACACAATATAAATATAATATATATAAAAAGCATTGAAATGTATGTAGAGTTCATTCCACATACGAATGCCTACCCCCACTCCGCAAAAAAGATACTTTTGCGCAACTTATTTAATGAGTAGGGGTGGGCCTTCGTAAATAGACCGGCATCTATATCAAATCATACACATAAATAGTACATATAATATATAATATACATGTATATAAAAATAACAATAGTACATATATATAAATTGAAGGCGATCGTTCGTTTGTAAAATTTGATGAAACATATATGTTAAAAATATTAAAGTAAATTAGCTCATGCCGATTTATGTATGGCAGTTTAGTGAGAAGCGGTCTGTACTATTATATGTACATCTATGGATCTTAAATTATTATTGTGTACTAATGTGAAACTATTCTATTGTTAAATCATACCTTCTATAATATAATATGAAATTTCGAATTATGTATCTTTCGTCTTGGTTTCGTATTTATGTACAAGCATAGATTATATACATGACAACACATTACATAGTAATTTTGTTAGCAATATTAGCTATATTTAAAAGTGGCGAAAGTCCAATTTTCTGTTCTAAAAACACTATTTCTGTTTGACTTAATTCACTTATTTTAATTCAATATGTCCAGAATATCAAAAAAATAATAAACGTATTACAGGCAACTAGTATTTTTAAATATTGTAAAACGTAATTATGTATATGTAATGTTTTGAGAGATATTTCTCGAAATTAAGAAAAGTGGACTTACGCCAATTTCAAATAATAAACAAGCCCTCACACCATATTTTTAAGTTGTGTTAAAATCTATTGGTCATAAATTGCAGACATCCATACAAATTTTATTTTTACCTACAGATTTTTTGTAATGTTCTATAGCAATATTTTTATTTTTTATTTGATAGGCATATTCAGTTGGTTTCCGGTAATAATTCCATTCACTATTTAAATTAATATAATATAGTTAGTCAAATAAAAATCATATATACGCTGAGGGTATATGACGGGAAAAGCTAAGCGATTTTCCGCAAGCGTCGCAAATTCGAATGAATCGTTACATGGGCTGAAAATCTGTTATACAACCGGACGAAGGGTGGAAAGGGACCTGGCATGAAAAAAAGTGATCCCTCCCATTATTTTTTCGCTAAGCTCTGGGACTTGCTCGCAGCTAAGCGAAGCCTTCGTCCCGATCCCGCGGACTCCTAGCTACAAGCAGATATCTCTCCCCGGAGTGTGCCACTAATGACTCCGTAAATTGAGATAATTTTACACTGGAGTGGAAATTCAGGATGCGGCCGACAGGAACACATACAGGAAACTTTTCACTGTATATCATATATAATGTAGAGAGCCAGAGAGGGAGAGAATTACAGAGCCCGAGTGAAAGGGAGAGGATAGAACCGGAGTTGTGCCCTCGCCCTTACAACGCGTTATGTATGTTATTATACATGTATTTATGGAGTGTAACATTACATGGGATAGATGCGCTCCATATCGGATGCGAATGTGCTTGATATCGTCCCTTAGTGGGCTATTGTTTACACGTGAGTGATGTATGTATTACGTTTGCTTGATGAGTATGCTAAGTCGGACACTTTGGCCGAGGAATGCATTATTGGCATTGATTATGTTGATGAGGATCATAATTTAATACTAATAATACATACATTTATATATATCGAAAGTAATTAGTGATTTTTTCACATGCTGTCTTTAGCTTAAAATATCAGGACGATCTTTATAGAGGATAAAAATTTCAATATTATGTGAAAGACCTTTTGATAAACGGTTATATTTTTTAATGAATTCTACAAACGACTTGCTCATCCGCTAGTTTCAACAAAAGCTTGGCTTCAACGAATTTTCTAACTGCTTTGTGCTCGGGAGAATTTTTTGACACAGCTTTATGAATTTTTTGTATATCATACATGTGTTTGTTGTCATTAGATTTGACATCCCTTAAAATAATTTATAATACACCCATATATACTAACCTGAAAAAACTGCATGCTATATATAATATTCCGTTTGTTACAGACATTACTAACAAACTAACCAGTAGATTCTATGAAAGAATCACTAATAACCATACTAACACACTTGTGAAGAGTCTCGGTGATTACAACAAAATGTCTATACCCTTCAGGTATAAACACAGATTACCTAAACACAATCTGCTTTAGGTCATCGACTTTAGATAGTCTTTAATTAATATTATGTATTAGATGTATTATGAACATTTATAAGGATTGTAAATAGGTTTTTGAGCTCTTTTTCCTATTATGCTTAAGATTAACATTAGAATAATATAATACAGTGATTACTAACCAAATTAAATTAAAATTGTAAAATAGAAAATGATCAGTAGATCAGTAGCTATTAAAATAGATATAAGATGTATTGTGAACATAATTTCGTAATAATAAAAAGCATTTAAAAATCAAAAAAATCAATTAGATTTGATGACATTTATAATTATTATATGAATTTGGGGATCGGATGTTTAAAAGTTAATATTGAGAAGTCCATTTTACAAAACTACATTATATACAGAGTCACTCAAACTTTTCCTATAATTTAAATTTATAATGTACGCAAGAAGTTTGTTATGACTCTTTTCAGAGATTTGAATCTATACGATGTACTTAATTTAAAGGTTCTTATTTATTAAGTAGGATTCGATTCCAATGTCCAATCAGATCCCTCCGTAATTCTTTATTATTTCGCATTAATTCCTGTTCTACCAATTATTCCTGTAATCTTTTTTTATATAAATAGATGTTGCTCTTCTTTTAATAATATTCCACCTCATATTTCTCCACCTTTTTCTTATTCCTTTTATTGCTATAAATCTCTATTGTTTGATCATTTTTCTTATTAATATATACATTTGTATATATGTACATACATATATCCCATATCTACCATTATTCAATGCTTTCCTTCTTTGTATTTTTTTCATTGCTGTTATTAAATTTAAGAAAATGTTTTTTTAATGTCAATTTAATATATTTTTATATGCTGTTTGTTTAAGTTTTTTTTTAAATAAATAAAGGTTATATAAAAGCCATTGCAAGTATTTATATAACATATATCAAACTAATCTTGAATCAAATTTTTATTATATTTGATGTAATAAAATGAATAATAATTACTTTTCTTGAAATATGATTCATTTAATAAAATTAGTATGTACAAATTAGCGTGATATGTCAAGATGTAGAAGATTAATTCCGTAAATATATGAATGATGCTTATGGCAATAAGTATGCTGTCTGATTAAGTTATAATTTAATCAACTGAATGTTTGTAGAATTGTCTTCATATATGTAATAGAAATTAATGCTTCTCAGCATTATTTATGTGCATCTATCTACACCCAGTATATCCACTTTTCATTCTGCATAATTTAACTACTGGATCGAGGTGGGGGGTATTCCAGCTACTAGCACGTACACTTTAATCTCAACTGCTTTCGCCTCATTATTCAAGGGAAAGAATTATACACCCCGGGGTGTGATTTTTAAGGATACTCCCGGAGAGTTTGCTTCTCCCAGCCATCTCCTCTCCTTCCCCGTCCAGCCTCTCTTTAGTTTATTTTAAACACTTCTATAAACACTTTATCGCGTGTATTCGAGAGACGCAACTTAGTTGAATTATATTGTGATCCACTCACGCGAAAAACCACTCCTCGCAGAAAGCTCTGCCCGAGCAAACACGCAAAAGTGGGACGCGAAATTGATTGAATTACAAAATGGTGCAAAAGAAGCGAGATGAAACAATGGCGCGTAATCAGGGCACAATTGAAAATCATTACCGTCGAAGGGAAACTTGTAATGGCCAATCTGAAGGCGGGAACTTAGTTAAAAACTTGCGACTTTCCGTTTGTATTAAAGCTGCGTTTTAATTGTTGCGCGCTTTTTATTTGCGCGACGTGACTGGAATGTATATAACCGCAAAATCGGGGAGGGGGGGGGTGGTTATATGAATACACAGTAAGCCGTTAAACGCAAGGGGTTCATAGAATAAAGGCCCGGTTCAAAGTTAATTATTTGCATAAAGAAGAGGCAACCAGAAAGGTTTTACCAACGAAAGTTTTTGACGAAAGCAGACCCCAACTTCTTAGTTACGCAAAGGAGAACGAGGGGCGGTGGGTGAAATACAGCGCCTTTATTCAGTCAATTTTTATAGACCCGCCAAAAGATTCACGCACTTTAACAAAATTAAAAACGTTATTAAAATTACGCATTCAGGGAGGAAAAAGAGAGGGGCAAGAAGGGGAAAACTTTTTAATTGATAGTGATTAATGCCGGGCGAAATTTATCGGCAAATATTACGAAAGTTTAAAATTTTCTACCGCTAATGAAATATATGTATATAGCAATGTATATCAAAATACGATCTATGCGGGAAAACCACAATATAAATCCTAGACGTAAATTATTCTTTTAAGATAGCTTATGATTATTTTTTTAGATAGTTTTGCACATGTAAAAGAAAGAATCTTTCCTATGGCACCCAGTCCAAAAATCATCCCCCTGTAGTGTTTTTAAAGATATTTTATTCTTGTATTGACATAGGTTTGACAGTGCTCGATAACGGTGATTACCATATTTGAAAAGACGTAGGAGAAACGTCGAAATCATAAGATCGTACGAACAAGAACCTGAAGAAACACCCTTCCCAGCTAGAAGTCCCGAGGATGTGCATAGCATACGATTCAGTTTGTTTTCATCCTGAATCGGAATTTTTGTATATAAGTCAAAATATCTATGTATCCGGAATATCTTATTAGTATGATAGTTAGCATAGCTAATTCTCGATAGATGGAATTTCCGGTTTTACTGACGTGTGTGAGATCGCTTTGTACGGAATAATCACCGAACCATATGTATAATATTAACATATACCTTATTCAATCAAAGTAAATTCGTAGCTCTCTTTACTTAGCTCTATGTATATATATATATACGTACAAAGTATAGACTAGTAAAGCTTTGCCTGTTCAAAATCGAGATTTTGACTAATCCAGTATCACGTTTCAATGCTTTCTTTATAATGTATGCTTTATTTAAGTATGCATATTATAAGTATGTTTTATTAAAGTATGAATTTTTTCTGTATTTTGGAGATAATTTAAACACTCTTTATTCAATAGAACTAAAATTTTGAACTAGTTGAAATGAAATGCTAATTTTTCAAATTTATAAATCGACCGAAATTATGTAGTTCCTCCCGTTTTTAATATTTAATTTTTAGGGAAGTTGAATAAGTATAAAAAATATCTGCTTTGTATATTTATTTATTTATTTATTTACATATATACCAGGAAGCCCATACAGGTAAATCCCAATGCGCCTTCCTGGCCAATTACAAATTACAATTACAAATACAAATGCAGCATTTTTATTACAAGTCGTTGAATTGCGAGACACTGAAAAACTCGCAAATTAACGAGACATCTATGAATTTTACATAAATTTTATTGTACATCAATCATGTGGTGACATAGTAGGTAGGAAGGATTTTTAGCCAATTTTTTTTCCGGGAACCTTTTCAACAATGAAATCAGAGAAAATTGGCAAACTCTGATAGGAAATATATATGTATGTATATGTATGTATGTGGCCAACAATTCATAATATCTCCAGAATTTTCTTTTTCTTTCTTATGATACTAGCAGAATCTTTAGTAGGGCTCTCAATGTGAGTGGGATTATATAAATATGTAAGTACTGGAATAAAAATAAACTTGATTTTTTTTTGTAGAAAGTGAATTGAATTTAAAATCGTACATTAAACGGAGCTTTTGTCTTATTGGGGGCGATGTATTATTTTTCTCTTGCGTAAAAGTAAGCTACGTAATCAGATATTTTCAATCAAACAAGCTAAACTCTTCTGCCCTATATAAATACTTTCTTAAAGATTCGAGTGTACTCTCCCAGTTTGGAGATAGGCTCGAGGATAAAAACGGATAATTGAAAGCGGAGAGGCTAAACTAAGTTAGGCCCTCTCAGGACCCGACGAGGGGATTATAGCTTAGAAAGGATCGACGCTCTTGTACGAATACCTCCTCCCATCCTATCCTGTCCCTCCTACCCCAAGTCGTCAGCCCTCTCCCTACAGAAATCTAATTCTATTTCATAAAACGCTTCAAACTTGCGTGGGCCTTACATATGTTGACGCGAAACTGAGGATAACCGGTACACGTTGGCCGTATTCGGGGATTAAGCGACCCATTATTGTTTGTATGGACCGTTGACGAGGGTCTGGAATTCACAATTGAATGACACGCGATCGAAACTTCGTGTAATTTCTCGATATATGTAGTATTCTCATCGTAACGAAAAGTGAAACGCAACGTTGATCCCCCTCGCGGAACCGGGGGTATTGATTCAATGTGACGGTCGATGGACTTTCCATAAATGGAAAGTTTACGCAAATTAATAGCATTTCGAATACAATTTAAAACTCTGACATCGGCAACTTTTCAATTTATGTGTGGGTCTTATCGTCAGCTTAGTACAGGCCATCCCCTCTGAGCCCTCGACTTATAAAGCTATTCGTAACTCACTTAAAAACTTGCCCGCGACGGGCAGGGTTCTTAACCTTCGTCAAAACGAACATACAGATGTAATAAGTGTATATATGTAATTTCAGATCTGTTATGTGTGTATACGTAGTTTAAATTGCGACTTGGTTCGCCGCGAAAACAAACTTTGGGAGAAATTCGACGAAGACACGCACAATGTGTGTGTCGATTCGAAATGCGGACAGGGTGCGGCAAGGAAGCGTGCCATTACGAAAATCAATTTTCTTAGACAAAATTTTCACAAAGAAAATCCATTCCCGATTTACAGGTATGCTGCTTCGTCATGATAGGCACTTTTACTGTCCGAGGTGAAGCGAAGCGTCTCGTGAAAGGTCACCTTTTGAATGAGACGTATTATAATTTGAAGCATGCTATTTGGTATATCAGTTTTGAGTGGAGCATCAGAGACTGAGGAAAAATTTGATAAAATTTCATAAGCTGGCATTAAATTAAAATATCAACAGTTGCACGTGAGGAAATTGAATAAATTCTTTGACTTTTATCGAGCATTGACCTAAAAACTTACGAAGCTTACGGGCCTAATGTATAAATATCAAAATTTTTGTATACTATACAATATACATAATTAAATTATTATTATTTATATATAATAATATGAAAATATCTAGAAATTCAGTCAAATTTCGATGTAATAGATGTTTATCTAGACAACTATAGAATTGTTTTTGTACATACATACATATGTACATATATTGAGAACCCAATATAATTACATTTAGATACACATTTTAAAAAACATTATGCATGTCGTGTTGCTCTTTAAAATTTATAATGTTTTCGAGTGAAGTGGTCACGGTTCGATTATTTCTAGTAGCTGTTGGCCAGACCTTGGTTTGTGACTCCAAGTCGATCGTTTCCTCGTCAATTTTTCTGATTTTCATTGAAACGGTTTTTGTAAATTGGAATCTCCTTTCCAATCTCTCTTGCAAATATCAAGTAATTCAGCGTCTTGAAGTTTGCCAATTTATTTAATAAATGCTGCAAAAATGTATCTATAGAAGTCACTGTGGATGATGTTTGTATGAATTCGCATTGTATAAAATTCTTGTATTAATTATATCATTGTATTGTATCTGTATTAGTACACTCATCGCTTTGGAGCAATCTGTAAAGGCGAGTGTACATGTTTGATTGAAATAAAATAAAGAAATAAAAATAATAATCAAAATAAAGAGTAATGGATGATGCATTTACACCAGTAAGTTTTTATATCTGATCAATACATTAAAGATTAAACTAGCAACATAAACGAATTGAACAAAAACAACTATACAAAGTCGTATCGTAGAGTTGACATGTTAAAAGAAAACAATAATAAATTGAGAAATTTATTTGAAAACATTATCAAAGCAACTTTTACAATCGCCCATATTTTGGCCGCACAAACGAAACTCTTAATTAAACTTCTATCGGAGTGCATGCAGGCGATCGAGACCGATAACCCCAGTTATTGCCCTTAACAAGAACAAGTCTCGAAATAGCACGAATTCCGCGCTCAAAAAGATTATTATTTTCATACACCCACCCACAGCGAGAGGGAGGGAGACACAGAGAGGGGTTTTCCCGAGTAAAATATGACAATTAAACACGCGAGCCGCGAACAGTTTTCACCCCCGGAGACAATGGCGCCTCGTTCGTCTCTCGTTGCAACGGATTGCCGGCCATAAATTGCGAGGCTGGGTAACGTTGCACGAGACAAATGCACGTGTCAGTGCAACCCGGCGACAGATATCATCAGCCCAAATATAATTTCGTACAGGGAGAGAGAGAGGCGCTTTAATTGGATAGTAACGTGCAGTTAATTTAGTGGCTCGCAGAGGACCGGCTCTTCCGTTTGCAGCCCTTTTGCCGAGGGCTTTCAAAGGGGGTCGTCGCAACCCCACGCTCTTGTCTCGACGGGCATTTATAACGGTGACGTTTTCCGTTTTGACGCCGTTAAAAACGGTTCACTTTAGGTTGACAATTAAAAATTGTTTCAATTCGATAGCGTGTTTGACGGCTGCTCGTGTATACATATGTACCCTTTTATACAAGCTCTCCATGTTTATTTTTTAATTGAATGACTTAATTTGAGTGTGTATACGGAAGGAATCTGTTTTATTGTGGTGTAATTTAATTTTTTAATATTGCGTGTGTTTAGTTCAAAATTGGTGCTGTATAAACATAACTTACATACATAGATGGATAAAGTCGCCAGGCGTCAAATTTAAACCGACATGGAAAAAAGTCTCAAAGCTGAAAGTCTTACAACAAAGACGACGTTTACAAGTGCATGCATGTGTATTATAAATAATTGCAGTGATAAGTTAAAATCTGGCAAATAACAATTAAGCTTATGAAATGTGACGCGAGCGAACGTTGCAAGTTGCACTTGGTTCGCACGCATCCTACGAGTGGCGTTTGTGCTGCCAGAGGTCATAATAGACGATGCAACTGCCAAGTAAAAGGAGAACTTTGTCAAAGTCCAGGGGATCAAGACGTGCACCGAAATGTGCAAGTGCACTTGCAGAATATTGTCAAAGCAGTCGACGACGACTCGGGCCACAATAGAATTACTTATGAGGATTTTGCATCTCTCCGTGCGACATCTGCACCTTTGCATATTCACATACTTGTACGATCAAAATCAAATTATGTATAATACTTGGGTGACAACCCTTTGACAATCCACAAGTTCCATTTTATATTATAAAAAATTGTGAAGTAAATTATCTCTATTGATTTTTCAGCAAATGCAATCATTGCTACGAGCAATACTTATTGAGCCATATTTTTCGTCGTAATATTATATGAAAATATTATAGTAAATATCAAACTAACAAAACAGTCCTTCGTAACTAATCAAACGGAATTAATGATTGCAAGAATTCTTTAAGCTCATTAAATAAAGCTACAATTAGTAATTTTTTGACTAGTGCAACTTAAAGAATATTTCTTGGCCAGTTTCAAAATCAAACTCATACAATTTAATGACCTTAAGTAGCAGCATATTATTGTTCTTATTGTTTATAAAAGTTACTGATATGAGTGAGTTTCGCTAGCCAATACTAAATTCATACCATTTAGATAAATTATTATATTTGTATGAACGTATGTGCATATGTATATATGTAAACGACTTTCATAAGATAGAAAACACGTTTTGGAAGTTTGCGTGATCTAAATTGTACTTATTTATGTTTTTCTAAATACGACTTTAATTAAACTTAAACTTTAGACGAAACAAAATATAGTATAATGTTGACACACTTTTTGTTAAAGTTCCAAGATATGAAATGGGACACATAAAATGATTAAAGTATGGACTTTTTGGAATTTCAATCTGAATCGGATTAAATTTGAAAATATTGCATATCTATGATTGATTTTATTTATTTAAGTACTTCTTCGTCAATTTGCACTACGAAATTTGGTATAATATCTTATGATATTTCATCTTAGCCTCTATATAATGAGTAATTTCGCCCGTTTTGCAGTTTTAAATATACAAAGAACCGTCAATTTTTTAAGGTAATTTTTATATTTACATCCGCATGAGTAATACAGAGCAACTCTATATACCTTGAAGTTAATTCTCTATAAAAAATATCAAATCATTTATGTGTATAGAATGTACAAACAAGCATCGAAAGTGCATCGTAGTATATGCATAAGTGTTGCACCAAAATGGATTTGATACGGCGGCATTAGCGTTCACATCGGCTGGTGCAATATTCCATTAGTGCGGCTTTATTTTAAGTGAATTATAACCTATTCTATCATCGTCCATCATCCATGTCAGCACAAAAATGGATGTGATAATTACATCAAGGCACACTCGATCCCCCTCACTGTACACGTCTGTCGAACGGCCTATCAATTTGAATTTAATCGAACGAGCGTCGACAATGCATCACTATCATTTTTCGGTTATTCGACACCCAACGGGGAAAACTAGCTCATCACTCCACTGTTAATTACGACCGTTTCGATATTAATAATATACACAGTCAGATTGTTATTTTAACGTGTCGGGCTTATCGCTAGGGTTGAGGGGTACGTAAGTATGTATAACTGTTAGAGAAGAGTTGTTAGATCAAATGCGAGTAAGCCATTCCCGTGAGCCCGGGATTAAGAACGATCTTTCGGATAAGGACGGATTCACGTTTGACTTTTGGAGGATTTGGCCTTTCCGAGGGAATGTATTTTATCGAGTGGTGCACGAACTATTAATTAAATAGCTGGGGGGAAAAATGTCTCAATAGTATATTTGAAGATTTTTCACTATATATGGAGTATGCGAGTGAATGTCTCATACGTTTGTACTTATGTGTTTGTAGTACGTGAATTCGTTCATTTCTATTCTATTACGGAACATAATTGAGTTGTACAAAATGAATTTAGGTTTCGCTCTTTGTGTTGCCCTCGCTTTATCGTCCCATCAAATGGAGGAAAGTGGTTATGTGAATTTCTCAATTCCTTTTCTATTTACGATATATTTTTTTATTCATACAATATAAAGCAAAAGTTAGTTTGATTTTAATTTATTTAAGTTTAAAATTCTCTATATTTTAATTATAGAATCTCATCATTATTTAATGCCTTGTATAAAATAATACAATTAAGTGTCAAAAAGTGAAAGAGATTTTAAAAATTCAAACTTATTTAAAACAACAACAGATTTTTGTATATATTTAAGCGTAAAGCTTAACAAAAGATTCTATTTTACAAATGAAATGAAACTTTCTATTATAATTTTGTATTTTTAAATAAACTCAAATGTATATTAAAGCATGAAAAGTGAAAAAATCATATGTTGCATAGTTGTAATTAGAATTTAAAAAATCATTCATTTTTAATTATTTCAACTTTGAAATGTTTTTGAAAGAAACAAATAAATGTTTCCATTTAATTGAGTCTATCTTTTAAAATTTAAAATTTAAACTATCTGACTGTACCTACATAAGAGATTTAATTTAATTAGAAAACTAAAAAAAAATAAGGACCATTCAAATAGTGAGTACTGCACTAATGTGCATATAAATACATAGGTACTTGTATAATATTTGTATTTACATATGTATAAAATTAAAATATTATAATTTTTCAACTTTATTTCTGATTTCAAACCCATATCCTAATAGATATATATTAATAAAAAATAATCAATTTATTATAACATATTACAAGGAAAAACAAAAGCTTTCCACGAAATTTCACCGTCGTTTGTATATATGTACATAAATACGCCGATTATATACAAATACGCGTATTTTTACAACAAAAAATATATTTAGGACAAATATCCGTTACTTAAATGCTTCATTAGATAGGGCACGTCCTTCTCATTTTCCTCCTCTCGTTCTCGGAAAGGGAGGGGAAGCAAAAATACGAGAAATAAAAATAAAAACGTTTCCGACGAAACCGTGTTATTTAGGAGGCAAATTCAATTTCGCTGCATATCCAAACCGAGTCCCAAATCTCGTATAACTTCTGACCCTTTCGTTTCAAAGCATTACGTTTAACCTTTCTAATGATACCTCCAACGTGGATAGATATATGTATGTATGTATATCTATGTATATTTGGCGGTGGACTCGGCCCTCTGGGAGGTCCCCGGGAATGCCTCTGCGGGTATCCGTGATGACCGATAATATTCCCAGATTAAAGTCGCATTAACGAATAGTCCGGCTTCCACGTTTATACGTGTGTATAGCCCCGAACTATCCATAATATATATGTATATGTATATAGCAGGGGCATAATCCGCAATAGATAGACACGTATACCAATTTCCTATTCTGGATCGGGTCCGGCCGCAGATATAAGTTATTCGCTTATGGCTATTAAACAATCAATTGGCCGTGCTCTAATCTTGGGGCGATAATTTATCTTTAACGTTTCTCGATGAAAATCGAATGAGTCAGCAGTACGGCCCAAACGAGCCACTTTGGCACTTGGGAAGGAATGGTAGGGGGATTTTCCCTGCTTCCTTTTAGCCATCGGAATGCCATAAATTCACATTTCCGCAATTGTTTCACTTGTGTGTGATAATCGTACGTATGCTTTCCATTTAAAATATTTTTTTCTAAGGAGCACATCATTACTTTTGACGACATTAAAAGATTCATCTGGGGTGTTTAACCCTCCCTCACTGAAGTGAGGTATGCAAGTGCCCCAATTTTTACGTTTTTCGTAATAACTATATGGTTTTCAAAGCTATATACAAATACACCCTATATTTCTTGTATTCCTAGAATGAACTACAAGAAATTTATTTTAATAGATTTTGTATGATTTAAAGGCGGTAGCGATAAGTCATGTTTTTGACTGTTCGCTTGCATATTCTTGTTGATCGATGAATCAATGCTAGAGAAAGAGACAGCTATATTTTCGTAAGCTATTGTTTTCGTCACTTTTGGCGCGTGGGTGCTAAGTCATGCAGTCGCCTGTTGGCCTTACCTATATGCGTTTGCATGTTGATGCTTGATTAATTTACGTATTTCATCATTGTATGGTACATTTGCTTTGTATAATTAATAATAGTTGCATTTACTATTGTAATTTATGTGATTCCAAACATTTTTAGCACATTTTTTCACAATACTGCAAACTCATTGTGAGTCAGCAGGTTAGCTAATCTATTTTCGCTTAATATGTTTATATAAATATTAGATTACTTACTGCGTTCAATCAAAAGATTTCATACATTTTCAGTAAGGCTTTGAAGCAATATTCTTATTATCTATTTTCGCTTAATATGTTTATATAAATATTAGATTACTTACTGCGTTTAATCAAAAGATTTTATACATTTTCAGTAAGGCTTTGAAGCAATATTCTTATCTATATATAATATTGTTATACGATGGTTAGTACCACATTTATAGTAATTTTAAGGACGACCTATTCATTTTTAATATGAACTATCGTGAATATATCATTTTTGGGTTGAAAGAATAAAATTTGAAACTATTTCAAATTCGGACACAATATTTTCCGCATTGTGAATATACTTTTTATTGCAATATTTCAGCGAAATTTTTCAACGAGTGCGTTTTATTACCCGACAATAGCCTATAAAAAGACACAACGCGACGTGGTTTATTCGTTCTCGACGTGAAAAATAACGTCGCACTTTTTTAATAACACCTCTCTTTTATTTTTTTCGCTCATTCTTTTTTCGACCGGAAAAAATCACGATTATTAAACTGAATCCGTGATAAACGACGCATGCGGTTGACCGGCCGTAAAAATGTCACAGTTTAAATATTCGGTCGGACTTATCGACTCCCGATGCAAGTCGAATGAGATATTTTCTATGTACATAGATATGCATATGTATGTACATATATTATACGACTAGAGCTTCTAAAAAATGTAAATACATATTGGAATGGCATTCAAATTGGAATGGCATCATATTAATTTGGAACCTTTGGCTAAAATAGAATCAGCCAACATTTTGACTAACAGTATATTCGTATTATTCTGCATAGCTGGTTAAGTGGAAGTGTATTTACGTATATAATATATTATATACGTAAATACACTTCAAAGTAGTAAATAATTATTTATATTTAGGTCAAATAATAGATATGTCCGGTAGTAAAGAAGAAATAACGATAGTGGATAGAGTGAAGAGATTGAAATGGCAATGGGCGGGCCACGTGGACAGAATAAGTGCTAGAATGGTACCCGAGAGAATACAAAAGGGTAAAAGAAAGACCGTAGGGAATATGGGTAAACGAAATAAGGAAAATTTGTGAGCAGTATAGAGATGATAGTTGCGCAAAACAGACGAGTGGAAGCATGTTGGAGGCTGTCATCCAGTAGTGGATGGCGATTGGCTGTATTATATTTATGTATTAAGTTTTACTTGCATATTTTTAAAGTAGAAGTTATATTGTATTTCAGCTATGAAATTATATACACAAACTTTATAAAATTCGGTCCAGATTGGTCAAATTTTGTGAATGTAAATGAAGGACGGCTTTTAATCGATGTGTTCTAATGCTCTGTTGCGATCCACATTAAAAATGGATTTTATTTGTTTTTAATTGAATTATTAAATGGTGACGTTGCACTATACGTTTTAGATTTGAATTTAGTTGCACAGTTGAGACTGTAGAAGACGATAGTGTCTCCAGAGGAGTTTGCAGTCGGTAAAGTTGTAATGGTGTGTGGCGTCGCCACGCCAACCGTCATCAAGTTTAGTATTGGCGTCGCGACGCCTGCGTCTAGATTAGTTACCCATCTAAATGGCGGTGCAAAGCCTCCATTGTTTTCCGCTAAACACAAACTCGGTTTTGTGTGGATTTTCATTGTGCGCATCATTAATTTCATCTTTGTTTACGGCATTACCGCGTAATACCCAGCCGGCGTCGTTGCGCCTCAAACCTCCCCCTCTCACCCCACCCCAACATAAAGAGAGAGGGCTAAAATTAATACGGGGTCTCACTGGGCAAAAACGGGGGAAAGCGGTCCAGAAGGGAAAATATTTTATTAACTTAATATCGCAGTGCAGGCTCCCATCTTCGGCATCCTGATCGCGCGCACGCTCTCCCGAACGTACGTATCTAAGCGAGGAAGTCGGCCGGCCGTCATCGGGGAAGTAATTAATTATGCATGATAATAACCATCAAGAGCGGAAATGCCTCTCGGTTAATTATAAAGCGTGACAGTCGGAAAGTTTCCGAATTTTGTGAGACCGCGCCCCCGCAAAAGCCTCAGGAAAATTCCAATTGGACTCGGGCGACGCGTAGCCGCAAGCTTCCGTCGGTGACTTAATTAAGCTCGCCGAGGCGCTTAAATATTATCAATTGATGAAGCGGTTAATTTGCCTAAGCCTCCAACCTTCCCTTCACCCTTAGGTGATAATTCAACAATACGTACGACGAGGCAATGATTTTTCACTAAAATGTGGACAGCAGTACTGAAAATTGAAATGATATCGATACATCCGTAATGTGAGCGCTCATTGATTTAGAAACCGTCACCTAAACGAGTAACTAATGTTTGACATAAAATTAATACAACGTTTTAGCAGTTTGCACTTAAATAAAAAATAATGTCAATAAAACAGTATTCTTGTTAATGTTTTTAAATGAAGAAAAGTTAAAAAATAATTTTAACTGTACTGGAAAAAAATATAAAATAAAATGTGCTATATAAAGGTCAATGTTCGCTATGAAAATCTAAAATTTTCAATTTAGAGCCATAAAATTGGTATATTTTTTGGTTCTAGGACACTTGGACACATACCCCTGGTCAAAAACTCCCTGGACATTAACCCCCCCCCGCCATCAAGGATAAAAATATTTAAAAAAAAATTGACAGTATCTTTAAGAAAAAGTCAGTATCAATGCTAATTTATTTCAGCCAGAAAAATACAGATATAAATAATACTGTATTTCTGTCCAGGGGGTGTATGATTTTTGATAATGCTATAACTTACATAACTTAAATGGTATTTAGAAATGTTCCATATTTACTCTTTTTTCCAAATTTCCTATGCTCAATTCCGTTAGTGTGACAAATACTTAAATTTTGAATTAATCTAGATATTTTTTTATGCTTTTGAATTGTAAAATAACATAAAATTTGAGTATAAAAAATCCTAATTATATGCTAAAATATATTTTGACCAAAAAATAATAGATTTTTGAGATAAATTTTGATAGCACAAGTGATTTCAAATTTGGAAAGGGTTTCAGTTTGTCTAATTTAATCATAAGCTTCAATGAATTAATACATTTAAACCATTGTTGTTTCCCCAAAGGATTAATCTCTTATATGTAGGTAATGAAGGTTGCGCGGACTTTTGTGCGGATGGACACTTGGCCGACGGACGTTTGGCAAAGCAGACATTAGACCTATGGACTTTTGGTAGAATGAACATTTGGCCGAACAGATATTAGGCCGACGTACGCTTGGCCGAACGGATATTTGGTCGATTGAATATTTTGATTGCTTTAATTTATTTGTAATCAGCATTAGATGACGTAAATAATGATGCTGATGATAAATAAAGAAATAGTTCAAAATGGAATTTAAATAAATAAAATAGCAATTTTTTTCATTAGATAAAACTTGTATTGAAAAAGACGTTCCATATCATGAGAAACTCGTGAAAAATAATACAAAAATTTTTGGCACTACTGCCAGTCTATTTAGTGCCTTAAACATCATACCATTTAATATTAAATACTATTGGCCTGTGTGCACGTAATTGTGCTGTTTTTATTTTTGGATATATGTAATTAAAAAAAATACAGATACAATGATCAATGATTAATTTTACAAAAATAATATTGAGTTGGTATTAAATAAATTGAATTATTATATTCAACTTATTTCAAAATATCAAAAAACATACTGTAATTCTTGATGTTGTTGGTAGTTATGTATATCACAAATTTTTGTTACTAACTAAGCCTTTTCTGTGGTTGATATCAATGTAAAGTACCTACATATGGTCGAAAATCTAATATTTTTACAATATGTCATTTTTTGTCGGCGAAGATGGCATATGTTCGTTTTGATATAAACTTAACGCCATAATTTATTGACAACACGTAAGTGCCGAAACGTGTATAAGTCCAGCAGCTGGTGGTATACATAAATAATGTACAATCCCTTCGACTTGTACGCCAAAGCTTGACGACTCCTGAACGAATCTCAAATATGGCAGAGCCGGGAAGACGTTCGACTTTCACCGAATGAGCGATTGTTAAATTGAGGCAAACCCAATTTCTTTCATATTTGAATATTAAACGAAGCATATATTAAAAGCGAAGGATTTCCACGTTCATTTTAATATTGAATTCGCTCGCATACATAGCTATGTATGTTTGTTTTATTTACATATATTGTAAAAGCTTCCGTTTGTCGCAAACAAATACACCAGCGTGGTATCGTTTTTGTACGTACTTTATTCATCCATTCATGGCGATTACACTATTTCTATCCATAAATATTTATGACAACTTCAAATAGCGGCAGAGCGTTATGGATTTTCCAGAATCGACATTCGAGAAGATTAATGTTGATTTTCGCAATAAAACGGCTATCGTATTTCAGCGGCGAAACTTTCGTACGCGATGGTAATATTCAATTTTATTTTATATTTGTCGTTAGGTTAATATACTTTTTTTGGCAGATATCGTTCGGTCGTCGAGCGGTTAGATTGCGGACACTTTTGAATCACTTTTCAGTGAGAGATAAGGGATGAAAAAAATGGGAAAGGGGAGATTTCGGGGGAAACAATTTCGGTGCGACCGAAGCGGTCGGACCGAATGGCAGATAAACTAACTTGTTTGGAAAACTTAGAAAAGTTTCCTCGGCCGTTTTTGAAACGTCTCTCTGTTTTGTGCAAAAACAAAACAACTTAACACCAGAACAATGGAGATCGATGATAACGATATTCGATGTGAAAACTTACAATGACAGTATCGCGCCGTCAGGGAAAGCTCCATATATATATTGATGACGCGGAAAATAAACACCGCACGTATTTATTTTATATCACCATCCCTTCCGAAGAATTTACAGTAAACATAAACGGACGATTATAAACGATAAAAAAATAAATAAAGCAGTCTAGCGGGAATTTTTTCCATACTACGTGATGTGTCTTTAAAAATAACGACGTCACCTTCTACGGTGGGGGTCGGGTATTTAAAACATTTACGACTCTTTACGATTTATTGGGTGGATGGAGGGTTAAAAGCCGAAGTATGCGACACACCCTATCCTCTACTTTCCTTTTGTGTTTCTCGTGAGCACACGGCAGTTTGGGTTTATTGGCGAAAACAGATAATAGACGTATAAAAAGTGTTAAGAAAAGCACGAGACCCCTCTCTAGTCCGTTCGAGTGCGCAATAAATAACCTTTAACATCCAATATTGCGTCGAGAATGATAGCGTCCCACTATAAATATAAGACGCAATGGATTAAATTATAATATATATTTTTTTCAATATAAAGCATGTCGTAATTATATACATGTGTACGTTCGTCGTACAAGCTCAGAGGGTACGGCATCGATTGACGTTCTTGGACGCATAACACTAAAATTACAAGTTTTATGGACTCTAATCGAGGTAAAAGGAAAATTGCATGTTTGCCCAAGTAATTTCATGCGATGGTTTATTTTCCCTTTTTTTTCACCGCAAGACGATTCTTAGAGCTGATAAACACATACCGCTCGCGTCCGAATTATTTATGAGAATGAACTTTTCCAGGCTTGTACGTGTATATTTATCACCAGAAAATAAGGCTGACGTTTTCCAAAGATGTAATTACTCTAGGTACATTGAAACTTTAAATGTATATTTTGTACACCGAGGTGGTAAGCTTATCTATAAATAGTGAACCATTTGAAATATTACCGCCATAAATATTTCTATAATTTACCTTACACCGATTAGAATATGTATTGCCTGTGTAATTATTTCAGAAGAAATTTACACAAGGTCATAATTTTTAATTTCATCCAAATCAAGGCAATATTCACTTCATATTCCTGTTTGCTTATATTCTGAACGTTTTTCGGTTCATTCTTCCATCATTTATTTGCTTTCTCCTCCATTCTTTCAAACACCATTTCAGGATTTGACTAATCAATTCGTTTTGCTACTTCTCCTACCCATTGATATTTCAAATCTTTAATTCACTAGGCTATATATTTTAAATAAATTGGACTTAGTATATGATTTTTCTTAATCCAAACATACATCTTTTCATACTCTTTTCAGCCTTTTTCAGCTTCAGAGTTTTACTTTCATACATCATAATTACATTTCCAAAAAAAATTTGAACAATAATTTTCTTTTTGAAACATATTCAAATAAATAAAAATCTCCTCCAAATCTAAGAAAATCTTTTCTGTAATTTAAATTTAAATTTTGAATGCTATAAAAAAAAAGATTGACAGAAATTTAAATGGTACTGTCACTAGTTAAGAACTACATCATGTTCTACATGCATTTATTTACCATCCATTGCTGAATAAAGGCTACTCCAACACGCTTTCAATCATTTTTGTTTTGCACAACTCTAATCCAACTCATCCCACATATTTTTCTAAATTCATCCACCTTGAAACCTTCCATTTACCATTTTAAATTCCCTTGGGTACCATTTCAGCACTTTTTTGTCCACATTTCATTCATTTTTATAGTCGCGTGATCTTGACAAATGCTATTTCAATCTCATTACTCATTCTATTATATCAACTACCCTTATCACACTTTGTTTCTCATCCACGTATTCCGTTTCTATCTTATGCCGAGCTTACAGCATTCTATACTTCACTATGTAAGTATACATATGTATATGAAAGTTTTAATAATATTACTAGGCCAATCCATATTTGAGACATTATAAAACTTTATATATACGGAGCAATATATACGAAAAATCATGACACACATGCCGAGGACAGTTACCACATGAAACAAAAGAACAGGAAATGCTTATGATTTAATTTAATTTTACTTAATTTATGTTGTTATTACGGGTTTTGCCTCTGAGCAACCACTATGGAATTAAACTCGTACGTATATACATTTATAATTTTTTAAATCATATTCAGATTGTGGTGACATACTGAGTTGGATTGTTTATGCCAATTTGATGGTGGAGCCGTTTCAACATTGAAATCAGATAAATTGGCAAACTCTGATTAGTATCGATCAACTTGGAGTCACAGATATTCAAGTCTATAGATTATAGATATGCTCGGAATAAATTCTTTTCAATCGAGGTGATTTCACGAGATCAAACCCGATGACCTCTCGGTGCATTGCGTTAATGTAACCACCTAGTCATGATGCTTAACTTACATATTTAAATGCAATTTCATTAAGTTTAGAACAGACTTGTATATATGTATGCATAGCCTTCAAATAAGAGGTAATTTCAACGTTATCATTTGAACGACCGGAATAAATCATGCGTTCAACGGTCACTCCATTGAATTCCACGGTCAATTCAACGGTTACGTAGGCACTTCCTTCCTACATACATATGTACATACTAACATATATCGATCAGAAGAGATAGCTCAGTTTTTTTCCAATGAAATTTAATAAGCCTCTGAGGGGACACGTTCCGGCGACACTTTTGATATTGAAAGTACGGCCGACATCCGCCACTTCACCCCCTCCCCTGCAGATATTGTTTTTTATTACCTCACGGGTATATTGGCGGCCATAAAGTGGGGCCATAAAAGTCTGGCGACACATAGATCCCAGGTCCCAGGTCCGTCCCGTGTCGTACGACTAACGGCCATCATCTCGCAGGGCCTATCGAAATCGCCCTGCGTCCCCATCCCCTCTTCGGAGCGTTTATTTTCACGAGATCTCTTCGTCGAGGCGTTTATTATTTCGCATGTGCTGTTTACTCTGGGGGTCGAATCAGACCGATGATCGTAAAACGGCTTCATAAATTCGAAAATTTGTGCAACCATTTCCCGTAATGGGTGAAATTTCTTCGCGGACCATCGGCTCGGCGTATCGCTCGCAAAACGCGTCTGTTACCCTCCCTACGTCCCTCTCGATATATCCCTGTGAAACGTTGACGGGGCTTTTTCCATCATACTGCCTACGTATACAAGATTTCCCTTCACAAAGACTCGCCTCATATCGAATATTTTAAAAGTGAGTGAAATTTATGAGATGATTTACAGCAGGCGTCGTCTGAAGAGTACATACATGAATCGTGTGCGATTTTCCAATATGAATTTTAATATAATGTAAAAAAAATACAAAATCGTTTTGTATAAGAGGTCGTTTTGATAACTAAAAACCATCTGAAAATTGAACACGAGAATGCCAATTTTTTTCAACATTAATCTGCGAACTCAACATTCATTGCTAAAGCTTTTTTAGACAAGAATTTCGACTCCATTTTCAAACTGGAATCAGTATATCCTTGAGAATAGTTAGAACGCTTTGCTATTTTTTAAAATTATAAATATATATTTTAAATATAAACGACTATAATATAATTACATGATAAAAAAATTTAAGTCCGATTCAGTTAGCGGTTTGGTAGATAATTGAATTCAAATAAATAAAAAAGGGGACACCTATAAGGGGAGGTACCAATTCCGGTCAACGTCATGTCGATAAGAATTTCAGTAACCGATACTAAGTTTCAGTTCGATGAGACTAACGGTGTTCAAAAAATCCCTAAAATACACAGCCACACATACACACAGACACAATTTTTTTCTAGATCATGAAAACGTGATTGTGAATCAGTTAAAATCTCGAGTTCGAATTTTTGCATAATCAAAAAACTTCATCTACATATTGTTACTACGTACATAGATAAAGTAAAAAGTATTACAAATATAACGGTATTGTTAAGGTTATTTTTTGAAAAATCAAGTAACTAAGAAGGCGTTGAATATTTGAGTTTGAGTATTTATTTTTTTAGTTTTTATTCGTTTATTTTTAAAACGGTTCCACCAAAGTTCGAGTTTATAGCTTCTCAAATTTGTTGATTATGATATAAATATGCTACTCACTCTGCATTCGGCTTACCTGTTAGGACTTCCTGGTATATGAGCCGTTATATTTGAAAGTTAATTTTTCTTCATTTCTAAAAATACGCCACAAAATTTTTTTTACATGTTTTACGTGTAAAAATATTTAAAAATATTGGTGGCCGGTTATTTTATTCTGCTTTTCTGAGATTCTGGACAAATAAATAACAATGATTCTTTGATTTTAATTGAATTGAAAATCAAAGGGTTTCATAAAATAAATACAGCTATATTTGGGTTACCAAGCAATTAATGCAAAAAATATGTATTCCAAAATTTGTCATTTAAATTGCAATTTAGTCATTTAAAATGTGTCACAATTCTTTCATGTCTGTCATTAAGTCTACGTCTATCTCTAAGTTTATAAACATGTATGTTTTGTTATATTATATGTATATAAACTTTTAATATAAACGAGTGGTCTATTTTAAGTATTTGAGTACACATTTACCTGCATATTACTAATGTAGTTAAAAATAACAAAAAGTTTCTGTAAAAGTGCAGGCTATAAATTTTCCTGCTTTAATGCTTTTTTCTTCAAATATATGCACTACTTTATTGTACATATGTACATACACCGAGTCTTAGAATCAACTTTGTATGTAGCGTGAGGTATTAAAATATATATAAGACTAATAAAAAGATAATGTGGGGTTGACGTTAGGCAAAAGGGCATCGCGTGCATATAAATTTGAAATTCACTTTAAATTTCATCCAAGAAAGCGTTAAATGGGTTATCCTCGGAGGGCGAGGGGTGAAAGTGAAATTCCTCAATGGTCTATCATCGGGCGAGGCGTGAATTTTACAACTTGCTTAAAAGCAAAGGTTGCCCCAAGAATCGGGTTATTAAAACTTACGTGACCTTCATTGGAAATATCACAAACCTCTTTATGGCGAATTCGGCCCGAATACAAATGGCTGAATTTCGCTCGTCGTTCGACTGTCGAACTTCACGGTTCGACCCCCCCACATCATCCCCCTATCCCCCCCCCCCCCCATCAAACCTAAGTTAAGTTTTGAATCGTTTTTATGCCTTTGCTAAAAGGCGCCAAATCGGCGTCCGTAAATGCAGAGGGTCTGAGGCGAATTTTAGTGCACGCAAATCTGATCGTCGCTCGGTAATAACGTAATTGAATTGCGGTTGTTTAATGCTTAACACGGCACGGAATGTGATTTGACACACTAATTTTATTATGATAATTAGATTAGTGGTACCTATTAGGGATATTACGAAATATTCATCATGTAAGTGCGCGCGTTATCCTCCAGACGTCCCTGTGAATCAATAATTGTGTGTAGTCATTTTGGAAATTACCATTTTGTCAAATATATGTAATATATTAAATAAACAAATATGAAATGTGATTATAATAAAAATAAATATTTTTTTATAATAAATTTAGAACAAAGTATCGATGTTCGATATCGATATGAAATTTTGTTGAAATCATAAGAAAATTTGACTTCCGGGTTTCGTTTATTTGTTTTTTAGAAGTATATGGTTCATGTATTATATATAGTGGAGCTATTGCATGTCAGTAGAGTAGACATAGGTTCAAGTTCCAATCAAATACGCTGCTGGCGAAATCTTGTGGTTATTAAAACACAGATCGACCGTCTCGTGTTAGAATTTTCAGATTTTTCTACATTAATTGTCGTGCCAGATCCAATTAATTGGTATTCTTTCCCTCAGTTTCTCGCAAATTTGAGCTAAAAGAATCTCCAATTCGTCGAATCTTATAAAATGCTACCCACATAATGTATATCTCACAAATTTTATGTTTATTAAAAAGCGTTTTGATTGTCCATAGATGTCTCTATATGTATAGAAACGCACATTACGTCTCTATATGTATAAATCGACATTAGAAGAAATATAAAACAGAATACGAAGCTGAAAAGTATGACAGATCATATGAGTGAAGAGATCGAAGTAGCGGGTCACTTAGATAGTAGAAAGGTGGACAAAATGAGTGCTAGAATGATGAAAAGAAGGCGACAAGGAAGATGGATAGACGAATTTAGAAAAAATGGTGGGTTGAGATGGATGGGAGTTACCCAATATAGAGACAAATAGAAGCGTGTTGGAGAGGCCTTTATCCAGCAGTGGATGATGAATGGCTTCTGTAAATGATCATGATGATGATGATGACATGAGTTCAAATAAAAAAATAACTTATGTTGGTTGTTTATTTCAATATATTTTAATTCAATTATATTTAGCCATTAAGCCGTTATGGGTTGATTTTGTGAGTCACTTATGGTAATAAACTAGTATATATGTACATATATTTTAAAATTCATAGATTATAAATTTGAAATTATATTCAAATAGTAGGTAGGATGGTTTCTCAAATTTGATGAGTAACCGTTTCAACATTTAAATCAGATAAATTGGCAAATTATGATAGGAAACGATCAACTTGAAGTCACAAACATACAAATTTGACCATCATCACTGAAGAAATACTCCAATAAAATTGTTCTATTAAATTCAAGCCGAAGTTGACGGCTTGAATTTAAGAACCTCTCAAATGTTAGTATTAACGTAACCACCGAGCTATATTGCTGGTTTATGAAACGATTCATCTATCTTTACTAAGAATTTTAATCAATTGGAAGACTAATTCACAGCTATGCACATATGAAGCTCTAGTCTTTTATGCATCGATAATAAATTGTATTAAATTACAAAAATTAGCATAGAGTGTATTGTACGATTATATATATTATTTGATCGACATCGTTGATCAGATTGCCGTAATTAGCGGTGGTAGATTGGCAAAGGGGGCGGTTCCGGGGTGTCGAGCACAGGAGCACACCCCGTCACGGGAAACTTTAATTACGAACCCCTCAGATGGATGAAAAGGGTTATAATCCTTTCACGAATGGATACCTACAGTTCAGCGGGAGGAATGCGTGTGTTTTGAAATATCAAATATTTGGGAAGGCTTTCGGGCAGGGGGTAGGTACTGGGACGGGTGAGCAGACGCCAAGCTCTCGGGACACCCGAAGGATTATGAACCTCCACTAACGAGGTTTGTACATCCACTTAATGGGAAACTTTTTGATCTAGAGCGGCGATAAGCTTCCGTCCGAATTTTCCGAAAATTATTTGAACGTAATGAAGGACTCAGGGATTTTTTTAATTATCGCATGGCAGACTTTGTGATGCCGATTTCGCTCGGAAATTTTATCAAAGCGGAATGTGAAGTTTTGAGGTACCTATTCACGTACAGATTTGTCTGCGGACAAGCTCTAGAAGCTTTCTGGACAACATACATATATGTATAGGGCTTTATTTATATAAAAAAAAATACAGTTAGAATGGTTCTAGAACCATTTTTCGACAGTCAGCTTGACGATGATTTTATTGAATATGTAACAATGAATAAAGTTTTTTGTCGACAAGATTGACAACTACTTTTGTACGAATCGTACAGCAGTTACGAATTTCATAGCCGGAGATTCTACTACAGAGTTGTCTGCCAACAAATCTCTGCATGAATGGCCACCTTTATGTGAACCGTTCGGTTTTTGAACAAGCAATTATTTATGTGGAGACAAGAAGAGTGCCAAAGGAAAGATAAAGGCTATACGTCTTTATGTGTGAGGCTCACGATCGATCTGACACCGCTTAACGAACACCTACCTGCTCCATTATTATTTTTCCCTCGCTATCTGGGCGAACGTCGCATATAAAAAAAAAACGCTCAACCCAGCATGACGCGACGCCCTTACGCCCTTTTGCCCTTCGCTCTCTCCCTTTTAAAATAACGGCGTCCAAACATGAAATGTCTCCATCCTCAGGTAGTGGTGGTGGAGGTGGTGGATGACGTAGTTCCTTATAAATAAGACTCGATCGGAAAAAGGTGGTCTAGCACTACAAACCCACTTCTATACGACTGTACTTGTAGTAAAATAAACATTCCCTAAATCAGCATTTCTGAAATATTCCTTAGCTATTCAACACTCAAACCACTAGCTGCAATATCGAATCATTTGAGAGAGTTTGGAAAAAAATATAAGCATTGGAACATTCTAACTGCAATAAATAATTCACTAGTCACTGTGCTGGACTTCGAACGTCCAGTTAAAAATAATTCAAATTCTACAAGGTTAATTATTGTAATTGGCTATGGAAATCGTTTTATCACGTATTAAACGTCGAATAATTAAAAATAAGTGCAAAAAATGAGTAAAACGATGATTAAAAGAGCCATCTTTTCATGGCGGATATCATTCACACGCTGACCGTTGAGCACAGCGTACTTAATACCCCCCCCCTCTCTTTCTCTCGCATCTCAAATGCACAAGGGTTTTCCCTTGAAAATAATTATTTTTGTATAAATTGATTAATGTTTTTATTTCGTAGTGACATAATTTGAATCATAGAGGTTTTGATGAGGAATATATAAAGATTCAAGAGCTATTCCAAGAGCTATTTGACTTCTTAATGAAATCGTTGCTGCCGAGACTGAATGTGATATTTTCCACCTTAGTGAGCGTAAATTGTCGGAAATTACTCTAACCCATTTATCTGGTAGTCTGCGCTCATCATTGTTTTTATGATTGATTGTGATTAATGAGTGAAATTTTGATAAACTCTCTTCCATTTGGGCCTTACAGGGATGTTTTGTATTTGTAGTTGTTTCTTACATATTTATTGAAACTGGCTGTAGGTGCAAGGCATTCCTTATGCTATATTTTTTTTATTTGATATTTTTACTTTATCTGTTATTATTAAATGCTATTTTTTATGTTTATGTATGGATGTATTTATGTTTTTGTTCAAATGTATTTTTTTATGTATAATTGATGAGTATATTATTTTCGTTTTGTATTAATTTATGTTTAACTGTTATTTTGTTTTTTTTGTGTTATATTTTTTGACCATTGTGACGCTTTAGGAATTCCTGTTATGCCACAATGGTCTGTTTAGAATAAAATAAAATAAATAAATAAATAAAATATGAATACCTTGAATTCAGTATATTTGGAGAAATAAAATGAAATATGAACTCTTTAGGATTTTGGACTTATTTTTATATTATGCTTTAAACACCATCATTAAAAGTAGATAGATATGAATACTAATGATAGTAAAAATAGTGTATAAAATCGAAAAATGATCACCGCACGAGTAGCTATCACAATAGATTTAAAATGTATTGTGAGTTACGTTAAGTATGTGAACAGTTAAAATCAATTTACAATTATACTTTTTTAAACGTTTTATATTATATTTTTTGGAAGAGAAATCAACGCGAATCACCCGTAAGACGTTGGGTTAAAGTGAGTCAATGCGCGTCTCACGGGTGAGTCACTGGCGTACAAACAGTTAAGCGTATTTAACATGAAACAAATTATATTTTTTATCTACATAAATAGTAAAAAAAGTTTTATTAAATTTCATTTCATAAAAATTTTATACTATAAACTTAAACACCAATTAATTTTAAATACCAATTAAAAAAGTTAGCATTAGATAATGCTCCGGTTGTACGTATATAGAGATAATGCTGTACGTACAACCCAAATCCAGTAAGAATAAAATTGTTTATGTAAAAAAACACAAGTTCGTTGAAGGCTTATTTATATACATAAATAGCCCTTGTACCTACACATAGTTTGGGAAACGCTACCCCACATAATACAAAACAGAAGAGTACCAAATTTATCACTGATGTTAATTTACTCGCTAACCGCTATCTGCTCGACCGAATCGCATCAAACAAAAAAAAATGCAAATTAATGAAACAAAAAAAAAAGAAACACCAGACATTTTTTACTTCGGAATTCGACTCGTGGACGTAGAGAGAAGGGTTGGGGGGGGGGGGGGGGGGGTTTGAGCTTATAAATCACTGAGCGGACGAAGCGTAAAAATTGAACAGCCACTCTCTCTCTCTCCTTCGAAGGCACGAAACATCTGTCTAGTTCCTCAACATCCTGCTTTGCATTCAAATTATTTTATGGCTGTGTAGCTCGCGCGCGAGAGATCTGATAAGATGGGACCCGATTTATTCGGAAGTGGGCGGTAGATAGAAGCAGGGTACACGGTACCCTAGACCGGGCTCTAGCCGAGGGTTAATTAATATTTGGTGAATGAACGTTCGTGTGATTCATCAGATAATTAAATTATGGTTAACGCTGGGCGCATGCGATATACGAGTATAACCCCGTCGCGCAAATAATTGATCATTCCGAGGAGACGGTCCACACTTGTTGGCGGTAAGTTATATCATCGAGGTGAATAATACACACGTACGGTTGTATTATATTCGTATATGCGTGGGGGTGTACATATATATGCGTATCAAGATTTAAGGGATTACGAGTCATGCGTGAGATTGAGCCAAAGAGCCTCCTCATACCCTCGAAAGCCTATTATTCGGATAGAGAGGTGTAATTTCGATTCGGCAATTAATGCCGCACAAAATTATCTCCAACACTTAAAGGGGAGATTCGGTTGAGCGCTTATAACGATTATCGTGCACTTAAGACGCCTGAGTATTTATTGGAAAATATTTTAATATCGAAGCCTATATGTTGGGATGGGGGGTTGGGGATCAAACTGGGTCAGGCTTGGAGAGTTTCGACGGCTCCAATCAGACACCGATGATTTGATTACTTGCTTTGGGAGATGTAATCTCGTTTATTTAGCTTATGAAGGTCTGGATTTGTTCGGTAGTTAAAATCAGATGGGGGTGAAAAGTTCCATTTTAAGACAAGATATAAAATTATGTACGTAAAATCCTCGAATTCGATATAATCAATTTTATGCAAGTCAATACATTTTACGAGAAAAGCATTTGATAACCATTATTGTGGACTATTTATAATAATAGATATAAAAAGACGTCTTAATGTGAAACGTAGAGGAGGTTTGTAAAAAAATAGGATAATGTGAGTATTTGAAAACTCACTGGTATGCATTCGAGTTGGAATAAAAAGAATTTATTTTAAATCTAAATGTATTTCAATTGAATTATTTGGGAAATCTACTCTGAATGCAGCAGGAAAAGTTGCCGAATAGGATTTTCTCTAGAGTACGGGATACCAAAGGACTTATAAAAGATTTGTCTAATTTGTGAGAAAAGTTCTATTGGCAGATGAATATATTTTTGACCTAATTTTGGATAATAAATATAAATGAATCAGACATTTCAGCATCATTAAAAAAATACATGTACAAACATATGTATGGAATTGTAAAAATTAGATTTTTTTTTATTATTAATGTACATGTTTTCAATTCACAAATGCGTATTTTGAAAATTTTACTGGACAACTTTTAAATAAAAAAGAAAAAAATACGTGTACATTGGAATTGTATTAGTCACCAAAATTTATAAATATTAGATGATCACATAAGTTCATGTCCGTTTACCATTAAAAACTGATATGAAAATCAGGCAAGAACTTATTTATTTATTTTACATACATATATTGTACATATATACCAGGAAGGCCCAACATATAAACCCCAATTCTTGGCCAATTACAAGAAATCTATGAGTTTTTTAAACTTAAATACATAAATTATACTCAAATAGTGGTGACATCGTGGGTAGGAACCGATTCAACCAATTCAAAGCTTTTAGCCAATTTAATGGAGGAACCGATTAAACAATGAAATCAGAATAATTGGCAAACTGTGATATTCAATATAATATATATGTATGTACATATATTAAGTGCATTTATAAAGGCTTTTTTCAAGGGAAAAAAATGCATCCATTTGACTTATAAGAATCTCAATATAAAAAAAATACGCCTTCAGTGTAAATAAATCACAACTTGAAAAATTGAGACGCTCAATATAATATTTTCTTTCTCAATAAAATAACTACTTTCAAATCACAAAAAAAAATCTGGCCTCCTTCGAGCCACAGTTTGATCACATCTTCCAACCCGCATACAGAGATATAACCATCGATCAGGTTTAACGTTCCGAAAACGGCACAATTCGCTTTTTTCACCAACCCAGTAGTAACTTTCCGTCCCATTTTTTTTTGTTTTAAAAGACATAGACATCCATTGGGTTATGAAAACGTTCCTAACAAATCGGCAAAGGTTGCGTGTCAGCAAATCCGCCCTCTTGATGTACACGGCCAGAAAGGGCGCGTACGACCGCAATTCGACCGTATAAGTTACACCCTAGTACCTTCATACGACATTCGTATAAAACGCCGGGATAAATCTGTTCGTGTCACAGTGACCGACTGCGAAGAGGGTTGCGGTAAATTGGGGTAATATTAACCCCGGGTAGTTTTTATCCCAAAAGCGCATACTAGCGGCTAGATTTAGAGCTGTAATCGACGTATTAAATAATTTTGTTGATGATTTCAAACATGCGGATATTATATGTACATGCGTAGGAAACGTCTGGTGTGTTTGTGTCAGCTAGCAGTCGAGGGCGGCAGGTTTATTAGGCTAATTTGGGCAAACACGCTCTTTGTAAACATTCGGCAAGTGTGCCTCTCACCCCTGAAACCCCTCCCCTTTAACCCCCCTAGCCACCCCTTTTCATATCTGGTGGTTCCTGGGTCGAAGCGCGGCTTTTGAAACACCCCTGCAGAGCTCTAATCAAATCTAGCGATTGCAGAGCGCGTACGCGCACGTAAACATTCGAGAGCGGGCTTGTGACCGAATTCGAAAAAATTTACATAAAAAAATAATATACAATCTCGTAAAAGATAAGGAATTTCTATGATGCAATTGCCCTCTGGGATTCCGCGGTGAGTTTTTGTTGAAATGTTCAGTCAAAGTTAGGTTACGAAATAAGCATATATGTAAATAGTCGGAAATTTAGTCTTGTATTATGCACATACATATAAGCTAGCAAAATAATTAGATATTTATTAAGGTCAAAAATTCCTACATTATAAATTTAATTAAGAGCCGTAAGACCGAACAAATAATATATTACTCTATCAAAAATATCATACAAATTAAAATTATAATAAATTACTACTAACCTTCATACTGGATATATATAATAGATTAATGAACTTGATGTGAATTTTATATAATTGGATGAGCAATGGCTTTTATTTTAATATAACTTTATTATATAGCTATATAAATGTAGGCCATTGTGGCGCATTAGGTTCTTCCTGTAAAGCCACAATGGTCCAAAACTACTATAAATAAATAAATAAATAATTATAATTAGAACTTGTATAGTATAGGTTACAGGTTATAATATAAATGTTTTGAATAACAATTTGTTTTGAATAACAAAGTATAGTAAAAATTGCACCATTAAATTTAGACGTAGACAAACAAGTACTCGTATGAGTAATATATTTAGAATAACAACTTCATGAATGTTTTTTGTAAATGTTGTATACAAGGAACTGAAGAATATTATAGTATACCATATTTGTATAATGGAATGAGTGAAAAGGTTGAAATGGTAGTGGACATGTCGCGTGGCTAGAAGAATGGATGTAAAGTGGACAAATGGTACCCGAGAGATTATAAAGTAGTGAAAAACTGCAAGGAAGATGGGTGGATAAAATAATTATTAGAAAAATTTGTGGGGTGAGAGATTTGACGAGTGTTTGCAGTTGATGGTGAATGGCTGTAGATTTTGTTGAATTTGAGGTTGAGGTTCGAAAAAAATTGTTTTCATCTTGGGTACAATACCATTTCAATAAAAAGTCGTTTCAGTGGTTTCTTTTATTATTCAAAATTTAAATTAAAATTATAGAAAAGATGTTTTTGAATGTGGAGGAGAGTTTTATGTTTGGAAATATGTTTTAAAAAGATGAAATTAGAAAAATTTGTTATATATGTAAGATGGAGGAGAGTTGTGAAAAACGGACACAAATTCATTCAAAAGCATACATAGTATGTAGTAAATGGCTGTAAATCATGATGATTTGTATAATATTTGAAGATTCGTTAATCGTATTTCTATGTGTGTAAGATCTTGTTTGCAATTATTGTATATAATTTAAATTTTTCATTTCAAGATTGTTAAAAATTGCAGCAAAGAGCATTTCGTATGTAATAATAGTGAAAATAGTATGGCAAAATTTTGAAGTCGTCCAATTTGATATGCAAATCTTGCACGTCTTTTACAGGATTAATATTTCAGAGTTAAAGCGAAATTCGGATTACACGGGAGAAAGTTCAGCGTTGTTAACTCCTCATTTAGGAAACACGCCGACGCTTACTATTATACTAAAATATACATGCATAATAAAATCGCACAACGTAAAAAAAGCACGAAATTGATTCAAGAACGATACCGAGGACGTTTACAAGCGTAAAAATGAAATTCTCGGGCATATGGGAATAATAAAAATAATTTTAATGTAAGCCGTCGTTTAGGCGCGAATAAAATTGCATAGCGTTAAAAAATTTAAGCGACACAAAAACCCGCGCTTTTGGGGTGGCGGGGGGCGGGTTTTGAGGGGTTGATGAGCAATTTTATTGTGCGTATTATTCAGCTTTTATGCGACGTTTATTCTCGCGGTATGTTTTTTTTTTGTGTGTGCTGTGTTCGTTTCATAAACATGTAAGTGCCGTTACATAAACACGAATTGCATGTTTACAAAACGGCCCAGCAATATAGAGAGAGGGACCAGTGCGAAGAATGCGAGCGAAAGGAGCGAAAATGAAAAAATAAACTGAAAAAAGCCCCAAAAATACATACGTATGTATACATAAAAAATACACAAAACGGTAAAATAAACAACGCGCGTTTAGTAATTAACTTTATTAACATATATCTGATGGAGTTTTTATTTCATTTGTTAATTGTTCGCTGTTGGGCCGGCGACCAGACGAAAGATAACATTCGATATTAGCCGGGAGTTTATTTCACGTCATATTGTTATTAACGAGTTAGAAAACACGGTTAAAACATCAAATTTAGATTATGTACGATATTACACATGCAATGTGTGTGTGATCGATCGCCGTCAATTTTTTTTTTGTTCGTAGATATTTATTTTTTCTACTCTATCGAAAGGGCACGCTCACTATAATTGAATTCATAATGAGACGTGTCAACCTATGATATGTATGTCTAATATAAATATAAATATATTCTGACAAAAGATAATCAGTAGCTTAGTTTACTATGATATTTAAAATTATTAATTATAATACTTTGAATTAAATTACTATTAATTATTTGAACTTGCTCACCTCCGCGGTTTTCACTGTCTGCTGGTTTCACTTGGATGGCTCGGTTCATCTGCAAAACAGAAATGATAAATTTAAATAAAATTAAAGCATAAGTCTTTCAATGGGTGAATAATATATTCTTCTAATGAAATCAGCACACATAAATTATTATTTACATATTTTTTCATTGAATTATATAAAAAAAATAAAAATAACATTGAAATACATATATGAGTTTGACTTTATGTGGATTGTTTTTATCTTAAAATGGTTTAGTAACTAATAAATGGCCAAATTTTTTTATCTATTGATCAGTGTTATATTTAAAACTGTCAATATTTTAAATTAAACAGTCAGTTTATAATTAAAAGTTGGTTCGAAAATTGGAATATGAAGTTCAGTTGTGCTATCAAATGCTTTTTTGAAGCCTAGTAAAAATCACATGATTTTATATTTTTATATGATAAGACATTGATGCAAAAATTGGGTATTGAATGCCAGAATTCTGCATAAAGTCAAGTGCACTCAAAAAAGTATGGAACTCTGTATGTCTAGCATAATAAGAAGAGATATAAAATGGAAAATGTGGGTAAGAAATATGATAAAGGAGGTTGATATAATGAAGACTAAAATGACATATATTATACTATAGATGGACGAAAGAAGTGCTCGAATGATACCCAAGTAAATGTTAAAGGGTGCAAATAAAGCCACAGGGGAGATGGGTGGATGAAATCAGAAAAATGTGTGGGATGTGTTGAATAGGCATTAGGCACGATTAAAACTGTGTTAAATAGGCATTGGCATTAGAAGGCAAATGGCTTTAAGTGATTATAATGACACATTTAATGTCCAATCAAACTATTAACTGACCAAACTGATCAAATGCATGCAAATAATATTGATTATTCGACCAAAAATTTTGTCTTCTTTAATTTGATATCAAAAATATTAATAAAATTGTGTATGCCAGAAAAATTTCCATATATTGTAGTTATATTTAGCTAAATAACGTCTAATTATAGCGTAAAAAAAGAACATAATTTAATAAAAGTGCATGTCAGGCTTGCGTAAAATTTTCATACAAAAATTGAAATACATTACATCTAATTACACTTTGTATGGAATTAGCCGTTAAAAATTCCACGCATAAATCACGCCAAACTACTTTTCAACACTTTATTACAAAAGCGATGAATTTATTATTAATAATTATGCAAAATTACACAAAAGTGTAATTACACACACACACAAGTGTAATTACAATCCGCTCAAGCTACGACACACGTTCAAAAGTCTGAACAATCATTAAGCATTCTTTCCCCACAAACAAAAGATTATTAAGAGTTGCAGAGGAAATGTGTTACAAATTGAATTTAAAGTGACTTTTTTTAACGTCATAGTAGAAGTCACTCACTTTGGCATGCTATATCGTGGCATATAGGTAAGTAAGGGACACGCACGCGATAGATCTGAACTTTGAACGTTTGTATGGACGATACGTACATATTTTCCCTAATGCATTAAGACACCTCTAGCCGTATATGACATTCGATATTAATTTAGTCGGACACTACGGATAGGTGTGTTTGAATTATAGTTGCGTAGAGGTGGTGGGATAGGTGGGGAAATGCCATTTAGGTCCTAATGTCCATTGTTATTAACGACGTTCATACGGTCATTTAGAGGAAATGACTTCAAACGTTATTGATTGATATCGACTTACAAAATATGAGCTAGCTGGAATAGATATGTCTTGAATGCCTTTTTATTACGATAACGTAAGTGTGTCATAATGTAAAGAACACATTGACGGAATTCTCATACAGTGTATGAGAGACATATTTTGATGCTTTTGAATGTTATTTAGTCGGAAACATGTCTATTCAAAGTTGCATTTATTCAACATGAATAAAAGTATCGATGTGGGATATTAGACCATCCTCTATACAGTCTGATTTTAGCTTCAAATTAATACAGCGATTTCCAAACTGGGAGGCACTGACTAGTACAAAGGAGGCGCGAAAAGTTAGTTTATAACATAACATTATAAAATAAATTAATATATACTTATAAATTAATTCAAAACCATTCAAACGGACGCATTGTTTGACAAGATAAAATGCACTAACTATGAAGATAATGATGGTAATACAATTAAAGATACATAGTAGGAGTATTAGCGATAGAGAACAAGGAAGAGGAAATGAAGCCCGCTTTAAAGGTCAAAGAATTCGACCGTTAAAGCCCTCAACATGAACCCCCCCTCCCCCGACGAAGTAGAAATATCAAGATAAGAAAATGCGATTCATCCTGTTCATTAATGGGATTCACAAGTGCTATTTATTATAAAATATTTACTCTTTACGAAAGTTTTGGATGCCGATAATATAAGACTAAGTAAATTAAACTAGCACCTTGAAACTATGCATTCTGAATACGTTGGTTATCTCATAGAAAATTGTTTCTGTTCTATCAAATGAATTGCTAGCCATCTAAAGTTTCTTGCAGAATCGCAAAATCTACAAAAACACATACCATAGGAGACTAGTTTTGCACACTATTTTTGCCAGTTTTATATCTTTTGATATTACTAGTTTTGATATGGTTGAAATAATGCTCGGCGAAACAGTTACTGTACGATACAATTATTAGTATATGCTGATAGTACGATATAATTATATTTGTATTAATAAATTTTTATCATTTAATAAAAAGTGTTGGTATTATTTTATTAAATAAAAAGGAAAGAGCGGGAGGCACCAATATTATATACTTTTGGAAGCCACTGAATTAATCGGAAACTATTGAATTAATCTGTACCGGTTAGTTAAAGCAACTGATAGTACATCAATGAGGTATCATAAAAACCGTCTCACAATCTTAAAAATGCTTGCACGATTATGGTAATGATTTAAAACATTAACGTAAGATATACGTTTTTATTTACGGTTATAATATGTATTTAAATTTTAATAAATTAATCTGAAAATCTCCCTGGAAAATAATGTTTCGTAGGTAAGTACATAGTATATGGAATTGATGGAGAGTTTGGAGGTATATTATGTATCGGTGGTGCTAGGAATTCGAAATGTCAAAATCGAGCGTGGTTTTGTGCAATTCAGTGCACACCAGTGCCGAATTAATAATTCGGATTTGCGGTTCGGGTCCGGTATATTTGCGGGATGCGACCGGAAGTGGAGGCTGCGCATGCACCGCGACTGTCACCGCATTTCCGGATGATTCTTGCCCGTCCGCACATGTCAAGTATGCGATTAAATTCCGAAACGGTCGAAATTACCCATTTCGTTGAGTATTTGCATAATACCGGGAGCGTTTCGGACTTTCGGACATTTATTGAGAGTAAATCTCCCACTAAATACGTATGTATATGTATCTGTCATATTGGCGCTAAGTAACACTTGACGAGAACCACCACAACATTTACACACATGTGCATTTTCATTTTTATACAATTTTATTTTAGCCTTAATATATCTATGTATATTAGAAGCGATTGCATAAATGTGCATGTAATTTTAAATGAATGTGCTAAATGATAGCTACGTCTAAATTCAACTTACTCAAATCACATGGAACATAGAGTTCAAAGCTCCTAAACAGAAAACATTTCATTAGATATTCATCGAATTAAAGAACGACCATACTTTTTATTTAAAAAATAAAAGGTCAATTCATTAACAAAACGTACAAAAATCATATTAAATTAGCGCCAAAGTACCTTTCATCATTCCGTATACAAAACACAGCCTATAAACTTTCGAGCATCAAATCAACATAAAGTTGAATCGAGATAAAGTGAATTAAAACTTTACAATCTACAACATACATACATGCTGTACCCACACACAATATTCGTAATATAATACAGGACAACAAAAATCATATTGTGCACCATAATCTCAGTATTCACATTGAATACACGGAGACCGGGCGATGCATACTAATTAATTGACAGTACACACAACAAACAAGCAAAAGCGGTTCGACAATAGATAACACCGAGCAGTCAGGTTTGATAATAAAAAAGGAGAGACGCGAAACACGTGACATATTTTGAGGGGAGCTGAATTATGAACGAAATACGCCGTTCGAATGATAATTGCGCATAATTAGTTTCAATTAGGGCTCGCTTTCCCTCGGCATATGTATATTTAAAACGTGAAATGTGTCTTTGTTCGCGCTTATTGTTCTTGGCAAATAGGAGTGTTCCGTTTATCGTACGAAATACGGTGGTCACCGATAAAACGAGCCACCCACCCCCCATTTTCCACCCCCCCCCCCTATACAAGTCCCACCCTACAATAAAGGATAATGACAAAGGTCTTTTTATTTACATACCGGCCGGCCATTACATGCTCCCGCCGACGAAAACGACAATATCAAATGGATGGAATTATATTCATATTCCCCTTTTTTGCGGACATGACGGCTCACAAGATAAAAAAATATAATACGGACATTGAATCGTATAGTCCACCCCTAGGGAGATAATAATGCACCCGTCATATACATAAACGGAATTGTGTCCGTCTGTTCGTAATAGATTATTTGAATTCGTCAATTTGTGTGAATGAAAAAAGGTGTGTTTTTCCTTTTGATAAGAGGTCGAGATACGGAAAGGTCGAAAAATTGTACAATACATTTATGTTTCGTTGCGGGTTTTGATTAATTAGTAAAAGATGATGGTACTTTTGGGATCGCAGTTGGGTCATTGTCTTGTCACTTTTGGGATGTCGCTGTAATCCCCTTGAAAAATTCCAGACTATGCTAATTCATTCATGGTCTATTCATAGACATAAATTTTAAAATGTCACACTAGAATCTTTAAATATGTAGACAGAATTTTTAGCTTTATGTGTCTTAACTGTGCTTATAAAAACAAAACTTTACCTTTTGAAAGTCTACGGGAAAAATCGTCAAAGACTGGAAAAACTATCGATTAGAAAAATTCCACTTTGTTTACAAATTTAAAACTTCAAGCTAACAAAATTTAAAAGAAATTTTCAATTTATTATTCAATCAATATGGTTAAATTAATATTATATAATATATATACAAATGTCTATATGTAAATTTGAATTGCTACATTTCAGCGAGAATTATCTTGATTTGTCGAGTCAACATTTGCACGGATTAATTAATTAGTTCTGGACAGTGATTAAATCCCGAAGCCAAACATTTGAAGTAAAATATTAAAACGTCGATAATATTCATACATATAAATATATAAAAATGTGAATAAAAACCATCAATATCTTAAACTTTTTAAGTGATAAAAATACCAGATGTAAAATTTCATATTCGACAAATCTTTGTTATTTTTTTCTCCCATTACATTTTTCTGTAAAATATATTTTCAGAGAAATTAATTGTTTATTTTTAGAATGAAAATATATAGAAAATGTTCTTTGATCATCAAGTTCATCAACACGAAAGCCTTTCCAATCGACTACATCCATTGTATGTATGTATGTATGTGTTTCATACATTTTATTTAATTCTTCAGCTCAACATCCATTAAGAATTGAGGCTTACATTTTTCCTTATACATCCTCTTGGGAACCATTCGAATTCGTCCTTTGTACAAACGCCGTTTAATCATCTAAATAAGGGGTTCGTAATTAACGATTGGGCATATTACTGAACTCTTATTTATCACGTATAAAAATTTATGATATATACATATACAAAATGCTAGCCTAATCAGAACAAAATACTCTGTTGTTAAATGAAATTAAAGAATCTGTTGTTTTCTAAGAAAAGCCTATCCTTGTTTAGTTAAAGTTTTTATTTTGTTCGCTACAAAATATATATGAAATATAATTCCATGACGTATATGTTGCATTGTCAAATACTAAGACATAGTATAATGTTTTTATTCAATATAAACATTTACAAAATAAAATATTTAATTTAAGTTACTTTATTTCAATGCACATACATACATAGCTGGTGTGAAAATTGTATTTTAAGTTGAGGTTCGTGTTTTGCATCTGAAATGTAAAGGGATCCATATAAGAACCCCTAGTCTAAGTCGAGCATGCATTAACCAACCATTCACCCATTGTGACCACGATCTATTTATAAATTTGAATTAAAAAAATAAAATAAAACAGTTTTAAATTATCCGACAATTATTCGAAGTCGTCCAAATGGCGAAACGCAATTTCGAATCGGAAACAGTGGCAGCGGGAAGCTTCTTATAAAAGTGTTGGGTGTTTCGCGTGAGTGTTCGTGTATCGCAATAGATAAAACTATCGGCCAAAGTGTCGGGAAAGGTAGACGAATAGTGATTCCTAAGGTTTGTTGTCCCTTCTTTGTTGCCTGGGCAACCTTTATGTCCAAGTCGTGTCACGATGGCCGCTCGGACAATGGGGGTGGTGTCATCATTTGGCATCGTTAGGGGGTGAAACTTCACCGCGCGTGTCTGTCGGATTTCGGTGATGTGCACCACATCAATCTTCTTTATATATAATTTATATCACATCGTACATACATAGATAGAAGTGTGCACATATATCTCATATATGAAATAATATTCAGTGTACACGGCTGTGCACATACTCGGAAAAATCTTTACCAACTTCGCCTTCATGAGCGGTTTGCTTCCATTAAATGTGAATTCGAAGTTATTTAACTTTTAACTTGCACATGGGATTTATGAACGTTCGAGCAAACAATAAAGCGGGTGAATTCGAATTCGCTTACGTTTTTTTTTTTTTTTGAACTTGTCTGTTTACGTTTTCAATTCGGAACGCTTTGCGCAAGTGTCTACCTATACCTGTGTAATAACAACGGTCATAAAAAAGCGATTTAAATTTTAATAAGTACGTGATAGTTACATAGCATAGGTCAGTTTGCAAGTTGTTTGAAAGTTTACGTAGAAAGTTTTTAACTACTTGGATCTTTTACTCTTCATTTTCACATTTTACACAAATTTTGCTGAAATTATATACGAAATATTTCATGAAATCAAAATACAATATGAACATATTTATTTCTGATTTTCTTAAAAATGTTTTTTCCAAATATTTTTGATAAAGATATATTGCGATATGCAAAATTATTAGATATGTATACATATCTCTTCAAAACACGTACATATGTAATATTGATTGAGCAAAGCAATATGTTGCTTGCTTTTTTTTAATGAAAATGAATTTTGATAGATAAGGAATATCTTTATATCATATAACGTAAAGAAATTGTAAAAGTAAATTATACAGTAAATAATAATTCGAATTCAAAATGATTAATCTGAATCATTCAACAGAAGACTGTTTTAAACTGACTCAAAATTTGATTTTTCATATCATTATTTAGTACTAATTAAATTGGTGTTATTTTTATATATGAAATTATCTTTAATCATCTGCTGGATGAAGACCTCTGCAACGCTTTCATTCGTTTCTATTTTGGGCAACTCTCATACATCTCATCCTACACATTTTTCTGATTTCATCCACCCATCTCCTTGCACTTTTTTAAATTCCATCCTTGTACCCTTTTAAAGTAAATCTATCATCCGTTATTCTAGCTACGTTACCCACCCATTGTCATTTCAATCTCTTATCATACTTCTCATCATACAACCACCCTTATCATACTTCTCACCTACCTATTTCGTGTTCTATTTCTCTTCATTATGACAAGCACACAGCGTTCCATACACTGGATTTTATACAGCATTCTGGCGTTCAATACCTAAGTTTTGCATCCATTTGTCATATTATATAAAATTTGAAAATCACTTATGTGAACTAGTGGTTAGCATATTATGTTTTCGAGCAGAATGGGCACGGGTTCGAGTTCCACTAGAGTCCTTCTGCTGGTCAGACCTCGGTTTGCGACTCCAGGTCGATCGTCTCTTGTCAGAGTTTGCCAATTTTTCTGATTTTCATTGAAACGGTTCCTGTAAAAATTGGCATCACCTCTCCTATCTCCTTTGCTAATCTCAGTTGTTCAGCGTCTTGAGGTTCACGAATTTTATTATAAAATGCTGCAAACATTTTTTCCATAGATGTCACTGTGGATGTTTGTTTGAATTCGCATTGTATAAAATGCTTATGTATATTGATAGTATTGTATCTGTATGAGTGCATTCATCGCTTTAGAGCGATCTGTAAAGGCAAGTGTTGTATGAAATAAAATAAGTGTTTTTTAGGCTTCAAAGAAGCATTTGATAACACAGTTGAATTTCATATTATAAATAACGAAGCAATTTAAATAATAAGCTGACTGTTTTATTGAAGTATTGACAGTTAAATATAAAGCACCGTTCAATTGATTCGAGCTTTTCTTTCGTCCGTTTTTCATATCAATTTTATTTATAACTTAGAAGAGGTTAGTGAAAATAAGTCTTATTTTAAATGCAAATACAAATTAAAGGTATTAAGTTCCTGGTCGTACTAAACACGAGGAAGAAAATAAAATACTAAAGTACTAAAAATGTAAGTAGACATATACTTTCGGGTGAAAATCCTTTTCCCAGAGAAAAGAATTTCCACCAGGAAGGAAATGCAGCATAGTCACCCATGGGAATCGTGACCACGGATATATACGTCTGCGAAACAAGACAGCAGTGGTCATCGAGGTTTATTTAACCCGTCCGAAGAATTTTATTGCGCAAGAATTGAGCGACGGCACCTGTGTTTGAAACTTTGATGGCTCAACGGAAACCCTTTCAGTTTATATCACCCCTGGGACGGTTCAGTGCAGAGTGAATTAGAGTAATGATTGTATTGGGACATCTTTGTACTAGAGCTTGTAACAAAAACCTAGGCAAACTTTTAACCACACATTTTTCCGAACGATAACTATGTAGATATGAAGATAATTGTGAATAAATATAGGATAACACAGCTACCTGTGGAGTATACGATGCCTGAACTACGCCTACAGTACGTACAGTAAGTATTACATGGGGAAAATTGTGCACGCGAATGCCATTATTATATTATATGCACCGTTAGTTTTAATTGATATGCCCGCTTGCTCGTAGGATATCATAGCACTTTCTCACAAAATAGGTGGTCCGTGTAAGCTTAATGACTTTCATTCTATGGCGCCTATGTGATAATTAATCTCTTTTTTTATTGTATATATGTGTGTATATGAGAGGTATATGATATGTATGCGCTATTATGTTCAAAAGGTCACTTATCCAATCCTCCTCGAAGGACGTACTACAAAATCGAGCACAAAATCAAGTATGCTCTTGACGAGGGTGTGACACGTTGAAAAACTATCAAGTTGACAAAGTACGCACTACTGTAACAATATTTCAGATTTATTCAAAGGAATAGTCTTAAATTCCGCATCATAAATAATTCATCCGTTCATTACGGCGGACGTATAAAATGTACGGTTCGCTTTTTAATAATGTGAAATTTCGACGGTTTCAATACGAATTCGAGCTTTCGACGAATGGGCACTTTTCCGGGCGCCTGGCAGGTTGGTGGCTGCCTACCTGGCTACGTTTATTGCGATAAATTTTCCGCCGTAGATGACGAAGCCTTAACTTTTCCGAATGATGGAATCACATTATATAATAATTGCGTTATCGCGTTGGTCGCTTGAATTATACATTGATATTAAAAGGGGAACAATCCGAGCGTAATTCGCGATAGCCTTATGATATATAGGCATGCCTGTAATGTTTTTTCATTAGTAAGCTTTGCGGTCAGAACGATAAATAAAAGTTAGACTGAAAAAGTAAACCAAGCCGATGAAAAAAATCCATTTTAAACCTACATATGTACATAATATATAATGTAAAAGGGGAAAAAGATGATGGGTATATCAAAATTGAGCAAAATAAAGACAAATGGAAGCGTACTGGAGAGATTTGGATTGTATGATGAATGGTTGTAATTGATGATCATTAATTTAATATGAGACTTTTACAATAAAATAGTATATGTAATATATGAACAATGTCTCAATTAACAATTGAATTGTATCACGAAATTTCTGACACATGGGTTATGATATTCAGACACGTAATGCACTGCAAATTTGTCTTCACATTCAAACACAGTGCATTATGATATTCATTTAGGGATCGCACATATAAATAAAACAACATTGGTTCATGACTTAACATTATTTGAAAATCAGTATCTTATCGTGTTGCTTATCTCATTTTATTGAATTATTGACAGTTAAATATATTTTAGCACAGTTAAATTTATTCGAGCCTTTTTTTCGTCCATTTTTCGTATTGATTCTATATACTACTATTTGTGACTCCAATTCAATCGTTACTTATCAGAGTTTGCCAATTTGTCTGATTTTCATTGTTGAAACGGTTCTTCAAATTGGCAAAAATCATCCCACCCGCTGTCACAAATATCTGGATTTGATTTATGTAAAATATGTACAATTCTAAATCCATAGATGTCTCAATGGATTAATTAATTAATTAATTGTTAATTTTGTGTTCTTCAGGCTCTTAAAATACAGTGATTTATGCAATAAAAATGCTGCAATTTGTGTAATTAATTGTCTTTGAAGGCGCATTGAGGTCTACCTGTCAGGCCTTCCTGGTATATATCTACATATGTTAAATAAACAAAATTTATATGTATATAAATAAGTCATATTTTAAATGCAAATACAAATTAAGTCATAAAAAAATCAGTATCTTGTGTTTTTTATCTCATTTTATGTGATAATATTTATATACAATTAAATCAAAGACTACATTGAAGAAGAAACATGCAAACATTTAAGTTCACTTCACATTTTATATGACTGTGAGCTTAAAAAACGAAAAAAAATATAACTCGCACGGAATAGTCCACTTTTCCCATAAAGTTTTCCTGACAGTTAAACGAGTAGTGGTTGTTAATTAAGATTTAATCTATTTCTAGACCGTGTACGTAGAAAAATCCAATCTAATCTCAATTGCTCTAAGGTCAGTTGCAATTTACCGCAACACTAATTGATCGAGAAGTTGGCATTGCCAAATAGAAATTTCATCATTGCCGAGTGAAAATCAAATGAATTTAATTAGTTTTAAAGCATTTCAGACTTAGTTCGTTTTTATTAGAAGAATTGAAACACACCCGAAAGCGGTTCGTATGCAAATATGCAAGGTTTTCAACGCAACGCAACGCTCGAAGCTCGCACACGCGCCGATTCGAATTTTCAATTTTTTTTTATTATCTCTGTGATTAAATTCGCGAAAGACACAGCAACATGAATATGGAAAAAACGAGGATGCTGAGCCATTTTTACGAGCGCATAACGCGTAGCGAAACAAGCACACAATAACATCGGGGGCAAACGAACATTTTTTGCTGTGCCAGCTGCGAGTATCCCACTGTTCCCTGTATGTATACTATTCATTTGTGGAGGAAAACAGAAACAAAGAAGAAAAAAGCACACACCGAGACACGTGTGTATGTGTGTGGAGTATAGGATATGTGTGTATCATATGCATCGATATAAGCACCACTCATTAGGGTGTTTAGTTTTCCGGGCACGGCCAATGAGCCTTGGCTTAGAGATAGAAATGTTTTATTCCATTAGTGTCGGCCGAACAGTCCCCATATATCTGTGTGTGTATAATATTTCGTATGAAAGTTGTACGCTTGGTGTAAGCTCTGTCGATGTCCTGCGAGGCTTACACCATCGCTGAAATTTATTATTACATAAGGCTGAAAGCTTTCAGGGCGATATTTCACGGGCGGCCGCCAACTAATTACATTTACACAAAAGGATAATTGAAACATGATGGCGCACGAGGGCCGACCGATGGAAATAAATTGCAACTTTTCGGCAAAGTTTTCAGCCGTCTCGAGAATGTCGACACGTTGCGCGTTCCATCAGTCTGCGATTAGACGTTGCGAATAATTAAATAATAATAAAAAAAATAGAAAAATCGGACCGTAGGGAGTGGGAGATTCGATTAGTGCCAATTTGCCACCAGACGACGGTCGTGTATCGCACGCCACTCACGATTTTATTAAATCTACAAAATTGCAAAAAGAAAATAAATTTCGGTTCACTCCGCCAAAATCCAAGACAGCGGAGAATTTTAATCTGAAAAAATTCACGTTTGTTTCGTTCGCGTCTAGATTATGATAAAAGCGTGAAGTATTACATAAAATTTTTCTCACCATTTTACAAAACTTATACAGACTGGCAATATTTTGATGTTGTAGAGAATTTTATCAAATCAGTTCATGATTAATTTAAGTGAAAATATATGTATGTACACCTTCCATTTTTCAATACATTTTGTAGTTAAAATTCAATAATAATATTAAACTACTGTGATTGAACGATAATCACACTGTCTCTATAATTTTGAATAATCGTTTGTAATTGACCAGGAAAAGTATTGGGGTTTACCTGTAAGGCTTTCCTAGTTTTTATTTTATTTATGCATGTTAATGTTTGTTAAATAAAATTAAATGTGTTTTTTTTTAAATATTTTATATGTGTGTATGTTTTAATAAAATGTGTGTTATTTATGTACATTATCAGGACACATTGTCATATTGGGGTAACCTATGAAGACACTGTGGTATGTGTATATTAAAATAAAATAAAATATGAATATGAATATATTACAATAATCTCAGAATAATTCTGTTTTTCAATAAATTTCATTTGGAAGGTAAGAAAAAAATTAAGACTCTTTCTGGAATACTTCTAAATACACAGAAATAAGACCTATAATTAAAAATTATTTTATACATACATATTATTGATGATAATATCATATGTTGATGACATTCTTATAAACATATTTATAATGAGAGACACGTGATTGTAGCGTTTTGCGATTTTTGTTTTATATATTTATGTAACTATTTCCTTTTTCGTTTACTTTTTATTTAAGTAAATTGAAATTGTATATATTTTATAAATATTTCTACACAAAATTGTACTAAAATTGATTTTCTCACTGAAAAAGATAAATGCTAAAACTAAGCATTCGATTCACCAAAATAAAAATGAAAATGTCAAAATTTAAAAAAATGATACTAAAAATACGGGTATATCAATAATCTTTTTGTTGGAATTTAATGTCACCAAATATTCGATTTATCACATTATTTCATTTTAAGTATTTTTACCGTGAACTAATTGAGTGTGTTAATTGTATTTATGTAATATTATATTAATATTAAAAATCTCGGGTTGGAATTTTCCTTGATCACAAAACTTCATATATTGTTTACTACGTACATTTATATGTATGTATATGATGAAGTAAAAAGTTTAAATTATGCACCAAGTTTCTCAATATTTTTGTCAGTAAGAGTTAAATTGCTTTTCCAAAGCATCCACATGTATAGTGTGGATGATTGGGAATTGGAATTGTGGACGATGTCGTAGATAAATATCGTTCAAACAATTGCAAGGTACAGGATATAAAGTGTAAGGACGAGGGTGGTCTTTCGTGTGCTATATAATATGTATTATAGCACCCTAGGGATGGCGACAGACACTGAAGGAGATCAGTGCCGTGTGCAAGTCAATATAAAAGTATCAAGAAGAGTGGTTGCGCTACGTAAAAGATATCTCAAAGAGTAAATGGATCAAAAAAATTAGCAATTTAGCACCGAGAATCGATGATTTGCGCGAAATGAACGATCAATGGAGTCCTCGTAATCGGCAGTTTTTCTTTCTTTATTGAAAAAATTTACGTGTCGATGATATAAATAATTCATGAGAGGGCGAAGGCAGAGTCAAATATGCAAAACGAAAATGTCTAAACTACTGGGACCTCCGACTCGCTAATGTAGCGAAGAAAGCGATCGGCGAACAAATGCCTTCTCCTGTGTTCTCGCGGGGGAGGCAAACTTAGGGATGGGAAGAGATGGGCGAGATTTTTTTACAAGTCGTCGGGTTCATCCCGCTATCGTTCGAAGACAGCAAAATCCAGCAAAATTTAGTCTTTCCTCCTTTTTTCCATTCATTTCAACCTATTCTTGGACGTAATGTCGCGTGGGCGGATCAGGGTGTATCCAAAGAGAAAAAATCACTTCGAAAATGCTTGATTCGCGAATTTCATTTCATTATACAGACGATCTATCAAATTCTATAATCAAAATTCACAATGTTAAAGCTTTCAATCTGTATCTTAACTAGGCTGACTAAACGATTGCAAACCCCATTTTTTGTTAGGAGAATATATCTAATTGAGATATGTAAAGTAACTATCATATGGTAAATATAACCTATGCTGCACCTGTATGGAATAACGCCTCCAATACTACCCTTTCCAAGCTCCAAATAATACAAAATAAATCCCTAAAAATAATATATAGCGCACCTATGTATAGTCATCTGAAAAAATATATATACCTGAAAAAACTGCATGCCATATATAATATTCCGTTAGTCACAGACATTACTATCAAACTAACCACTAGATTCTATAACAGAGTCACTAATAACCATACTGAAGAGTCTCGGTGATTATAAAAAATGTCTATATAAACACAGATTAACTTTTGATCGACGGCTTTATAGAGTATTTAGTTAATATTTTGTATAAGATGTATTGTGAGGATATATAAGAATTGTAAATAGGTTTTTGAGCTCTTTTTCCTATTATGCTGTACATTAGCATTAGAATAATATAATACTATAATTACTAACAAAAATAAAATAAAACTGTAAAATAGAAAATGATCAGTAGATCAGTAGCTATTAAAATTGATATTATATATATATTGTGAAAATGATTTAAAAATAATAAGCTTTTCAAAATCAAATATAGTAAATATAATCGTGATATTCTCATTGAAATGGTAAAAGTTTTGAGATTTTCTTTTTGTTCATACTATTTTTACTACCCATATAATATTTATAACACAGATTAAATACAATTTGCTTTAAGTCATCGACTTAAGAGTCTTTAATTAATATTATATATTAGATGTATTATGAGCATTTATAAGAAATGTACATAAGTTTTTGAGCTCTTTTTCCTATTATGGTGTATGTATGCCCGCTCGTCTATATTATTCTAATTTACATTAGATATCATTATTACATTAGCATAGTATTATATTATTCTAATTTACATTAGAATAATATAATACTATGATTACTAACAAAATTAAATTAAAATTGTAAAATAGAAAATGATCAGTAGATCAGTAGCTATTAAAATAAATATAAAATGTATTGTGAACATAATTTAGTAATAATAAAAAGCATTTAAAAACCAAAAAAATATATATAATATTTATATTATAAAAAGTTTCTCTAATGATAATTGACGTATATATTATAAGAAAATATTCATACATGTAATAACATTCAATGAATTTCAGATACAGTATTTACATATACAAAATTCGGCGGTACTAAATTGAAAAAAGGATTTTCATAGCGTACAAACATATACAAAAAATAGTTATATTTAATTATAAAAATACTGTAAAATAAAAGACGATTTAATTCGATGCAATATATTTCGTCGGGTAAAAGCAAACGCGTTTATGTATAAAGTAATAGATCGTTTGCAGACCTGAGAAAACGAAATCTGGTATACGCAGGGAAAATTGCATTTGCGATCTCCCGCGGGCAGTGCCTTCGGAAAAACTAATTCGATAATGCCACAAGACCCGTGATGGCGGTGACGTGTTAGCCTTTAGTTATGAGTTTCTTCGGTTCAGCAGAAAAGCCAAGACGAACGAACGAACCGAAAAAAAAGAAAAAAAAAGCGATGCAGAGGGGAAAAAAAACAAAGGCCTCAATCATTCAGACAGCTGAGCTGGCGAGACCAGGCTTAACCTCGCCATTATTACTTTCGGCTTGAACTGTACGTGCTCGGATTAGGTCAGAATGTTGCCATTTTCCAAGCAAGATTTTCCCCAGAAAGTAATCACGAAATGGAACGAGAGAGGTAAATACAAAATTCTTTCACTTCGTGCTCTCGAGCGCACTAACAACATTAGCATTCGCGTCGTTGAAAACAATCTATTACGAAATCACTCAAATTCACAAAAAAAAAAAAAATTAAACACACTTAAATATTATACGTATACATACCCGATACAAAATGTCGCAATCGCGCAAGAAAAAGATATGCATCGAATTTGAATCAAACAAAAACATCTAACTGATGAAAATGTGTGGAAAATTTCACTCGACTTTCGAATCAATAGTTTTTTTTTTATTTTTAATATAAATTATTATTGTACGCGTTTAAAAGTAACACTCAGGCACTGATTGTTCATGGACGAAATTTTCATATTTTTTCACTTCTTGTAAACCGGAAACAGGTGTAGTTTATAGGAACGATTCGAAATCTGTGGCGGAAGTTGGTCGACCGGTGGCGCCACGGCCGAATGTCGAACTACACTGGTGGTGGCGCTGGCAACCGAGACGAGCGGGCAGACCATAAAAAGACGGCGCACTTTTTCACGTTTTTACGATCAAATTTACACATATTCCGCACTGAAATGGCTATTTAATATTTTGAAAACTATTTCCGATCGGAATTCGTCGGAAAAATCGGCGATTTTCCCCGCGACACCGTTTTACTTTTCCGACGATTCCGTTGTTACCCTCATCATTGAAATCTCCGAGAAAGTGCGCAACACTTTGCACTTCAACGGCACACGTTTCATTGCATTTCCCAACACATTCTCAACACTTCAATGATAAGTCATCACACCCATACTTTCACACGAATGAAAAATCAATTTAAACGACCTTTACTTTACTCTGAAAGCACTAAAATATACATATTTCAAACACTTGTACAATGCTGAAAGCCCAAATCGAAACACACTTTAATTACATTTATAAAGATTTTACAAAACACTTTTACACTTCATACTTAAATATGAGTCAATAAAATATTTAATCATACTTGAAAAGCAAGCTTTTGAATTAACACTTAGAAATTTCACAAAGAATCTAAGAAATACAACGAATATTCATTAACCGGATATACATAAATAACATTTTCAATTTGGTCTTAAACATTTTTTTTGTTATTAAACATAAAAACATTGAAATTATATGATAATTTAATCATACAAAAAAAAATTAAAAAGCACTTGATTGATTAATTTTACTTCGAATTTTAAATTATCGGGGATTTTTCCGTTTTTCGGAAACAAACTTTGCGGACAGATTTTTTCGAAAATTAACTATTCCTGATGATGATTTTTGATTATTCCAAAATATATTGCCAAAAGTATAAAAAATGTTTTTAATATTATATATATAACACCGAAACGGCGTATTTAATTCATTTCTGATTGTCAGTCGTCAAAGTTGTTTCTGATTGGCTGAATTAATCAAAGACGGTTGTGATTGGTCAGTCGTTAAATAATATAATTTTTTTTATTCAAATAATAAATTTAATAAAATAACAAAAAAAAACATTTTTTCATGGTTTTTATTTAATTTACATTTACCGAGCGAAGCTGTGTAACTCAATATTATTATATAAAAAAACGTAATCAATCGTTTGAATTGTTCAAATTTCAAGTATAATTTCATTTATTAATGGAATAATCAGTGTTTGCAAAAATTATGTACGGAAATTTCAATGTCTGGGATAGTCAATTTCCGGAAAAGTTCGTCAAAATCAATCAAGTTCGTGTCCAGAAACATTTTGTAAAGAAAAATCCGAAAACTATTTATCAGGAAATGAGTTACATATTTACAAAATCTTAGACCAAATTTCACTTATTTAAGTTAAGTAAGTGGATTTTCGCCGAAGCTGCTGCCAAAACTGTTTAAGATTAGAAATCGTCAAAATACTTACAATAACCGGCGGCGTGTATTCAACATTCCCCGTGCGGAAAATTTCCACGAGATGAACCATGTGGACGTCTTTTCTAGTACGGATTGACGAACGATTCGGACGCGGAACGGATCCGTGCAGCAAACTTTCCAACTCGAAGACGAAGAGTGGCACAAACAAGTTCCCGCGCTTATCCACCACGAATACACAAACAAATACCGAAAAAGTTGAAAAAGATTAATCAGTGGCGAGAGATGATGGGCTCGATAAAATCGGGCGTATTTGAAGTTGTTGTAGAGATTTTGTTTTAGCTCGGAAAAATTCAATCGGGCGGAGTATGTTGTCGTGAGAAGTTGTGTGTTTTGTTTGCGTTTTGCGTCCACGGGAGCGCTGCGGTCGGAGCAGTGGCGTCGACAGGGCGGCGCGGCGGACTGGCGCGGAAGCGGGTGCCACGGGGCGGGGCGGGGCGGGGCGCGCACGCAGCTGCGTCTCGCCGACCAATCGCTGCGTGCCTCTCGCCCCCACCCCGACCACCCACCCGGGCGCCTCCCCTCCACCCCACACCACCCGCACAAATCGATGACGCGTGCGTGTGTGCGTGCGTGCGTGTGTGCGTGCGTGTGTGCGTGCGTACGACCACTTCGCAACGCAACCACCTCTCGCACAAACTCAACTTATCCACCCACCCCATCCTCTGCGATCTGCACATACGTACTGCTCCACGCTCTCGTCAGCGAAGGCGCTTTATACAAGTGTTGACTAGATGTCTAGACAAAACCGTTTGTAATGACTGCATACATACATAGATAGATGCCGGATATCAATCCGTGTCACGGACAATGAATGACCCATGGACTTCGAGCGCAGAGACAACTCGCCCGCTACCGTGCCAAGAAGCATTTAACCAACAGCATAGTTTTAATCGAACTCATCTACATACATAGAACGAGATAACTCCTTTCCTTTTGGGCATGCTTGTGTATAATTCCCTTGAACTTCGGAGAAACTTCTCATTAATTCGTTTCGTTCTCCTGCTCTTACGTGGTAATACGTCATGCCCGTTGTTGCTGGAGCAGTTGGGACTTTATGTCCCTAATCACTATGTGCGTGGTAGACATCATCATTTGCTGGCTGTACCTCCTGCCCGCACAGTCCTTTTTCGAATGGCTCCTATTCCAAGAGCTATCCGACTTCTTAATGAAATCGTTGCTGCCGAGACTGAATGTGATATTTTCCTCACCTTAGTGAGCGTAAATTGTCGGAAATTACTCTAACCCATTTATCTGGTAGTCTGCGCTCATCATTGTTTTCATGATTGATTTGATTAACTCCCTTCCATTTGGGCCTTACACGGATGTTTTGTATTTGTAGTTGTTTCTTACATATTTATTGAAACTGGCTGTAGGTGCAAGGCATTCCTTATGCTATATTTTATTTGATATTTTTACTTTATCTGTTATTATTAAATGCTATTTTTTATGTTTATGTACGGACTAGTGCATAAAATTATTATGGCATATAAAATTATTCAATAAAAATAATATTAAAAGTAATCGGAATAGAATTCAAAATCGGGAATCGGAACTAAAATCGAAATCGGAAAATGGTATCGGGAGTCGGAATTGAAATAGGAATCCGGAACCAGAACTGAAAATTCAGAACTGAAATCAGAATCGAGATCCGGAAGTCCCTAGTTCAACACCTCGTGACTTCAATTTCAATTTATTTTTCAAATATCGTTAAAATATAATTAATTTTTATTAAAATATATATTTAATTGTTCAATATGAAAACAAAAAAAAGGTTCAAAACCTCGCTTAATAAAATCATTATTACGTATTTTTATATGGCGCTAAGGAAAATATTAAAAAAAGGACTATTTGAAAATTCGACGATGACGTAATGGCTAGCTCCCCGAACTCAGATATACCTATAAGAGGATATTTGTATTCGCGGGTTCACCGGTTCGATACCGCGGCAAGTCTCGATGAATGAATTTCTACAAAGTTTAGGCTTTTTATCGATTCATTCATTATGTTCAGCAAGCGTTAGGACACACACACACACAGATTACCGTCTTTATATATATAATGTATTTATGTTTATGTTCAAATGTATATTTTTTATGTATAATTGATGAGTATATTATTTTCGTTATGTATTAATTTATGTTTAATTGTTATTTTGTTTTTTTTTTGTGTTATATTTTTTGACCATTGTGGCGCTTTAGGAATTCCTGTTATGCCACAATGGTCTGTTTAGAATAAAATAAATAAATAAATAAAATAATACTAATCTTTCCAAGCTCCAAGTGATACAAAATAAATCCCTAAAAATAATTTATAATACACCCATATATGTATACTAACTTGAAAAAACTGCATGCCATATATAATATTCCGTTTGTTACAGACATTACTAGCAAACTAACCAGTAGATTATGTGACAGAATCACTAATAACTAGACACCGGATAGTCAAAGTGCTATCCATTGTTTCATTGTTTTAAATCCTTTGTAAAAAAGGTTCGACAAACCTTTAACAATGCATTTACAACCTTTGAACAATACGCGGCACCTTCTGGGTCCGGTGACTACTAATAACTAAAGCCCGGACCCAGAGGGTGCCGTGTATTGTTCAAATGTTGTAAATGCATTGTTAAAGGATTGCCGAACCTTTTTTACAAAGGATTTACAACAATGAAACAATGAGCGGCACCTTGGCTATCCTACCTCTACTAATAACCATACCAACACACTTGTGAAGAGTCTCGGTGATTACAACAAAATGTCTATACCCTTCAGGTATAACACACAGATTACCTAAACGGTGCATCCGCTCTAAAATCGCCGGACAAATTGAACGACAGATTAACGGACGGCTGTTTTAAATGTAATTCTCTTCTTATCGAATGAAATATTGCACATCAGATGACGGGTAACCTTTCGATGTGCACAGATGCAATTATTTAAATGGTAATTATTAAAATTGAGTTGAATCTTTCAGGCGAGTTTAATAAGGGAAGATTCGATAAGTTCCGAATCTTGCCTTATTAAACTCGCCAGAAAGATCCAACTCAATGTTAATAATTGCATCTGTGCACGTTGAAAGGTTACTCGTCATCTGATGTGCAAATCTATCATTCTAGAAAACGAGAATTACGTTTAAAGCTGCCGTTCTGTTAATCTGGCGATTTTGGAGCGGATGCACCAAACCCTACCTAAACACAGTCTGCTTTAGGTCATCGACTTTATAGAGTCTTTAATTAATATTATGTATTAGATGTATTATGAACATTTATAAGGATTGTAAATAGGTTTTTGAGCTCTTTTTCTTATTATGCTGTAGATTAATATTAGAATAATATAATACTATGATTACTAACCAAATTAAATTAAATTGTAAAATAGAAAATGATTAGTAGATCAGTAGCTATTAAAATAAATATAAGATGTATTGTGAACATAATTTCGTAATAATAAAAAGCATTTAAAAATCAAAAAAAAAACAAAAGATAAATTTTATAACTATAAGAACCCATTTTATTTATTTATTTTTGGAAAACTTACAGTTTAATTAATCACAAATAATAATAAAATATAGTTATTAAAAGATTTTTGCATAGATTAAATATTAAAAAATAAGAACAGAAAAAGAAATAATAATAATATTGACAACAGTAGTACCAATGATAGTAGTAAAAAATAATATTAATAATAACCTAAATTAAAATTATAATATTTAACTATATATTTTATATTTATATTTAAATAGATAACTATAGTCGAACCGAGCTAGCATGAGACTTACGTAAAATATACATGCTATCACATTCACCCCCTCCTCGTCTTGTCAGATTTTAATTGTTTAAACGCCTATAACTTTTTCTTTTTCACACTATCTTGTAAACTTTGCATTATAGGTTCTCATTATCTATTATATATATTTTTATATAATTATAATATATTTATATATATATATATATATATATATATATATATATATATATATATATATATATATATATATATATATATATATATATATATTAATATATTTTTATATATATTTTTACTTCACTCATTATATGCATTAAGATATGTGGGTATTATTATTTTCACTAATATTTATACCTCAACTGGAAGTAGTATTATAGAGTTTCAAAGCTTTTTTTACTTTTATACCAAAACATTTCATCGTATTATACTTAAATTTCATATCTATCTATTTATATATATATATATATATATATATATATATATATATATATATATATATATATATATATATATATATATATATATATATATATATATATATATATATATATATATATATATATATATATTAATATATTTTTATATATATTTTTACTTCACTCATTATATGCATTAAGATATGTGGGTATTATTATTTTCACTAATATTTACACCTTAACTGGAAGTAGTATTATAGAGTTTCAAAGCTTTTTTTACTTTTATACCAAAACATTTCATCGTATTATACTTAAATTTCATATCTATCTATTTCATAACATAAAATAAAACAATTAATTTAGTGAAGATCCGACATTCGGACAAGGCAGTTTTCTCCAGTTTTTTTTTTACTACTATTTTTTTTCGACCCGTTAAATATTTCTGATCTTTTTGAGAAAAAAATTGACAGTCAATCTCGGGTAATAATATAATAGTCAGGTTGAAGTAGTAGAATGAAGAGCCGTCAGTTAACTTCAAATAGTCAAAAGTTATTTAAGATTTTCAATAGCTCAGAAAGGACCGAGTAATTCATGTATAGTTTCAATTTAAAGCAAGGTACCACAATTCTTAAGTTTGGATATAATTATTAATGATTTTGCCTCATTGAAGACAAAGAAGATAATTAAAAAATAAAAATACTAGTCACTTCGGTAATCATATGTATTCCGGTATTTGCGTCGTATTAAAACGAATTGACAGTTATAATTGTTTTTTTTAGCTAATTATAGTTTGCATCTGATTATATAATGTTAAATCATTATTTCGTATTTACATTTATCAAGCGTGAATAAAATATTTTTTACTTCTAAATTTAAATATTTTTATTTTGCATGGCATTCTTCGTTCAATTTAATATCCTTAAGCGATACCTCATCCACGTAACATCCCATACCTCAATATCCCCATTTCAAAGCGCGCGTTAATTATTTAGAAAACATACAATGGTACCGATTGCGTAATTCTCCATAATTCGCCGAGTGCAAGTTTGCCTTCTTCTCTACCTTCTCTTCCACCCCCTTATTCCATATTTCATTTGAGTTACGTGTGAAGTGGGTTGGGGTGGCCGTGGGATTCAACGAGAAAATTAAAACTTTTTTCGACACGTAAACAAACAACGATGACGTGATGTTTTGATGACGCACAGGGCAAAGTTCAATATTGCACATTTGGCGAGTTATATGGGTGGTTTATTGTTTCAAGAAATAAATACAGATAATACTTAAGTACCTATGTATGTTTAAGATGGAAAATGTTACTACTAAAAACGTTGAACTTTGAACTTGCAAAACTCCCGATAGGCTTTTTATTACATACATTCATACAATGTCCTATATTAGTATGCGTATAATACAAGCAAAGCTTTAAGCATTGAGTATCGTCAAATCGATAATTTAATATAATACTACATATAAAAGCGAGTTTAATGATTTGAAAGCATGTTACAGTTTTTTCCTATTACTTGTAAATGTAAGGGATACGTCATGCAAAAAACCAATAGTATGTTGTCCGATTTTAGTGTCGTTCTTTGAATACGAGTCATCGTTCTTATTATTGCTTTCGTATCTATATAGATGGAGAAACATCGGAATCTTCATCGAGTCGGGGCAAAACAGTAAATAAAGTTATCGTGTTGCAATTTTCAACGGTTTAACCGTGATTTGATCTAACGAACCGTTCTTACCATTATCGATTCGATATAACGTACTACTACGTACTGAGCGAAAAGTGAAATTGAGACGTAAAATACACAGGTTTGTACGTTGTAAATTTCAAATCCATTTATTTCGAGAAATTCTATATTGAATCTGTATGAAATACGAATCGCCGTTGTTTTTATTCGTGTGTAATAAATACGCGCGAGTGAGTGAATAATAAAAATTCGGACGCGGGAGTGATTTATGAGATTTTTCTTTATGTAAAAAAGAAATTCCGAATTAGAAGAATCAGAAATAATTTAAAGTGAATTGATTCTAGGTGTAATCTGAAACGAACGAACGTAATACGTTTGAAAGGGAGAAGGTCGCGCAAGGTCGACTCGCGCAAAAGGTAATGGACGCGTATTCTGTTTCACTGGAAATTTTATACCTTTCATCTAAACTTAATTAATAAATACGGGAAAAAATGAGGATAACCCTAGTGCCTCGTATAGGATATATTTCGAGAAATGTTTACCTGATTGAAAGTGTATTTTATGCTTAAATAAATTGCTCAAGTATTAATTTGCGGCGAAATGAAATGTACACAGCGCGTAAAACGGATTCAATTCACCAGATTCAATTTTCGGAGACAATTTCCATTTTATAACCGAGTTCTTCGTGTTTATTGTGACTTCACGTTGACATAAGTCTCTCCCCTCTGTATTAAAGTTGAAATAATGCGAAGTATACGACAGACTTTAAAACTACATAAAATACCCTATATAAGAATCTAGCGAATTGCTTTCGTTTAAAGTTTTTTTATTTTTTTTTATATACATATAAAGGCAATGTTCGCGAGAGTTTGCTTTATGTATTGTAATTGCGCAATGTGTATATGTGTGAAGGGCCTCTATGTTGTAATAAACGTCTTCAAGTTTGATTCTGTTCCTTGTATTTCCACTCGAAAGCACGGGTAAAATCGAACTTTGGTCCTCGGAACATTTTCTAAAGATTCTTATGTGAGAAGTTGGATTGCAGTTTTTTTTTTCTTTTCAGGGTAAGTTTCGGGGTTAGTTTATTCCAGGCCTCCTCAAATGAACGCTCTTTGAAATTTTGTTTGATAAGATTCACGTATGAAAAGAATTGTACGTCCCTAACAATGGAAACGAAAAAAATGTTCGAACCAATTCTATATTATTCGCCATTGTTGGGTTTCTTGCGAAAAAATAGTTTGTTATTTTCAACTGAAAACTCTCGCAAATCAATCGGGGCTAGAGTAAATTTAAATGGGTCAGAAATAAACTTTTTAAATTTAGCACTGAATTACGGAACGGTATCATATGATAGTTTTCAAATATATGTATTATATACATATAAAATTAGCTAATCTCGAATATTTGTCTAATTTTTATAATATTTGTATAATTTTTGCCTGAAAATTTTAATGGAATGGAACAAACTTATTAAAAGGGATAAGATATACTTGATATCCTGTATTTTTAAATCCTGCTAGTAAGAGAGCGTGATTTAAGCTGTATGCCTCACTGAAATGTGTGCAAGCAGGATGCAGGATGCTAACTACCCTTCCGCTACACATTTACAACCTGGACCGTCTTAGAGAGTGCGGATTCATCTTAGAGAGTGCAGATTTTGAATAAATTTATGTATATAATATCGAGTATAAAAATCGAGTAAATATTCGAGTTTTGTTACCATTTTTATTACGTTTTAGTATGGAGAATATGTATGACACTGATGTTGAGTATGGAACAGAGAGTGAATACGAATACGAAATTTATTATTAGATCAGGAATTTTATAATCTCGTAAAACATAAATTAAAGTGTTTTATTATTTTTAAATATCGTTATATTATTTGCTTATTATTCGAACAAAAATTTTCCAGAAGTTTTTTTTTACGAAAATAATGAATAAATATAGGTACTGTATAGTGTGCTTTATGCAAAATGCAGGTAGACGTGCGTTCCAAGAAATATCTAGACCCTCACACTGTCAAAACATTTGTGAGACAGAGCTATTTTATAAAATATCAGCATAGCACGGATTCTAGTTCATCAACTTGTTCGATTTTTTTATCCAAGCGTAGTTGCTTATGGTCACTCAATTTGAGACGATACAGTCAAACATGTTTTTTTTCACTATGTAGTCGCTCTATGAATGAAACACCGCTCAATACAACGATATACATTTTGAGAGGTGCTGGTTACGCAAGAAGTAAAATTACCGTCACGAGACCGATCGCCGACAAGTGAACTCGCTGGTCAATCAGTGAGTTGCCCGGTGTGGCATGCTCCATACAACTGCATACATTTGATCTGGTCGCGCAACAGAGTCTAACGACTCTAACATTAAAATTCAGATAAACATTATGTAAATGTTTAGCCTACTTTATATTCGCAACCGATTGGAGAGTAATGGGATGCTATCGTTGTAATTACAATAACTTTTAATGATGGCAGTTTTGAGATTTCGTCAAAGTTTTCATCGTGAAATTAATCCGGACGGTTTAAAGGTTTTCACGAAAAAAAAAAATAATGAATCCCCTTACGATTATGGAACATTCGTGTTCGAACTTTTACGAGTTTGAAAATATATTCAAAGAGAAAACTTTTAGATAATCATAAAAGGGCAAAATAATAACCGTTATTTAAAAAGGTACGATTAATCAGTCCGCTTACGCGAACAAAACTCCTGAAAAAACAAGCGGCTGAAAACGCGCATTATATTTACTCGCAAATACGTGGTGTCGTAATAATGACATTTATGGACTATGTACGTAGGGACCGTACAATTAGGAAAGTTTCAAAGGTGAAAAGAGATAAAAAGCATAAAACGAGAAAGAAAAACAGGGAAAGAGGAGGAAGACAAAGGAAAAGAATAAAAGAAATAAGAATACGAGAGAGGGAAGGGTATTATCTATTTATTTTGCTTTTTTTTCGGGTCGGTTCCATAAGGGAGGGTCGAGGGTCAATTAGAATATTCATGATTGTGAGCGTTGTCGCGGGCGCACTGAAATAAAATCGAAAATCTCTCGACATAATTTAAATAATAATTCCGACGCGTTTTACAAACGATTAAAAATCAAAAATTACACAACTCGTCATGAATAAGTTTCGCTTCCAAGGCCAATTATATGCATGTACAATACCGAATTGACTTCGTACGAGAAACGAGACATCAAACAATTGACGTCGAAAGTGCATCAACCGTGCAAGAACAGGTTCTAGGGGCGAGTTACCCCATTTCCATTTCAAATTTTGCTACGCAGGGGGCTCATATATGATTAGGGTTGCTAAGTACGCCACTCTCTGATTTTCTCCCTACTAAATTTGGTGTAATTATTCCACCATGTCACACATTCTGATCGAGTATATTCAACATAAAAACTAAGGTGAAATATCTTTACGCAAAATGTAAGCAACAGGATCAGTTTATAAAGTATGTATGTATGTAGTTTTCAATAGGCATAAGTAATTTATTGATTATTCCAAAATTTATATTCAAGAAAAGAGACTTATTAAGTTTGAAATCAATGATTTTACTATGATTTTTCTAAAAAATTAAATTCTAATTGTTTTTACTGATCAAGTGGAAAACAAAATGAAACTGTTTTTCATTTGGGGATTTTTGGTTTGATATATATCTATATCAAACCAAATATATCTATGTATTTATGTACGTAGTTTCAAATTCATATCGTCTCATACAAAACTATAGTTGTAAATACATTTTGTATTCAACTTTTGTATTTTTAATTAACTAGTTCTTTGCCGTGCGCCCACCGGTGGGCGCTTGAGCTAGGTTCGAAATCGCCACGCGCCCGCCCTTGGACACATACATAGTTGCTACACTTTAAATGAAGCTTAATTAATTTGCATGTCGAATTTGTTGATTATCATACATTTGCTACCACTTAAATACTCGCAAAAAAAATTATGTATATGGAATATGTCCATAGATGTCTCTATCATCTATTATATAAAAATCAATGTTTGTCACGTATGCGTTCCTATACCATTCAACTGATTGCTATGAAACTTACAGGAGTTATTGTGTGTATGCCTGTGATAGTTTCTATAAATTAGAATCCCCCAAAAACGGAAACGGAAACGAGAAAAACGGGAATGAGTGGCATTGCAACGCTATAATTTCAAATGTGTTCGCGTCGCTACCCGGGTTTTTAGGGTAAAATAAACAAACCATTGAATAATTTCAAATGTGTTCGCTGCCTGCGTTTTTCCGACAAATTACCATTACTGTAATTTAATTTGATTATTAAGTATTAATTTTAAACTGAAGCATTCATTTATAGAAACACATCGAGAAACGGGAACGGGAATTGCTTGCGTTATTGTGGCATTGCAAAGCATGCTGGGTTCAGCTAGTGCTTTATAAATTTAATTGTGTTTGTAATTTTTGTAAAAAGGGGTTTACCTGTAATAAAAAGGTATAAAAAAAGCCAAAAATTAAAGCGCAAGCACATGTCATTACCCATATAAAACCAAACGTGTCCAATATTGCTTAAGTTCAGTGGATCTTGAGAAGAATTGTATTCATAACGTTATACTGTTTTACTAGGGGACGCAATTCTCCGTGGCACGTTCATCCGTATGATACGAATTCATTCACTGTGCGTAAAGAAAGTTGTGCTTTTAAAAATTAAAAGAAATATATATATATACATATACAAGTGTTCCCATCTGTACATGTGCATGTAGGGTCAGATTTATTTCTGTATAAATTAGTTTCACTCAGTTCCAGCGCCCATACAAAGGACTCGCGTCGCCCGGCTTGTGCCTTTTACAGGATGTATGAAAGGAGAGCAAGACTAATGGCCGAATATTCCACTCTGGCTCGGCGGAAAACGGAGCTCTAAAAAAAAATTAAATGACACTTAAAAATGAAAATTGTGTCAAAGGGCGGCTGCTTTGCATTCTATCACGTAGAAATTGTCCCCTCTATCTCTGGGAGCTCGGGGGTCCCTTTGCGCCCCCACACCTGCGCGAGTGGGGTCGCAAACACCCTACAACCGACGAAATTGAATATATATACATATATATTTTATTTCACGAAAGAGATGGTGTGTCATAGTTAATGCATATTCATAGACGATTGTGCCTCATTTAAATTCACATAAAGCTCGCCCGCTCACTACAAAACCCGTTTACTAATGCTAATTACGCACGGCACTATTAATATGCTCGATTTTGAATGAAACGCACATTTTTTTCGATGATGTTTTTAACTAAACTTTGATTCACATATGAATATGTATGCTTTCATCGTGTTCGTGCCGAAAATTAAAAATGCTGAAGCGGCAAATTTAACTGTGAACAAAAAGATTACTTTAATATTTGAACGAATGTGGAACTCGTAGGTATATGAGGGGTTTTCTATCAACAATTACAATCTACACTGAAGTGAAGATTGTAATTGTTGTAATGGTTGAATTTAAATGTTTGATATCGAAAAATACTGCTTTTGCATTTTAATTTATGTATAGTATACGATATATAATAAATAATTTTATTTGAACTAATGACAAAACGGTAAACAAAACTTAAACGCTTAACTTAAACGTTTGTCACATTGTGATGGATAACAAATGATCAGGACTTGTATTTTATTTTATTTCTTCAAATATACTGAATGTAGGGTCTTCATATTTTATATTTTGCTCCATAAAACCCCTATGATCCGAATTATGCCATTACAAAATAGAAACATCGATTAATATCGACAAAAATAATATGTACACGTGCCTCACAGATGCGAGATAGAGTGGTCAGTTGGAGAATGAACGGTCATTTTTTTAATTTCTTGTACTTATTTTATATTAGTTGACGTTTAATACACGATAAAAAGATTTTTATAGCTAATTACGGTAAAAACCGGGAAGATTTTGCATTATTTTAACTTAAAACACACATTTTGGCTGGACGCTTAGAGCGGCTAGCGAATTTTTTAGCACATCTACAGAAACGATACTTAAATTTAATAAAGATATATTTTTTTATTAAATAAATCAAAGATTTTAACATTGATATCAAATTTGAAACGTAATGTCGACCTGCAAAGTGCAACATGGACCATTACTTTCAGTAAATTATGTCTAATAATTTTAACAGTAAAAAGTGTGTTATTTGTGAAATAAAATATTGAGCTTTTTAATATTATTTTGATGCATTGTAAGTTAAAGATAAAATGTTGAATGTAATGGCATTTATTGTTTAATTGAATACAGGTAATTCAATGAATGGATTTTAGTTGTATGTAAGGTGACGGAATTTTATGTGTAAAAAATTAAAAAGTATCAATTGAACATATGCATTTGTAGATAATTGATGTAATTTTACTGGATGAAATACGCACAGCTGAAAATAGCCTTAGTATCAATTAAGAATACAAATTATAGTATGATAAAATATTTTAAAAGATTTTTTTACGGTTAATTTATAAGTTAATACCATCAAGGGTCAGTTGGCTCTAACAAATGGCGGTCATTTGTATTGTCGAGCAGGAGGGTTTTTTCAGCTTCACATTCCACGTAGTATTAATAATGAAATCGCGATTTTTCCAGTTAGGATCAACTTGATTAAAATATTCTAAAACCCATCTTACATAAACACATTTCACGTAGGCGTTCAGTAAACCGTGCATTGTGGGGGTGATTTTTTTAGTAAGTAATGAAAACACATGTGAGCACAAAGCGCTAAAGCATCCGTTGCACACTCATCACCGAAGGGGTGGCCAACCCTGACTTACACACGGGGGTGCACAAACATTTATAAATTCACGCTACAAACGGCCAGATTCATCGCAACAAGCATTTGCAAGCCCCTCCGAACCGGTGGCCCTCCTCCCTCACAGGCACCCGTCCTGGGCCAAATTGATGGGCAAAGTTTAAAACAAAGGCATAGAGAGAGTTTTGAGTGCGATACTTAGTAATATTTTACGTTATGATAAATTGAGACAACCGAAAACACCGAGCGGTGTTCGCAGTAAATTCGTTAACGCTGATTGAAATTTATGGCCCCCTCCCCCCCCGGCCAAAATATTAACCAGATATTAATTGAAAAATTGCCCGACCGATCTGACCCCTAAGCTGAATCGAATGTGTGCGGTTAAATGCTGGATGATCGAGCGAAAGTACGATATAAATTTTTTCATATTAAAATCACACACATGTGTTAGTATGTGGGAGTTGAAGTTTTTAAGTACCATTTCTGTAAATCCGATTCATTGGAAAATAAGGAGTTAACAGAACGTAGGCACTAAGTTAATTCCCCTAACTGGCATACGAGAGAAGCCAATTAACAACGTTAGCAAAGAGCTTTTGCGAACGATTTAATTGGGTAAAAGGTAGCTGGATGAGTTGAACTTATAACAAGAGGTCCACTTGTGAAATGAATTCGCTTTTGTATCCACTTAAAAATGCGTGGGTCATCTAGCAAAGCCTTTTTAAATTAAATCATTTTTATATAGACCCGCGGAATTTTACAATATATATGAATATTCTTTGAAGAATCTCAAAACAAACCTGAAAGCATGCCTTTTTTTATACGAGATCGAAAAATAAAAAAAATAAACGAGCAAATCGTTAAATGTTGGTGTGACCCCGAAAGCTTTCTCTCAAACAGTAAGAAGTGAGAGAAAAATCCCTTTGTTAAGGGGATTTCCAGTAATCGCACCCTAGCTTAATATGTCTCATCGTCATTAATGATCGATACCTAGTAGGTGACGGAAGAGCCTTTCCCCTCAGGATACGTACTAATATCCCGAAAAACAACGATTAATGAATTCGCTCCGTGTCTTTTCCTCGATGTTATTCCGAAGGAAAAAAATAAAAACGGTTAAAATACGGAGATTTCTGCATTTTTTTCATCTAGTATTCTACTCATAGAACAATATACAAGTAAAACATAAAACTAGTAATCCAGTGTACGAATTCGTGTGATGTCTTATACAATATATATGAAAATAACACCCAATTTGTGTTCTATTTATAGTATTGCAATAAAAAAACCATCAACTGTCATTTTAAAATTGCTACAAATGAATGTGAAATGAACGTTCAAATTATAGACCAACTAAATCTGCTACTATTTACGAATTGTATTATTTGATTTAATATTTAAATTCAAATTCATCTGTTATTTCATAGTGCATGTCGTTATATCATTATTTTAGGCATTTTTTCCCATATAAGTTGAAATGAATATCAATAGATAGATTTTCACCTTATCGAGAAACAAACGAAGTATCAACGGATGATCCAGAATAAAATGTGATTTTGTGCAATCAATAGGTTTAATTTGAAAAAAAAATCACAAAAGGTAGCTTTCTGCTTTACTCCAAAGATCCTCAGTAGGTTTTAAGAGTATATCAGAAAATTTTCTCTATTTTAACTTATTAATATGAAGAATTTGAAAAATCTTGTGATATATTTTGTGCTTGTAATAAGTTTGAATAATATTGATTAGACTGGCTTATATAATATTAACTTATTTAAGGATACTTTGGAAAGGCAGCATAGCAGATGGACCCAAGGGGTTTGTTCATACATACATTTGTACAAAAATACAAATATCAAATAACATTTAAAAAAAAGATATATACATAAATAACTCAAAATAGAGGAAAACAAGCGAGTTATTAATTTCTTGGATAGACAGTTCTAAATTTTAATCACTTTATATAAAAACGATCGGATAAGAGGCAAACTTTTTCCTGAGTTGTAATCGTAAGTGAAACGTAAAAGAGGTTAGTAAAAAAGAAGGATTCTCTAATTATTTTGAAGTAAATACCACTGTGGAGTATAATCTCTCAAATGAGTGTTATTGTTAAACGTAAACGCAATATTTTAATTCTATAGACTTCAGTTGGATCACACCTGTATATTCTCGTCTTAAAAGTAGAAAAATTCACTATTTTTAATCTCATATTGTATGTTATATATAAGCATTGAATTAATCTGTGAAAAGACAACGTGCAAGTCTTCGTAACCACACGTTTAATAGAAACTTTAAAAGTATTTTTTACATAATAAATTCATTTTTGAATATGTAAACGTTTTGTGGGTGAACTTTCTGTTATAGTGACATTATGTATGTATATTGGTGAACGTTTTTTCCGTGAAATTTTAGTCAGGACATCCACATATAAGGATTATAATATTATCATTGTTATGATAAGTGGATGCAAACTAATGATCATCGGCATTGAGAGGCTTAAAATACGGTATCTGGAGCTTTAAGTTTGCATGTGTACGTTTATCCGAATAATGCAAGGTAATTTTAGACACATTGTAGTACACGCTAGGTGCATGACGATATACATAGAGGGGTTGGAACTGGAATAAAGCCGATAGTCTACAACCGGAGCAGAGGGAACAACGGCATTACACAGATTACGCAATTACTCGGCGAGCGATTGTTGTAGGACCGATAAGCCCGCGAAGCCTTCTCAAGGACTCGTGCGATTTGATTTTAATCATTGCCCTCTATATGTACTCAAACACACAGTCTAGAATCAATTTTCCAAACGTTTAGACGACGACGATTTATGTATTAATTTGCCCACCCCTCGCACATTGGCGTGGGGTGGGTGAATTAAAGCGTGAATACGCAAATTCGAATGTACAAATATTGTTATATTTCGACAAATATAATATTATCGTAATCGTTGATCTAGAACAACTCACTTGTGAATTTAAACATTTTGAATTTTTCTTCTCCCTACATTTAAAATTAAATTAAGGACCATTTGACCATCAACAGTTCCGTTAATAATTTAACGTAATTTATACTTTTAATCATCAAAGTCATTCTTATAATCTCCTTGTGTTTTTCAGATTCGTAAGTTTCTTTTGATTGCTCTTCCTTATTTAAATTTTGATTGCTTTCTATGTAAGATTTCAAAGAACTTTTTTATTTTAAATAATGAATTGTACTACTCTTGAACCTATTTTATATAAAATTTGGGTCGGAAATATTGTAAGGTTACTTAGTTACAAGTATCCAAAAAGTCGATGCATTGTTGAAAATTTTACATATTAGGTTTTGTCAATTTAATCAAAAATCCATGTTTAACAGTTCAATTTAGAACTTACTTAATACTGAACTTAATCACAATTATTTGCATTCAATAAAGTGTAATTTCATATAAATACTATATATGTATATACATACATACATACATATTTAGAACGATATTTATTAAATAATGTTCTTATGAAAAGTGATCTGATGTATTTGAAGACTATCATAAAGTTAATTTACAGACGGCTAAATTTTGCCACATAGATAACTGTCAACAATCATCATGCTTTCTGATATAATATTCATGAAATTTGGCATTACGCATTTTTATTTGTTTAAATTTACATACTTTAAAAGTGATGGTTGAGGGGTAATAACCAACGGACAATTTCAATAGGCCGAATGAAATTTTTAATTGTTTAAATATATCAGAAATATCAAATTTTTTGATACGTCGAGGTGATTTCTGAATCATGATTTATATGATTGGATCAAAATAATACGACTCTGTATCAAATCGTACATATATACATATATGTATACTACATATGATACATATGTACATTTATATATATATATGTAATATGTTGCATGCACCACGATAGTTAGACGCGCGCCACACCTTCAGATCCGCAGACAATCGCGATTTCAGACGAACGAAACGAAACGTTCAATGTTCGCCGATCGGTTTCCTGATTTATGTGCAAAATAGTATTGTATAAATCAGTGGTGGTGCGCGAACTTTGCAACCGCAGAGTCGTGCGGGGTAACCTATAGTTCAACACGTCACACTTTCGAAACGGCTAAAATTACACCGATACATTTTGCAGTCTCATCTCGACAACACGTCCCACTCTCGGATATGACACACACACCGTATGTGCAAAAATGTATATTGCAGAAAGTGTTTCCTTGCAATAAAGTCCCCGACAGTCGAATACACACCGGCTCTCATATCGTGCGTCGTGATTTAAGGGCGCGCGGGTTCGTCACGTCCTGCAATATGTCTTCACATATTTACTCTTCTTAAAAAAAGAGAGGAGGAAGCAGCAGCCCTAAGGTGCTGAAAGGCGGAAGAGTAAAAAAAAAAAAGAAAAAATGGCACCCCTGTGCTTCCTAGACGGTCGTGTTGCGTAGTTTTATTAAGGCTCGACGTCAAAAGCTCTCTACTGCGTACGCACTCGAGATCTACTAAGCCTGATAAAACTTGCCCTTTTAAAATATATGTTTATATACCGGTTGTTTCGAGTATGTCGAGGGCAAACTGCGCCTATCTTGTGATCTTATTAAACTGAATTAAATTGTTTATGTAGCAAGATGCCTGCTCCGTGCGAACTTTTCCAAGCGCCTAAATCGAATTCGACACGATTAGTTCTGGAACAGTCATTTCGGAAAGATTTGAGCTCGATCGAACAGGAAGAGCCCCGTGTGGGACGTGTATGCATTTAAGTTTGTCGATTCGATCGGAATGCACCATTAATTCGAACGATCGCTTAAATATATACTGAAGGGAATCGACGGTGAACCCAAGCTCGGAACACGTGAGATATATGAAATGCATAATTGGTTTCATTTTCGACGGTACAGTTTCCAGTGATGCAATACTCGATTTGAACACGAACTGAACTTTCGACTATTGGAGTCAAAGTTTGTCTTTACTGGCGTTGGACTTTACATACATATATTGTAATACATTTTTACAGTGAATTCTGATACGTATTTAAATCACGTATAGAAGTTTTTCACCACTTTGACAAGTATTTTTTCTCATATTCATAGATATGATATTATATTTTTCTATAACATAGGAATAGAGATATACATAATTTTAAATCGAGAATTAATTATAGGTAGAGTTAAGAAAGCAAAAATTGCAGGAGGTGTTTTCCAATTAAGTTTAAGTTAAGGAGGTGTTTTCCAATACAAGTGTTCAAATATACAATTCCCTTCCTGAGAGCATTAGAGGTGCTAGTAACATTGGTGCTTTCTTGAGGGATGTTAATGGATACCTCTGTGGAAGATGACGTAATTATATATGTAAGTTTAATAAAATGTTATGTTTGGAATTATATTATACTATTTTAGGGTTATTAATTATAGTTTTGTTATTAACATACGTTATATTATAGTTTTTAGCTTAACTTTAAAATTGTTAATTGTGAAATAATTCATTAGCAATTTGCTTTTTAATAATAAATAGATAAATAACATGCAAACGGAGTCTTGATGTTTTACATATGATAAAATTATCAATGTTCAAACATATTGCTACTTGGGATTGCAATATACCATCATATGTATTTAATTTTCCGGTAAACGGTAAACAATTTTTCCCAGTACCGGTATACCGGTATTTACCGCTAAATGCAAAAAAAACGTCGTTTAGATAACTGTATGTGGTAAGGTTAAGACTTAATTAAATTATAAATAATTATTAATAAATGTCGGGTGAATAATTTCGATAAATATTTATATACATATTGAAAGTTCGTTTGTAATAATTAATATTTTTTTAATGTTTAAATCAATGTTTAAAGTTTGCACTTGCATTTCAAAGCTTGAATCATAATTAAAACAACAGTCTGATCGCTTTAATTACGTTACTATTATGAGAATAGCCATTTTTATGAATGGATCTTTTTGCACATTTAATATTGAAAATAAACAAATCCTCTTAATTCGCGATAGTATAATTAACGGTAATTACCGATGTTTTTGCATTTTGTTTAGCATTTTGGTGGGTTATTCTGAAGTTTTGCATCCGAAGATTTGTATCCATACGTTGTCATTGATCGAAGAATTTTCTGTATGGCATTTAATATTTGAATGCGGTGTAATTTCATACGTCTCCTTATTTCTTTTTCTTTATTACCGGACATTTCAATTATTTGACCTAGATATAAATAATTTTAACTACTTCGACTGCCTAATGAATATTTTCAGGCATGAAATATTTATAAAAGGATGAATGTATAATGTAATATATGTATGCATACGCATTACCGAGGTTTCTCGTCATCTCTGCGGCAAATCCGTTTATTGCATCAACAAATTGCATGCGCAAATCTCGTCTTGTTAGGGAATACGTATTGCATGCTGTCGGTTTGCGTATTAATATGCCGTTTGTCTGGGCTTACCAATGTCAAAACCACAACTACATACTACGTTACATTGCACGCTACTTGCGCTTATACAGAACGGATCATGTTTCCGCTGTGGTACACAAAGATAATACAGATGAAGACATACATAAACACGCTGATCGTTTTGCATCTCGATTGAATAGTGATCACGTTCGTGGGGGGCTTTCCCGTTGTATCGGTTGTGTTTGAAAGCGCAGGTAAGGGATTAATCGCCCATCTAAGAACGATGGATTGGCAACTACGCGGGATTACGCGATTCAATGTGGCGTTTGATCGTAATACCTGTACGAAACGTTTGAGATTATGGAAACTGATTTTTTTCACAGATGAGCGAGCATCAGCTATTGTACGCGGATTGGTTTGATTGGAATTTATTTACATGCTAGTGTACGAGTATCCTTCCATGGGTATCGAAACGATTCGAATCCGCATAGTTTGCATATATGAACTGGAGCATTTATATTGGAGATTGATTCCAAGATATTCATTTATTTCATGCATGTTTTGCCGTGGAGAGAAAAAATGAAAGAGGTTCATGACAATTTTTTTTTGACAATTTAGAGGCTGCCCACATATGTACTAGTGGCGTAGCTACCTCATAGCAAAATCATACGAAGCATGAGGGCCCAATTTGCCATGAGGTCCAAATTTATATGTATATACACTCATTATAATTTAGCATTGTGCAACATAAAAATATCGAAAGTAGTAAAAATACACTTGTGTGTATAAAATATTATCCAAAATTGTGGAAAGGTCACAAGCAACTATTTGGACTTGAGTATATTGTTATACTGTGTAAATTTGTATCAACAAACAACAATCATCTCATATATTTAAAAATCACGCTAGAAGTGGGGGGGGGGGTGTAGTAGATTAAAGAATTGGAAAATGGGTTTGATCCGCTATACTGCTGGTTAGATTTGGGGGTATTTGTGACTCCAAATCGATCGTTTCTTATCAGAGTTTGCCAATTTTATCTGATCATTGTTGAAACGGTTCCTTAAAATTGGTAAAAAATCATCTTTACTGTTGTCATAAATCTTCTGTATTTATTGTATGTACAATTTGTAAAAATTATGTGCAAATTTAAAAATCCATAGATGTCTCACTGAATGTATTAATTTTTATTTCGTGTTCTTCAGCTTCTGGAAATACAGTGATTTATGTAATAATAAAATGCTGCATTGTTTGCAATTAATTATCCAGGAAGGTGCATTGGGGTCTTCCTGTCAAGCCTTTATGGTATATACATATATTAAATGAAATATGCCTGCATAATAATTGAATGTGGATTGTTTCAATTGGTATCTGTTTACGAATGGCTCTGCAAAGTGACTTTGTAAACTGAGACGTCTGGGTCTGTTTGGCACAGGGCTTACGCTCTGTGCAGCCATACTGCCACGGAATCCTTGGCGATCCTTACGGCACTAAAGTGTGGTGCACTAAATTTTCCTTGAATTAGTGGAGCGGTTGTGTAGGAAGCAGCATCCCGCCCTCTACGGCAAACAACATGGCCGACCGGCCCTAACAGAGATATATGTTCGACTGGGCAGCAGCAGCCGCCAACCTCGCAAAAATTATGGCCAAACCATTACTACCGACGCCAAATGAGAAAAAAGCCTACGAAAATACACTGTCAAAATAGCCAGTTAATCCGCGTTAGGATTAAATTACACCGCATAGCAGATACACCCGAGTCGATTTCTTCATACCAATTAAAAGCTCCGAGTGTGGATCGAATGTGGGAGATGTCTGTCTCTCTGCAGGGGTGTGCCTGCATGCCGGCTTACACGAGAGATATTAAGCTAAAACGTGTCCTCTGGCCACAGTCTGGAACGGGGGAGGGGGGGGGTCGGTTGGGGGTGGTTCCGGGGATGATATCATTAGTCCGAACATTCGAATCCGCATAGTTTGACACGTACCCGATTCGCTCAAGACAAAATTGTCCTTTAATTATCGGACCGAACCGATTTGTCCTGCCATCGGATATACAAGTTCAACCGAGCGGATTCTCCCCTACGTATTGTAATGGGCCAGATACGAAACCTTTGATTTTATATTTCATTTATAGTACAGCACAGCTCGGTAGTCATCAAAGGCATAATTCTTAAATATTTATTTGAATGAATTCTTATTCAACTTCAAGCTCGTTTGTATTAGTTATAAATGTTTAAAATATATTGTATATTTGCTTATACTACATACATATATCACAGCACTGCATGTGACATTATTCAATGCAGACAAAGCAATATCTGTTCTAAACGGTTCGATTATAAAGAAAATTAAATTTTCTGAAGGTTATTGACATATTTGTAATACATTTAACTTCTTCTTTTATAATTTTCTTGTAATATAAATTACATAACAAGAAAATTTCACGATAAAGCTAACTGTACAAATAATAAGATGTATACAAATATACGACAATCAATTAAATTGAAAATAACTTCTAATAGCTTTTTTCCAAAGACTTTCGTACTTAAATTGCATAATATATACTTTAAATAAATTTTATTTGGACATTTTTCTCATTAAGGCAACCCACATGAGTGATTTTTTGACATTTGCAACTTCGCAAAGCTTTATTTCAAAACAACAAAAAAATGGGTATAATAAATCAGAGTATATAAATGTTGTTAATTGATTATATAAGTTTTATACTGTAAAAAAAACTGTAATGTTTGAAATCTTAAAATTATATTCTTTAGTTTTGAGCAACAGACTTTTGACCGAATAGACACTTGGCCGACGAGCGGTAGGCCGACGGACGATTGGCTGAACGGACATTAATAGAGGTAGGATAGCCAAGGTGCCGCTCATTGTTCCATTGTTGTAAATCCTATGTAAAAAAGGTTCGGAAAACCTTTAAAAATGCATTTACAACATTTGAACAATACGCGGCACCCTCTGGGTCCGGGCTTTAGACATTAGGCTGACGGATAATTGACCAAACGGACACTAGGCAATGGGCAATTAGCCACACGGAAATTTGTCCAATTGTGTATAACATTTCATTTCAACACAACACTATACATTCCATAACATTTCAACACTCACTGAAAACAGATACATTATTCAGAAATCACCTTGACCTCATTGAAATTTGATATTTTTGATAAATTTAAACAAATTAAAACCTTATTCAGTCTAACGTCCGTTCGGTCAAGAATTCGTTCTGCCAAATCTCCGTTGATCTAATGTCCGTTCAGCCAATAGTCCGTCACCGATTTTTTAATTTTCAATAGACATACATAATGTTATGCTCAAAAGTACCAATTATTAAAAAATGTACATATAAAATTGTCTACAAAATTTAGTAATAACAAACAATAGTGGAAAACTAATTATTACAAAAATTTTCAATATCCCTTTTATAGTAAAATAAAGTAAAAAATAGTCGATCCTGTGTTTTGCATACTACTGAAGTAAATTCTACTACACACATCAGATAAGAAACAGCTTAGTTATTTTAGAAAGAGAAAAATGATGGGATGCCTTTCGCATTGTCTCACTTAACTGTTTGTGAAGTATGTAGTTCAATGATACAAAGTACAATGCTAAATACGTTTAATGGATATTTTTCAGTAATTCTTATTTAAAATTTTATAACGAATCCAAATATATGAGTGAAATACATATACATAGAGAACATGCACATAAAAATAATCAATTTATCACAAACATTTCATCCATAATACTCAGCGTCACAAAGAAAAGTCTATATACTAATACAGCATGGAGCGTGCGTCGTCGGAACACAATCTGACTTCGTCGTCGTCTCCTCCGCCGTACACAAAGACTTTATCTGAGTATATTCGATGTACTAAAAGTGATTCTTTTAGTGGAAGTTTTGGCGTGTAAGTCGCGTGTTTCGAACATCGACCGGATATTTAAAAAGCGCTCAGAGCCCGTGACGCGCCGTCCGTGTATATGTATGTATGTAGGTACGAGAGAGTACGAGTAGCTCGACGGGGGTATTACGTATCCTAACTGAATCTGATCCCCATTTCAATTTATTCCTGCCAAGCTCCCCGACTTTCCCCGGGCAGAACTTGCGAGTTTAAAACTACAACAATATAAAACAGGGCTGCGTACCGGCAAAGCGATCTTTTAAAGTCAGCCTACAGTTTGCGTTTAACATTCTTCTTGTTGCGCGCTTTCGTACGCACCCACCCCACCCACCCGAGTCTTGATAACGCACGGAAAGCTTTTACCCTTTGTTATGTTGAAACATCACACATTCTGCATATAAGAGTACCTATTTATAGGTGTGTGTGTGTACATTCTAAACAATCAACATGGTGGCATCTGTAAAGCATGAACTTTTCATGCACTTGACGATTCAAAAGTTATGGCTTATATTTACCGGTCAGTACTTTGATCAAATGGTCAGCTTACGTGAACGGTCGGTTCGTGATTTTTTTTTATTGTCCTATGACATATTGTGTGTAGTTTGATTTTAATGTATTTAAAATAGACGTTTTGTGATTCGTTCAATATTCAAAACTAGAACTAGAGTAAACAGTTAAATCTGTCGAATAAAAAGGTTGTGAATGCTTCAATGGGTCAATATATAATAAAACTGATGAAATACTTTCAAAATTAATATAACATATTATTTGTAGATGACTTTGATGTAAAGCCTTTTTGTATTTGGGCAAATATTATAATTATTTGCTTACATTACAGAGATCGTGAAATGTTAAAAATCGTGAAACATAATCGATAGTGGCACTTTAAAGCAAACTTTTTAAATTTGATATTTTTTATCTAACTTTTTTTGTAATTTTATAACCTTTCGTATAATTTTTTAATGCTTTTTGAAGAAATATGTCTAATTTAGTTAAAAATAGTTACTATAAAAGAACGAATCATATTGACTAAATTATTTCAATAAATTTATTATTTATTAAAGTATTTCGTGTCATTGGCAACTTTTTTTATATGAAATAGTATTTTTTTATTTTTGATTTATTTATTCAATCAATCAACACTCGTCTAACAGATTGCTCCAACGCGTCGAGTATGCTTTACAGATTAATAATTAAGAATTTATTAACTATTAAAACAGTTATAAACCCATTTATTATACACGACATCTATAGTCAAACAATTAACAGCTACTGAGATATATGTACATATATGGATACATTTTTATTTTATTAAATTTTATCATTTTCTAATCGAGAGCGAAAGTCAAGATGCTGATAACTCAAAATTTTGCGAAAGGGATTGGGCAGTTTCAATGAAATCACATAAATTGGCAAAGTCTGATAGGAAATGATCGATAATGCTACGTCTTATTCATTATAACCTAAACAAAAAAATCAAGAGAAATTCAGATGCGCGTAGTCTAGAGAGGTTTTATTTCCTTTTTGTCAGATATTGAAGCACGTAGAGCATAGAGTCTCTGATTAAAATCTTCGAATACATAAAACAGAGAGCATCAGTCTACGGCGTAGAGGCGCACGTACTCATCGAACGTGACGTCATCTCGCGATGAATTCAACTTTAGATTGAAAAATTATACCGAATCATACCTACACACATCCGATCTGATAATATAGCGTCGAAGAAAGTTGCATCGAAAAAGTGGTTACGCAACATCCAAGCTATTAATCCGAAAGTCCAATAAAGCGCAAAGTAGTGGCGAAGTTAAGTCTCGTCATGAGCCCGGCGACAGGTTGCAAAGTACAGATAAGTAGATTAAGGGCGGCCGGTCAACACGTCCGGGAGTGTCACCCACCCACTATTACATCCCCGAGGCGCCCTCAGGATCTCTCCGATGCTGTGTGTGTGTGTGGGTTCACTTTTATCGCGTGCCGTGGATCTATGAGAAATCCCCCGAGATGGCGGATCGGTCACGTTCTTGGCAAAGTAAACTGCGACAGTTCCCTCTCGCGTCATCGGCCCGTCACCGAAGACCTCACAACTTTCGGCCCTTACATCGAGTTAAATCCATCCAAATTCCTTAATTCTCCCGACGTTCAACTTCTCGAGAAATGTCTCTCCTCGTCGGCCGCTCACCTATCGCCGCACGATTAATTCGGCAAAGGGCGAGCGAGAACGAACCTGCAGCGTAAGCCTCTACCAAGTGCAAGACTTTAAAGCTTAAACTATTCAACTTGATTTTTGGATTACGTCTGGACGTGCAGTTGAACTACTTACTAAGGACCGTATTGAAAATATGTCTACTTGTAATTTCAGTACAAACATCCGCTCATTCTGATTAGCTAACTAGCTTTAACCCAAAACTATTGGACATCGTTTCAACAGTAAATTTATATAGGTTTTTATACAATACCAGCTGAAACCGGCAAGCATTGCAATGCCAGAATAAGGCATGCAATTTCCGTTCCCGTTCCTGGTCTGGCCAGCAACACGACTCTTAGTGAGAATCGAACCCGTGACATCAAGCACGAAATAATTCAATACTCACCACTAGAGCACGCTGCTGGTTATGTATATTATATTTATGCTGATATGTATGTATATCATATTTAAGTACTAGCTGAACCCTGCATGCGTTGCAATGCCACAAAACCACAAAAAAGTAATAACCAACCAAATTGGAAACGTGGTTCCCAACGAACACATTTCTTTGACTAAACAATGGCACTTCAAACTTTCGCGTCGGTAAAATCGTAATTACGAATATTATTATTGAGAGGTTTTTTCACAGTAAGCTTCCCAGACATGCATATAGCAAATCGTAAAAGTTCCATCGTAATCGGTTCAGTGGTTTAGGAGCCTATACGAGACAGACGGACAGACAAATTTTTATATACCATATAGTTTTTTTAATTATTTATTCAAGAATACTTGGGAAAGGCGACAAAGCCAATATACCCAAGGGGTTCGATAACAATACAGTAGTATATAAATACAAATATTATTAAAGAATAATACTTTCGTCCATTATTCTAGCCACGTGGCCCACCCATTGCCATTTCAATGTCTTTACTCTATCCACTATGTCCACTACCCTTGTCATACTTCTCACCCACGTGTTCCGCTTCCTGTCTTTCCTCGTGATTCCAAGCATAAAGCGTTCCATACATCTTTGAGTGCATTGAACTTTGTATAGCATCTTGGCGTTAAATGTCAAGTTTCACATCCATACGTCATCACTGGCAAAACGCATTGATCGAGGATGTTTTTCTTCAGGCAGAGGGAATTTTTGATTTAAAAACAACATTCATTCGCCCAAATTCACTCCATCTTTATTTTATACGTCTCTTTATATCTTCTTCTTTACAACTGAACTAAATATAAATAACTAGTTGTTTTAACCGGCTTCGCTGATTATTTGTAATATAAACAGCGTAAACATGGCGAATCTAATAGTAAATATCTTTTTGTTTTTTATTAAATTTATTTGAATCGAAAAAAAAAATCGAATTTTTGACTAGTTTACGAACCAAGCAACAATACTTACATACAAGTCTCTTTCGAAATTATATATTAGATAATTTACAACTTCTACTTCAATAGTTCAATAGTTTGAGATATATTGCGAATACAATATACATATGTATAAACAATATGAAGTTAACCAAATACGAAACAGCACGACCAATCGCATTATACTCGTATGTGTTCTTTATGAAATTTGCTCATACATACTTACATATGTGTGTAGTATCGAAATAAAAAATTTCCACAGTCTGTTTCGAATTTGGGGCCATCAGACGAGGTCACTTATTACATTACCGCAAATGGAATAAAATCGTGAAAATATTTATTCGAAATGTTTGTGTTCGGTGCGTCACACGGCGAGCAATTCGAGAAGCGTCCAGATTTGGCCCTTCGGCTTCGGTTTTACGAGAGATATCTTCGAAAATAGTAGGCGACGCGGACTCGAGGGCGCATTCTCGGTTCGGGGAGGGCAGATAAGGGCCGTTGATGTTTGAGAAGTAGTGTGCAGAGGGCGAGGTCGATTTGTATGTAGGGCCTGCACGGGCGGGCGCATACGCGTTGTTATGCCCGACCCGACACTCGTAAATCTATTGTTCGTGGGATATTTTCATAAGTCGGCTCGTATAAAAACGGGACGGTCCCGAGGGAAGAGCGCTGCAAAAAGTTACCGACCAACTTCCGGTCGTAGACTTAATTTACACCGGGTACGAAGTTGATATCTCGCACGTCAGACCCGATAACGGCGTAGACGCGAGGTGAAATATTTCGCTGCTCAACCGATTGACCGTTTAATTTTATCGATTCTATTGTGCGGTGATATTTAAGCTAAAATAAAGGTTAAAACAAATCTTTGATTTTGATTTTTAAATGCTTTCTATTATTACGAAATTATCTTCACAATACATCTTATATCTATTTTAATAGCTACTGATCTACTGATCATTTTCTATTTTACAATTTTAATTTAATTTGGTTTGTAATCATAGTATTATATTATTCTAATGTTAATGTACAGCATAATAGGAAAAAGAGCTCAAAAACCTATTTACAATTCTTATAAATGCTCATAATACATCTAATACATAATATTAATTAAAGACTCTCTAAAGTCAACGATCTAAAGCAGATTGTGTTTCGGTAATCTGGGTTTATACCTGAAGGGTATAGACCTTTTGTTGTCATCACTAGAGCCCGGAATCTGAAGGGGCTGTTTATTGTTCAAAGATTGTAAATGCATTGTTAAAGGTTTGCCGAACCTTTTTTACAAAGGATTTACAACAATGGAACAATAGGCGGGACGTTTCCGGCCCCTTCAGATTCCGACCTCTAGTCATCACTGAGACACTTCACAAGTGTGTTAGTATGGTTATTAGTAGAGCCCGGAATCTGAAGGGGCTGTTTATTGTTCAAAGATTGTAAATGCATTGTTAAAGGTTTGCCGAACCTTTTTTACAAAGGATTTACAACAATGGAACAATAGGCGGCACGTTTCCGGCCCCTTCAGATTCCGACCTCTATTTATTAGTGATTCTGTCATAGAATCTACTGGTTGGTTTGTTAGTAATGTCTGTAACAAACGGAATATTATTTATGGCATGCAGTTTTTTCAAGTTAATATATATGGGTGTATTATAAATTATTTTTAGGGATTAGAAAAGTTAATCAATACTATGAATGACCACAACACTTTAGACTTCAGTTAGATATATCAGTTTCACTCCGAAGAAACTATACGAAACTATTTACATATATACACCGGTGAGATAAGATGTATCTGAAATAGTTTTAGTCCCATTTATCGAACGGTACAGACCAAACAGTAGTTATTTACAACTTGAAACTCATCCCCATTCGAAGAGACGTCAACCGCCAAATGTCAAATCTGACACAATTGGCCATTATACAACATTAAGGCGCGCTTCGGGTCACGAGGCTATTTACGCCAATCATCAATATATATAAGAGATAAAACAAAAAAAAGTAATAGGCGTTTAAACAATTAAAATCTGACATAGCGAGAGGGTGGCGAAAAGGGAAAAAACGATTGGAACAGTGCGGATGAATCCGGCAATGTGGACAATAGACTTCATCGAGAACGACAATGGAGTATTTTCAAACGTGTCTATTACGATTATTTTTCACCATCGTAGTGGTGGATTTGATTTCCACATATTGATGACCAAACCGAGCAAATTGGAAAAGTATGAAAACGATCGGATAAGAACCCAAATTTCGTCAATGGAAATCAGACGAAAAATTGGAAAGCGGGCTAAGAAGAGGGTAGTAAATAAAAAATAGATGGAACCATTTAGGTACACTGGTTGTTTGGGTGCCCCAACCCCAGTGTGGTACTTTGAGGCAATTCGAAAAAGTTCTAAAGACTATAAAATACTAAAAATGGCAACTTAGTTTCGGCTAATCAATAATATGAGTATCGAATCAGTATGAAAAGGTATAACAAACATCACAATTTCTAAAATAAACAAATTTTTATGTAAATACTACAGATTTGAATTAAAAATTCGATAAATGCGAAAATAGTCGGGATCGCCAGTAGAGTTGAAAGGTGTAGAGGGGATCAAATTCGAGAGAGAGACATAGAAATGAAAAAAGTGAATTAATCATAGACTGATGAATTATTGAAAGGAGTGCCGGTGGCCACACACAGAACATTAAAGTCGTCATAAATCTGGGTTGTGGAGAAAAAAAATGCCGCATGAATAGAATTGATGGACGATTGTTCCATTACAGTGAGCCAACGGATTGTCAGACATAATAAAAAAACTGGGTCCGTTTTTAGTACATACGTGACCGTTTTCGCACATCGAAAAAAGCATAATATAAAATGGATCGTTCCGATCATTCGAGGCTATATTATGGTGAAACCACGTACTTTTGATTTAACGTACGTAGAGAAAGAAAGCGGCGTGCTTTTCACAAGTTCTGGAGTGCAATCGGCCGTCGAACCCTCACATTGGGAAATTTATAGGACTTGCTCTATATGCATAAAATTCTATACATAAAACAAAAATATAAGAAGATATGCTAATATATTAAAATCACAAGCTCAATATAAAACGATATTATGTAGTTACAATATTATAAAGTGAATACCGATTTATTCCCACGCGTTTATGTATACTCATTCATTTCCTTATTTTTTTGGGTCCATAAGACTTTGTATAACATTTCGACATTCAATATCCAAATTTCATTTCCATTTTAGATAAAAACAAGATATTTTTCTATAAGTAAAGTAGCATTTTTTATTTAAAAACGATGTTCATTCGCCCAAATGCAGTCTATCGTAATTTAATACGTCTCATTATTTCCCCTTCTTTACTACCGGACATTTCAATTATTTGCTCTAATTATAAATAATTACTTACTGTTTATATTTTTTTATCCAAAATTATGTTATTATCTAATGAAATACTATCGATATAAGTATATAAAAATTATTCAAAATAACTATAATTAATTTACTAACAGAATTTTCAGCAAACTTTTTTAGAAGTTTTTTAGTCTACAATCTAAGTATCACAACATACTCTAAATTTGATGGTTTTAAATTTAAAATGGAATAAATAAACAAAAAAACATCTTGATATAGTAGGTAATTGAAAATTCAGAATTATACTTCAAGTATACGTAAGATATATTCACATACGTACTAGCCGTATGTGTTCGATTTTTTACGTTATTTACTATGAAACGTATAATTATTTCGCAATCCAATCATATCGGCACACATTGCGGTAGAATTTAATCTTCTATTATGTTTTTCAGTGTTTGCGCGGACTAAGCTTTTAATAAAATGTGTTTTCTCAGGGCTCTTCTCCTCGTTCACATATGTTTCATCGCTGAAACCTGTTGGCTTCCTTGGCAGCCCATCGATCTTTCGGCAGGGGGGTGGGTCGAATAAGAGGGATGGGGGTCCTCCACCCTAGGGCGAATCCCAACCACCGTCCTACTCGATTTCCTCCCACCACCCACTGAGAAAACTATCGGCAACGGCGGCGCCCATCATTAGCGGGGAGTGACGAGGGGCCGCACCCCTCGGTCAGTAGGCCCTCAGGCAAACCTACAGATATAATGACGAGGGATCAAAACAACCCACATACAACCAAATTATAATAAAAACTGGTTATACAACAGTTCAGGGTCGATCGCCAATATAATTTTACAAATATTTCAATCGAGAGATATGTATAATTTGGATATAAATAATATATTATATTTTTTCCTTTGAGAAAGTACATAGGTCAACCATTTAAACTAGGGGGTGGGAGGTTGAATATTTTTTCTACGTACTATTTAATTTGGGACTTAATATATGTATGTACATATGTACATACATACATTGGAGTATCAATATATTGATTTTTTCTATAAAATAACATATATTCTAATATACATACATACATAGACCTGATGGAATATCATCGCATGAATATTTCTAAAAATGTTTACAATATTGTTTGAGAGGTGATCAGTATTAAATAGCAAAATAGCAGTTATCTATGGATTTTTTGAAAAACAATCACTTAAAATAGTTGTAATTATTTATTGTGATATCTTCTCTGACACATAATAGCGTTATCACATATAATATACATATACATACATATATTTAAGTAATAAAGGCTACATTGACAGTTGCTTTTCTAAAGAAAATAGTTTTTTTTCTTTTGGTATTTGAATAAATTGAAGCCTTTTAGTAAAAGTATTATAGTCGAATTAATGTCGTTTAGAATTATAAGATAAGTATAAAAGTTTAAAAGTTACATTGCAATCCTAAATAGGGGTGATATATTTTTATTTCAATATACAAAATCATCACTTTTTGTTTTACATTTTTCAAAATTACATAAAATTATTAACTCCAAAATAAAACAAAAATTGGAGCATGCAACTTTAACTATGATATTTGTATTTATTGAGATACCAAAAAAAATTGTCGATACGGAAGAAGAAGATAAGGCCACTTTAATATACGCCTATATGTATAAATATGAAATAGCATCCAAAATAATTAAATAAAAGGAAACTTTTACTGTTCTTACTTGCATAAAATAACTGATATATTGGAGAAAGTATAGAAAGTGTTTTAATAGCTAGAAGAACGGACGATAGATGGATGAAAGTGGAGCTCGAATGGTACCTGAGAGAATGTAAAATGGTGTAAGAATGACCGCATGGGAGATGGGTGGATGAAATTAAAGAAATGTGAGGGATGAGATGGGTGAGAGTTGTCCAAAACAGAGACGAATGGAGAGGTCTTCATCCAGCAGTGGACTGCGAGTAGCTGTAAATCACGATGATGTTGAAGTCGAGTGAATAATAAACGTGAATGAAGACTTATTATATATTCTTATATTATATATGTTTCATTTTTATGTAGCTTGAAAACTTTTATGCCAGTTTTGTATACGTATAGGTACACAAATGAAAAATGTATTTGAATGAAAAAAAAAATAATAATGAGGATTAATGTCGGAATAATCTCGTGCGACACGTGCGCGTGCAAACATAAATCAATCCCGGGGAGCTCTTTACGATTTAAAATTTCCTCGGCGCGGCACTGCGAGAGTGCGGTATAAAGCTGTAAAGAGAACAGAGCGTTGGTAAGTAAACGTAATAATATAATAATAAAGGGGCCGTTATGGGCCCTCCTAAAAACTGAAGTGAAACAAAGAAAAACTTTTAAAAAAGCTGAGACAAAGAATTTCGCTTAGGGTCGGACGCTGACGGGTGGGCCAGGGGCGTTCCGAGGGAATAAAACCGGTGGGCGGCGGGGAGGTGTCGAGGGCGCCCCGTCTAATATAACACATTGTCTAACTGCCCTTTGCGGCTGACGTTACTTTTAAGGACCGCGAATTACAATCAATCTGACGGCAAAGCCCTGATAAGGTGAAAGTCACTTACAAAGCGGTCGTTCGGTATTCAATTTCGTACGACTTTCGAGATATTATCAAATGACATAAAAAAAAAGAACCAAACCTAAAATTTCTTGCGGAAATGAAAACAACAAGTATGCCATTTTATTACACATACATTCATTTAAATCAAAGTTATCACTATTGTCTAATAATTTGCTTTTCAATTAGCAATTGATTCATTTAATACATCTTCATACAAAATTACATAAATACACTGTTCGTATAAGTTTGATGCAATACTGTAGACTTGCTATTAGTCACCGGGACAAAGTGACATAGTTATTTTCTTATAATACTCATTGACATACAGATTATTATTTATGATTTAATTTGCGACACATTTTAGTGTTATTGCTATCACTAATATGTATATGTAGTGTTGACTTCAACGCGTGGTTTTGGAAAGGAATTGATACACGAATTAAAATAAAATTATATGTTATATATAAATATACTGTAAGGTAATTAATATAATAAGTTGAGTGCGCGTATTACACGCTCACCGATCCAACCCGTTCACGCGTTCGAAATGATGAATGAAATTGTGTGTGTGTGTGACTTCGTGGATGTGTGTATGTATGTATGCACCCACGCAGCGCATCTGACGCTGACGTCAGCCGTCGCTTGGAGCTCAATATCAGGAGCACGTGTCAGACGCTCCACACCCCCTCACTTCCTCGTGTCTCCTTGACACGATCGCTCTTCACGCCACATATCTATAGCGGACGCTTAAAATGCACCCATTTGTTAGAATGTATCGTCATTGCTCTAATTGGTCAAACGTTTTAGTCCACGTGGACCACTTCACGCTGATTGGTTGTGCGCCTCGTTCGCGTGTATTTGTTTTATTAAATATCTCTAGGCACAACATGTTCTCTTGGTATTTTAAAATTTTGTTTTTTTGAAATCTCCATAGTGGTCGAAGCATCCACCACATACCCACATACATACTTACATAGATCGCGTCCGTGTTTATATACAAGCTCAATATCAAAATTATTAGCGTTGTTCCTATTAGTGGTTGACTAGTTTTAAATTAAATTAAATCATAAATAAATTGTATCTACAAGTATGTAGGTATGTGTTTAATAATAATACAAAGACGGTATTGTAAAGTGAACGTTTCAGATTTAAATATACGGAGAGACATACGAGGCAGTGTTCGATAAAATACATAAATTTGCGGATTCGCAAAATCAATATTGAAATATTTGAATTCGCTCTCTGCTGAAATGTAAATGTGCACTAAACCTTTAAAAGCTCTCAAACGGCCCCTATATAAAAGTACATAATTGTCACGGTATAAGCTCTCTCTCACCTTTATAAAACATTTTGCTGCCTCCGAAGATGGCGAGAATTACCATAAAAAGCGTGATAATGGCGCCCGAGTATTTTGAATTATTGTTATTAATATATTTACTACCATAAGTGTGAAAAAGTGAAGGGGATAATTTTATTATCCTAATAGGGTACTAAATATACGAAGAACTTGTTCCCTTCTCTTCGTCTGCAAACATTCTTCGCACAATTTAATGATTTTTTTTCGTCTTTCGAACCGAAGTAAAAAAAATAAAAAAGAAACGTTTCGAAGAAAAACAATTTCGCATGAAAGTTTTCCGTAGTGAGCGAAAGGAATGCGATGAATGAAATTAGATATTAGATTTACATTAAACTATCATATTTCACTCTGCAGATAGACGGCTCTAACGAGCGAGCGTTTGTATACGAAAATAAGTGATAATTCAAGAGCTTTCGCAATAATGTATTGCAACAACTTCAGAATGTTAATTAACTAGCTACATAATTGAATACGGCGAAATTTAATTCCTCATAGAAAATACGGGCGAATCAGATAAGTCTTGTTTAATGCGACTTGTTTCGCAGTGTTTCCCCATAATACCCATTTTAGTTCGGCGATAACTTTATAATAAATGAACGCGTTAACGACGAATAGCGATTTTCAATACACTCGATGAATTTTAGTTGGATGAAGCTGAATAATATATGAAGTAATAAGCTCCCGCGGAACAATGTGCAGCTTTTCAGCATTAATAATGTTAAATTATATATAATAAAAGTTTAGCGCCTCTGGCTTGGGTATCTTTCTCGGTTGCATCGTCGCCGGGCACAAAGAAATGGGACATTCATATATTTCCATTACATTTGTCTTTGCCCCTTACTTTGAGTACTTTCTGCTGTTTCAAATCATTTCTCGTAAAGAAGAAAGAAAGGATGTGGACGAGCGAGCGAGCGAGTACGTGCACGCACGTGTACTGGTATTAGTAATAGGAAAAGTCGGAAAAGTGGGCCACCGTTCGGTTTTAAACCGACTCCGGCTCTGGCCGACAGCGATAACGGTTGAAGTTTTATCACAAGCGAAAGGAAAACTGTTCGGTAATTGCAAATTATACTTTTTGAAAAATTACGTGAATATTTTGCCTCTGAAAATCGAACAGCTGCAACAATTGACATGGAATACAATATGGCGCAACTTGTTTGTTAGATAGAATGCACTAATATAATAGAAATGGAAAATGAAATAAAAAAAATAGATAAAATTGATAAGCCAATTCAATGCAGTTTTATTTTATGCTATGTATTTTATCATCACTATCATTTACATCCATTCGCTATAAACTGCTCGATGACATATTGCCACTCCAACGTGCTTCCATTTGTCTTTGTTTTGGGCAACTTTCATACATCTCATTCCACACATTTACCGATTTCATCCACTTATATTCTCTGTGGCCTTTCTTGCAACGTTTTACATTCTTTCGGGTACCATTCGAGCACTTCTTCCATCCATCGATCGTCCATTCTTCTGGCTACGTGATCCACTCATTGCCATTTCAATCTCTTTACTCTCACCACTCTATCAACCAGCTTTGTCATATGTCTCACCCACGTATTCTTTTTTTCATCTCTCCTTTTACTATATTTCATAATAAATATGAAGAAAAAAGAATATTAAAAATAAAGACCGACTTTAAAACTCAACAAATCATGTATTTAATTATGGCCCTTTTTAATTGGTTCATAATAAATATTAAAATAATAGATTTATATACATATATCAATGAAATGGATTTTATCAATTATATTTAATGAGCATAGTCTAAATCGGTCTCGACCAATCCTAAAACTTTCCAGGCTTTTCTTACAAACTTACAGATTCTACAATACAATACAATACAATTAAATAATTTTAATAAATGTACTTCATATGCATAATTGGTGTGTGCATTATATTGGAATAATAATAAAAATTGGCATTTAAATACTGTCTATCGGCTTTGCCACCTCCCCCAAGTATATTAAATATTAAATTTAATCTTTCTGTTCTAATTTTAGCAATCATATCGTATTATAATATGAAGAAGTAAACGGTGAATTTAACCGATATAAAACTCGTTCTGTGGAAGAAAATAATCAAAATCAACAAATACCAATAGCATTAATGTAAAAAATACGTCGGCACATCAATCAACTGTGTAAAGCCATTATTTTGGTTTGCCATTCGATCGAATAAATAGAATAGATACATGTAACGTTTAAATACTTGCGTGGATGAATTGAAAGCACGAATGCTTTCAAATTCGGATTTTGAAAACGCACAAACAAGACGATGTTTCCTTGAAATGAGATTAATTCAAAAACGATATCAATGCAACGCTTTGTGGTCCACACAGTCTAAGCAAAAGCTCCTATATGTACGTTATAAGAGGTTTATTTTGTTTACAGCGCATAAACGTAATAGTATTCTCGATTAATTTGTCTCTATAATATACCTATATAATATTTCACAAATACGACTAGTATACCTAATTTAATTTTCTCTTTCTCGGAACATGTTTATAATGCGAACCTTATAAGCGGAAAGCTTTATTTCTTTGTTGTTTCTACAGCGTATATAAAAAAAATTATTAAGAAACTTACGTGTATACGTATAGTACGTGTTTTATTACGTCGGATAAACTATTTCATAGGAAAACTTTTTTATTCATCTACTTATCTTTTCAATTTTATTTACATAGATGTGTTAACACTAACGATATATAAAATATTTTAATTCAATTTAAAAACAGTGAAATAATTCTACTTAAGAAAGTTTTCTTTGAAAAACATATCAAAAAATCATTGCCTTTATATTTCGTAAAGGCCAATTTTGAAGAGAAAATATTTAAAGGTCATAAATATTTTTTTGAAAATTTACTTCAGATATCATTGAATGGCAAAAAGTTTATTTTATAATTTTAGAGCAATCTCAGATAAAAAAAAATATTTCAATAAGTAAAATGAAACTCTGGTGTCGATTAATCGCCGAATTCGGTAAAAAATGTTTGATTGATTAATTGAGCGATCAATCATCTATTCGAGATTGATCTTATAGACATTTCTCTTCTGCAATATATCGTAGTAATATAACTTAGTTAGATTATAAGTATAATATAATACGTACATAAATAAATGTGTTCACATTCACATCAACTGTTTTTGGTTCGATGGAAGCTTTAATTTCATCGGCGTTGAGCAGAACGATGAATAGAAGCAGGACACAAGACTAAATAGCTCAGAGCCCCTATTTGGGTCAAGAAGAATATTACGAACCGCATTATTATTACGTTTTGAGACGGACTACAATTTTCAGTTGCGATACAACGGAACTACTTACATCCGAGCACATAAATGGATATTGAAGTAAGGAAGCAGCATCCCTACAGCATCCATTCGGAACGATTGCAGCAACTGAACAACCCCTTGATAAAGTTCAATGTTGACCAATAAAATGCAACATCAAATGAATTTTCGAATGGCCTTATTATTTTATATTCGAGAAGACAATTTGAGCAGGGAAAGTACATAGTATTATTCAGCTTTCGTCGGGAAATTTTTGTAATTCGACGTTAATTGGACGTGGTCGGTGAAATCTGGTTCGATGAGCGCTGTAAATAATCCCGAGCCACCCTGTATATAATTACAAAACAAGGGGTTGTTGTTGTTGAAGCCCGAGAGGAGCTGAAGATGCCGTGCTCGACCTTTCCGTCCCCCACTTCGAAGGGGGCGAAGTCGACGTATATTCAAGCTTAGAATCTTTCCATTACTCTAACCGCTCGATTTCAGTATATAAGTAAGGGATAAGTGGTATTTACGAGATCAACAGGCAGGGTAATAAGAAATATGATATCCACGAAGCGTGCCTTATCGCATACAACCCCTCCTTCGACGTATATGCATTCGTGTTTCATATTGAGAATTTAATTTTCAACAATAATTTTATATGTATAATCGAACGATTAGTCATCTTTGATCAATTATATAAAAGGAAAGCATAAATATAAGTATGATGAAATAATATCTTCTATCTATGAAAGATGTATGTATGTATGAATGTACAAATCTACTGATTAGCTTATCATATTTAAAAGAATTCTAGAAATCTATTTAGAAACCATATAATATATGCATATGAAAAAAATTACGCAAACAACTTATAAAACATATTATTCCAATTTAAGATATATAAAAATAGATGGAACTCATCAGAAAAACATAATCTTGTAAGAGCTGTTTAAAATTGCTGAGCAAAGATTATTCCCGACTATAAAAATTTTATCCTTTATTTGATTTTAACCGTCTCATTTAAAATGGTGAAATGAAACGTCTCGAGATTAATTTGAGATTTAATATAGACTTTACTTTATAGCAGGAAGTAAAAATGTAAAATAAAATTGAATTATTTTGGGTTATTCAAACAAAATTACAAATAACAAGGAAACGACCGTGTTTTGAAATGGAACATCGAGTTCGAATAAAATACGTAAGTCAATATAAAGTAAACCTTCAAACTCCATGCGAAACTCGAAGGTATGTTTTGAAAACATCATACTGGCGTTGTTCTTACCTGAAACAAACAAAATAAACAAATCATTAATAAATAAAATCATTTAAAAATCAAATAAAAATACAAACTAACGAAAATAAACGCGATATTGTACGTAGGTTGTGATATTAACAAAGCACTACATGTGTATCCGACTTTTTATGTAAGGGGTGGCTTTGGAAGTTGGGATGGCTAGTGTCCAACCCATGTCACCCCCGACCACCCCCAAGCATCCGCTGATACCCTGATGTATATTCTCAATAACGTCTGCCGAATTTCCCTAGAGGTTTGCAGATCGAGAACATCTTCGTACAAAAAAAAAGTAGCGGAAACATGAAAAAAATTATTCAACGCTGCATAACGCACGCAGAATTTATTCAATAAACGTTTATAAATACCGTTTCTTCGGTTGTAAATTTATCGGTTAACTTAAATTTGAAGTGCATAAATGCTTCCGATAATGAACAATCCACGGTTATGGAAATTGCGAAGGTAGTATATTGAAAATGAAACAATGGAACTAGTTATATATAATTTATGCATCACTAAAGTTAAGCCTCGTATAGGTTCAAAACTCCACTGCTTTATTATTCAAACCGACTAGATAACTTTGTTTTAGGCTTTCGTTACATTGCACTTGTATATGCATATTGTATAATGGAAAAGGGAACGAGTCAAACTGTACGTTTTACTTATTTACAAGCTGAACAACTTCATGTTATGATATCGGAACGGTTCTTGATGTATCGTTATAACATAAATAAATGACTAGCGATGATGAAGTAAGCGTTGAAGAATCGTTTGTGGTGTTTTAGCTTTATAACGATCCGTGTTCAGAGAACTGGGAATTTTCTGTGGTGTTTCAATAAATGGTTGGTGCTAAGATTGTAAAGACTTAGAGAGATAAAAAAAATTTCGATTTGAATCAATATAAAAAAGAGAAGGACTCGACCGACGCAGAGATGTCGAACAAAAGGGGCGCAAGCAGGATGAAAATGATAAAAAATATATAAGAGAAATTCACACAATCCCGACAATATTACGGAATGTAAGGCGATGGAATTTGTGCGAGGAAAAGTCCCGCTCGTAGGCTCCTCCTCTCGTACAAAATACTTTATGTAAATCCGTCGAGATGAAATTTTGATTACGAATGAAGCCAATTTAAAAAGCGTTCGCATCTTTCACTTCTTCTTTTTTTTATTTAAAATTTTCCAGCACATCCAATAAAGCGTCAAAGCAACGGTTGCCTCCGAGATGTAATTATGTCGGCCCAACGGCAAAGTCAAAACCAAAGGCTTTTCATTTCACTTTGATCAATAAACGAAGGTAGTCCCTGCCACTGCGCCCTGTTTATATTTCATCCGTAATCATGGCTCGTACTGTGTATCAATCAAAATTCTGTGTTATGTAGAGACTTGGTTGCCAATAATTCGCCAGTCTCGATTTGAACAGCATCAAATTTTCATACGAAAAAGCCTTTCGACAAAATCAATTTTATATGCACTTCCGCCTTTCACAATTATATCACATCAAATACAATTAGATTCTGTAAAACATACATTAGATTCTGTAAAACATACTTGTACATAAAATTAAATTCAAATTTGAAAAACATTTACTTTTGGCGAACAAATACGAACAGTATACAAAATGTGACAGAAGATTTGAATAATTATTGAGACGGCAACACGAGTACTGCCGAAACATCAACTTTCTATGTATGTATGTATAAGAGATAGTTTACTAAACTTAAATGCAATGTTTTCGTACGAAATGTTAAAGCAACACGTCAGACTTCATGTCAGTAAATAAAATGAATTTTTAAATAAATGTGTTGCTAAGTGACTGCCTTATTTATAATAATTCATGTTATAATTTCGATACAAATATGATCATAAATAATTCATTATAAAAAGCGTTAACATCTTTCGTGCAGGTGGTAATACAAAGTATCAAGAAAATGTATTCAACTTTGTCTGAAAGTAACAATTCAAAAATAAAATAAAAAAGAGAAATATTCAACGATTCATTATACAACAGAATATAATTTAACAAGGCCTGTTGTTATACTTTTTGAGACGGAACAAGGAAAAAACTTTTTTCAAGCTCCTTCTGACTCTCGACTCGGCAAAGTTGTGAATTTTTGTTTGTTGTGACGAAAAGTTTGAACTCGTTGAATTGGAAATAAATAAAAATAATCGGTTGATTGGTTCTTCTAGGTAATGATTTCAATGTTATAATTCTCAATTCCGAAACTGTTTTACGGTGATTTTTTTCAACTCATTCTTTACTTTATTTCAAATATCATTTCCAAAACCACTCGATGAATTATTGTCTGATGAAAGACTGCTTAAAAATAGCAACCTAAGTAAATTATAATTTTTATATTTATATTCAAAATGATTTGTCATTTTTTATATTCAGTCCTCTTATCTATTCAAATCTTTAAACACCACCCTGATTAATTAGGTTTAGTAGACATACATATACTGTTCTCTTAGCACGCGATCTATTTTAGTTTCTTTAGATTTTAAAGTCTTGAATATGAGATTACGTTTAAATTTAAGAACCACGCCCGTTTGGCAAAGATGAAAATGTACGAAAAGCGTTTTCCGGAGAAGGCAAATAGGTGCGCGGCAGCAACTTACCAAAGTGACGGCAAAAACCGGAGGTAGGAAATAAAAACTCTCAGATACTTAAGTGGAATGGGAAATTGTGTCTTTGGAACGGCGTCGTCTTTCATAATAAAATAAATAAAAAGTCAAAAACTTGCAGAGGAGGTTGGCAGCCAACTTCCTGCCATTTCTTGTGCGTCCGACCTGGCGTGTCTTCATCAGGTGAACTTCTGTGCACTTTTGAGAGGAGGGGTGGGGCAGAGGACAAAATCAAAAACACACCGCTCCAAGCCGTTTTTCCAGATATAAATATTATATGTAGAATTCGTATGCAAACTCCCCTCGTGAGGCGATGAGGGTGGGTACACCTAAGGGGTTGTTGCGGTTGTTCTTCACATACACCGTAGACCCTGATCTATTGTAGGCGCTTATACACTCGGTAGAATAAACAGGTAGGTGAAGTGAAGCTCGGGGCCTCATTAAGTGGTCTCCCAGGGTAACGGTTGTCAGCTACCGTCAGCAACCCCCATCCGCCACCCATAAAATTGGGGGTGGAAAGACGGCGAACCAAAACGAGGTCGTACAATTTTTACCGAAATTATGCCGTGTGCTCCCGTTATATTAGAGCGTTTAATTTCCAGGAAATGAAAACCGAAAGCAGTTACCGCCATTCGAAAAACATATTTATATACATATATAGTATACGTTTAATATAATATATACAACGTCTATTCAATCTTAAGTCTGTGGCTTCATCATACTCATACAAATAATTATAATGCACAAGAGATCATCATAATGGTAAGACTGGAGATGGTAAATACGTGCTTATACTGATATTTTATACGTAGTACTTAGCATTTTAAGTACGTAGAAATAATAATTACGTAATAATCTCTAGTACGTAGCATTCTAGAATTTCCTACCCATATAACTCATTCATTGAAGATTGATAAAATCCAAAAACAATTTCTCAGATATCTTTATATGAAATTGTATGATTATTATCCTTGGCTATATCCTAGTGCATTTCTATTAGGCGCGTTAGGCTTCAACTCATTGGAGTATCGTCGTGTTATGTTTCTGGGAAAGCACTTTTTTAAGCTATTAAATGGGATAGTACACAATACTCAGGTTCTTAATGAATTTAGGTTTTATGCACCTAGTAAGCTCAGGGACCTGAGGAAACGTGGTTTGTTTGTTCCTCCTGTGGATCGCACAAATATGTTGGCAACGTCTCCTATATCTAGGGCGATATATCTGCTCAACCGGGTTGCTGGTGAAATTGACTTCTTCAATGTAAACTGTGCTAATCTGGTTGAGTGGTTGTTGAACAACGTCAATAGTTGATTTTACCAATTATAAATGTGAATGATTATTGTTGATGATATGTTGTAGTATTATGATTATTGACGTTATGTTGTATTATTATGATATTAAATTATTATTATGTTGTTATGATTGAATGACTGGCCACAATGACACGTTGGAGCTCTCTGTAATGTCACTGTGGCTAATATGTTGAAATAAAATAAAATTTACATATGCATTATACAATGACTGTTTGCTTTATATGAGCTGTTATATTTGAAAGTGGCAAAAATTCTTTATATCGAAAAATATTCCACAAAAAATTAAATATAATATTTTATGTGTAAAAATATTAAAAACAATACTGGTGGCCTATGTTACATTTATTCTGATTTTCCGAGATTCTAGGCGTATCGAATTAAAATAGTGAATTAAGTCAAACAGAAATAATGTTTAACAACTGAAAATTGGACTTTTGCCACTTTAAAATATAACGGTTCATTTATTAAAGGTACATACATATAATAACGCGAGCATTCACGTTTAGCAAAGGCTTGAAATTTATTAGCAATGACTTTAATAAAGCGCAAAAGTAATAAGGTGGCTTCGCTCCTTTCAACGAAAAATGCATTTACTAATAAAGAAATAAAAATGTTATGCCGTAGACATAAAAAAATCCTTATCTCGAAAGCTTTTTATTTACCTAGGCGCAGGGATCACTCGAAGGATCCAATAAAAGAAGACCTTTATAGGCAAGGAGGAGAAATGGCCCAATTAAAAAGGGATTTACTACGTAGTGAGCAATTAAGAAAATCTGTATACCGCGATACTTTGGGGTTGGAAAAAAAACACAAAGGGAATCTCATCATCTTGACGTATTTTATTTATTATTTAGCGAAAATAATATTTTTTTAATGAGTCGAAAGCTTAAAAGGTACACCCTACACTAATGGACGAATCATTTCATTCAACCGGCAATTATCATGTATACATTCATGTACGTATCAGAATGTGAACATGTCGCTAGGATCAAAATCAGGGTTACGCATGGGATGAGGCATCCGCTACACGTTCAGAATTTGATTTCGTCTCGTAAGGAGCAAGTAGTGTTAGGCATAGGTTTCAGGCGAAGGGGGTTGGATGTTCAGTATTTACCATGTCAGGTGAGAGGGAAAGCATCCGAGCTGAAATAATCCGCCCTAATTACTGAAAGATTTCAAGTCAAACTTTGCTAATAAACGGGCTCGTTCACCTTTCGTGCCGTGAAAGGCGTAAAGTGCCTATCGTAGTGTGCTAAGTCTGTTTATTACGTTGCCGTTTCGCCAACAGCCTTCAAGTTTTCCGAGTTTCCCCCCCCCATTTCCACCCCCTTCCCTCCCACATAACCATTTTCCTCCCATCCCGGATGATACATGAACCGTCGCACGTCGCCGTAGCCGCTGGCCCTCCAAGAAGTGTCTACGACGTCCGACGAAACGTGCTACGGATGCTACGACGGGAAGCTTTTCAATCTTTGTCATCCCGATAATTTTTACCGCAATGTATTATGTGCGGAGTGCGACATACGATACGTACATACATGCGCGAAAGCCTTTTCGCGCTGATCAGGTTTAAAGTAAGTGGTTTTTGATCAAAAATATATATCTTATTGAAATTTATTTCCAGAATATAATGGAAAAGGGCAGGCAGACTGAGTGAAACGATCGCTTTTGTTCCTGGAACTAAGCCTTAAATAGGCTTATACATATATTCAATACGTTCGGAGATTGCATTCGATATCTGCTTCCAACATACGTTAATGGAACGTGCAATAAGATTTATACTTATGTTTATTTATTTATTTATCGAAAAATCAACAAGCCTCAGTTGTAGAAATTCATAAAAATAAATAATAAATATAGCAAAATAACATCTGATCCCAATTATAGATTTTTACAAAATATATAATGTATCTAGTACATTTAGACAAACAAATGAAAAAGAAAATATTAAAAACTAAAATATGAATAAAAGGGACAATGCATAATTAAACATAAAGTGATATAATATAATTGGATGAAGAATATATAAAAGAAATAGAAATATAAATGGATCAATCAGTCAAGACTATCCTGATGGCAGTCCTGAATTGATGTAAGGAAATACCGAATAGATCAACCTCATTCAGCTTCTCGTTAAGCATACGATAAACACGCTGTAGATAGGAATATTTTAGCGAATTGGTCTTAAAAGGATTAAGTGAAAATAGTGCATTGTGTCCTGAAACCTAACTGGGATCCTGAAATCAACCTTACTCAGTAAATCGGAACAATCAAGGAAACCATTTAGGGTATAACCATGTTTAACAAATATAGTAGGTATATAACCAGCAGAATATGTAGACTAGTGGTTAGCATATACATAATGCTGTGAACAGAGTGTTCACGGGTTCAAATCCCACTGGTTTCTGTTGGCCAGAAATTTGTGACTCCAGGTCAATCGTTTCCTATCAGAGTTTGCCAATTTGTCTGATTTTTATTGAAACGGTTCCAACAAATTGGCAACCTTATCGATTTTCTCGCAAAATCTGGAGTTTTCAGCAATCTCGAATTTAGCTGAACTGTATAAAATGCTACAAATTTAGAAATTTGGTAGTTGGTAGTCTGCGCTCCTCCTTATTTTTATAATTGTATGTGATGTATAAGTGGAATTTTGATCTTCTCTGATTTATATTTATTTATTTATTTATTTAACATATTAGCCACAGTGACATTACAGAGATCTCCAACGCGTCGCTGTGGCCGGTCATTCAGTAATAATAACATGATAACAGTAATAATAACTTATAATAATAACAATATTAACACAACATCATTAAAATCATAAAATCATAAAAAAAAGAAAAAACATAGATAAAGTAATAACAATCATTAATATTTATAATAGGCAAAATCAACCACTGGCATTCCTCAACAACCACTCAACCAGATTAGTATATTTTATATTGAAGAGGTTAATTTCACCAGAAATCCTGTTAAGCAGATATATCGCTCTAGATATAGGATATATATGTATATATTGGTGCTGGCTGTAAATACAAGACATTCCAAACCATGCATTCTGTTTATTTGATATTTTTATTGTATCTACTATTATTAATGCTATATTGTTTTTATTGATTATTAATGACCACACAATTGAAAGCATTACATTTTTATTTGATAACCATTGATCTATGCTGCTGGTTTGATTATGGATGTGATTTCAAATTTATAATCTATAAAATAGTATATATTATTTAATATTTTTATATTATTGAGTATTTTAAAAATATTGCTTGTATAATTTTTGATTTTTGGAGGTTCTTAAACTAAGAAAAGAAGCTGAAAAATTTACTTTTAATTATTATCAATGTTCAAATTGTATTTAGTTTATTCTTTACAGGTGTACATAGCTATAATTTTGTAAATACTTCACATGTGTATTAGTACGTTTATATACCTACTTGTCAGACGTTCTTGAAATTTCGGTTTAATCAGTTTTAGATTACACAATACTAAAGACTTTCAAAGTATAGCTTTTGTATTAAGATTAGCGCCCAGTCAAATTTCATCATCCGAGCGTTATATACGAGTAAGACACAAACCACGTACTGCAAAATTCATTCGGCGAGAACATTATTAAGTCCCTTTCGCAAAGAGCAAAAATTGAATTGGAACTTTGGAGCGCTCGAAGTGGCGCAAGTCCGCACTCGATGCAACCGAACAAAAGTACACGTAGCGCACAGAGGAGCTCGCAAAATAAAACGAACCTGAAATATCTAGAGAACGTAGGAAAAAATCTGGCAGCGTTAAAACGTTGCAACTCGAAAACACTCCGCTCATTTAGCGAACGTTCAAAATGTTTTATATTTCCCGACCGCATTAGAAAAACTGTTATAAACTCTGGTCGTCTCTCGCGCCGCGCACACTCTGCCGTTTTATAATTGAAAAAACGTCACTTCCAGCAAAGCCGTCCTGCTGGGCAACGTGAACGAGGGTTGCCTATTTATTTTTCGGCAGCGGTGTATAAACACGACCAACACAGACAGACACTCATTTCAATATGCTGGGAGGGTGGGGGTGTGGGATGGGGATGGTTCTTGCAGAACGCGGGCACGTGCACGAGCACGTGACGGACCACCCCTAACCGATACAACGCTCCTATTAAAATTTTTAACATGTTATGTGCATGAATGTGTCAGCATATTATATTATACGTATATATATTTGTATCTGTAAACATAAATAACACAAATTTATTACATTTTTAATACAACTTAGATCATAAGCTATTGCCTAAGTACTTTGATGATTATATAATAAGGAATAGAGATAAACATAGTTTTTATACTAGAAATAAGGACAAACTAGTTGTAAGTAGAGTGAGAAAAAATAACAGCTGGGGGTGTTTTTCACAGGGGTGTGCTCATATATAATGCCCTACCTGCGTGCACCAGGTCTGCTAAGACCATGGATGCATTCTTGCGAGGTGCGAAGAGACACCTCTGTGACGGACAGTACATATAAGCTAATTATAAATTTTAGAGGTAAGTAATTAAGATGTATTTTTAAATTAGCTTGATAGCTAAGGTAATATATAAATAAATAAATAAATATAAAACGAATTTTATAACATACTAGCTGAACCCGGCATGCGTTGCAATGCCACAATAACGCATGCAATTCCCGTTCCCGATGGTTGGAGCTCAAATAACGTCTCTTCAAAGCCGTGTCGTCATAAACCAACTGGTAACGTGGTTACCAACGAACACATTTCTTTGACTATACAATGGCGCTTCCAACTTTCGCGTCGGTAAAATCGTAATTACGAATATTATTATTAAAAGATTTTTTCCCGTTTTGTTTTCACAGTAAGCTTCCCGGATATGCATACAATAAACCCTGAAAATTTCATCGTAATTGGTTGAGTGGTTCAGGAGTCTATACGAAACAGATAGACAGAAAGACAAATAGACAAACTTACATTCAATTTTATATACCTACAATTTTATATATATATATGTATATAGACTAGTGTTTTTACCCTAGTTTTGTAATATAAACTACTTAAACATGGCCAATCTAATAGTAAACCTTTTATTAAATTTATTTGAATATTCATTTGTTTTTCTACGAACCAAAAATAGTAACATAGTTACATACAAACTCTCTTTCGGATAATTAGATAATGTGCTTTCAACCAGATCATTCAACATTTAATTATTTTGATTTTTAACTATTGCTAATTATCTATTTAATAAGCTTAAGTTTGGACCATTTTGACATTACAGGAGTCCCAAATGCGCCACAATGATCGAAAAAATACAGAGATATGAGAAAAATAAAAAATAAAAAAAAAAAAATATATATATATATATATATATATATATATATATATATATATATATATATATATATATATATATATATATATATATATATATATATATATATATATATATATGTATATATATATCCATATATTTGAACCCACGATTTAACTCTTGGTGAAGAATCGCTTAACCTCTAAAGAACGGAGAGTCGAGATCGGAGGAGTGTCCCGAACCGGGGTCGAGTAAGACCCCAGTATTTTTCAATCAAAATACAGCTTTTCTCAATACAAATGGGTTCAATATATATGTATCTTATAAATCATTTTATACGTCAACATAAAAAATTTTTAGTCCTATAGCATGTTTTTCATTATTTTTGTATTAAAAAATAACGAAAAGCATCAACACGCAAACGCACATAGGTAAGGCCAACAGGCGACTGCATAACTCAATAGCCACGCGCCAAAAGCGAAGAAAACAATAGCTTACGAAAATATAGCTGTCTCTTTATCTCGCATTGATTCATCGATCAACAAGAATATGCAAGCGAACAGTCAAAAACATGACTTATCGCTACCGCCTTTAAATCATACTTTGGACCGTAAAAATGTATAAATGTATTTTTTTACGATGCACCCCTTTTCTAAATCATACAAAATCTATTAAAATAAATTTCTTGCAGTTCATTCTAGGAATACAATAAATATAGAGTGTATAGCTTTGAAAACCACATAGTAATTAATTCGAAAAACGTAAAAATCGGGGCACTTACATACACCACTTCGGTGAGGGAGGGTTAATCAGTGAGCTTCGCCGTGGAATCAAACGAATATGTTTCATAATGGAATTGGGTCCATTTCTACAAATGCATGAGTGGGAATTTAGCCTTGTGTTTCAATTTTTTTTTTTCAATCGATTTCGAACTGATTTTCAGAAAGGGGGTCACCGTTCGTTGGGATGAATGAAGTGTGGGTCGACAGACACAAAAGAGTGATGTGGCCCCGTCACGATCCTCACCCCCATCCCCTGTTGGTCCCGTCCACCCATTCACATCCCGTGTGAGCCATAGCGCGAAGCCCAATAAAATTGAACCTTTAAAAGCCGATGCGAAATCAATAAATGTCCGAGTGGGCATCCGCGCGAATTTATTTCTCGTGAAGCGGATTCGAGCACGCTCGCACTGCGCACGTTCAACTTCACCCCCTCAAGGGATAGGGATTGTAAGGGGTATGCTCCGGAAATACACCATAATCGGGTCAACGCATGTTTTTGGAATTGCAGAAAAATCAAGGATGTTGTGTAATGCTTACTTAGAGCGAAAATCTTAATAGTTAATATTTGTATAAAGCTATTCTTACGAGTTACTTTAAAAGTTTTTGGGTATGGTTTCGTTCAAAGTTTTCCGTTTCGGTAAAAGTTTCCTAAAGTATGGTTTCGAATGATTGTACAGACTATTTAAGTGGATAAGGCTCAGTACTCTTATGGGCTGTCAAGACTGTGTGGACTATGATGGGATTATAAAATTCAAAGAATTATATCACTGACCAACGAAATTCAACAAAAAAAGAGCTAATCAATAGTAGCCAAGTTTAACCCACTTAAATCAAATATGATAATGTTTTTTGTAAGTTTGGGTTAGCTTATGAAATATGACCGTTTAAAAAATGCACAATTTTCCCCATGTTGTCATTACGGGTTGCCCCTAAGTGACATATATGGTATTAAACTAGCACATATATACATTTATAGATTATAAAATTGAATTAATATGCATATATTAGTGACATTATAGGTAGGATAGTTTTTTTCCCAATTTGATGAGGAAGCGTTTCAAAAATGAAGACAGATACATTAATAAACTCTGATGGGATACGATCAACTTGGACTCATACATTTTATTTTTACACAGATATATACCAGGAAGGCTTAGCAGGTAAATTATTATTAAATTAATTACAGACATTGCAGCATGTTTCATTACATAAATCGCGGTGTTTTTAAATGCTGAACAACAGTAAATTAACAATTAATTAATGAATTAATTAATCCATAGAGACATCTATGGATTTAGACTGTACATACATTTTTACATATTGTACATAAATCAAATTCAGATATTTGTGACATAGGAGGCAGGGTGATTTTTGTCAATTCTATGGAGGAACTGTAACATTAAAATCAGATAAATTGGCAAACTATGCTAGGAAACAATCGACTTGGAGTCACAAATATCCAAGTCTGACCAGCAGTATTAAAGATTAGCAGGGGATCGTACCCGATAACCTCTCGGTGCTAAACACAAATGCAACCACTGAATCTGCTGCTGGCTCGGTGGTATCCAAGTCTGATTAGCAGCACTACAGATAATACTCGGAATAAACTATTTTAAATCAAAGTCAACCTCTGGGATTAAACCTAACAACCTTACAGTGGTTGACATTAACGTAACCAAATAAGTTTTGCTGCTGGCTTTCTATGTGTTATTTATTTGGTTTTTGCGGTCTATGTGAGTACTGGAACCAAAAGTCAGGTGCTTTTACTATTGATTATAATTTTTATTGCTTTAAAAATAATTATCTGGTGAAATTTAAAAGTCAGAAATATATATCCTTTTACACATTTTTACCGTGCTTATGCGTTTATTTGGCCAGTTTAATATTTCACCGGGGCTGGTTTTTTAATTCAATACTTTTTATCTAAGCTTACTCTTGTTTGAGTAGAACTCGAGAGGTAAATGATTTTAAATTGAGTTTAAAATAAATCTATCGTTGATTGAAGTGTGCGTATTTATTAGCCCTAGAATGTACATATTTGTAACAATCCACACGTTTAGTGTTTGAATGTTTGCTTTCATTTTCAATATTACCTTTGGAATGTATTTATTGTATTCTCATATTCATATAAAAAAAGTTTTCTTTATGAAAATATTACAATTTCAAAAACATAACCATTACTCAAAGGCCGTCTCTTTCGCAAAGCGATCTTCATATCAAATCCAGACACTGCATCACAAAACAATTTTAAACCGCATTAATGGGTACGAATTGTAAGGTGCATTGTCGTTTAATTTAGTCGAGCGGTTTAACAGGTCTCCGAGTGGATAGCACGAAGCTCAGAGTGCTTCGACTACGCCAAGGTGACAGCTGTCAAATGCAAAACGAAAGACCAACAAGACAACAACACAGTCAGATATGAAAATGCACTTATTGAGGGGGACAACCACGGCAGCTTCCATTCAAATTCGCGCATCTGCTTATTTCACAGCTCGATCCGAACTCTTGTATTAGGCCGAGCACAAAATAAACAAAAACCGCGATTTGATCATACATTTGTGTGTGTGTGTATGTACATTTACAGCATCCGACGAATTGATGAAAAGCTCGTTCGTGCAGTTTCGGTGATGAATTTGCGCTCGTCGACGGAGAGCTTTAAGCTCTGCGCGAACGATGGGGGTGCTCTGGTCCGGCCCTGGGGGGACCAAACGGTCCAAAAACTCGGCTGCTGGGGTGAGAGGAGGTAGTAAAGTGAATAAAATCCGGCGGCCGTGCCTGACAAACGGTTGCAAAGGAGCGAGAGGAGGGTGGGTGGGTTGGCGGAAATCGACGTATGATTCGATATTCAGCGTTTTGGAGCGGAAAACGCGCCGCGATTTCGCAGTAGTAAAAGGTAGGTTACAATTTTTTTCCTCTCAAGTTTCGTTTTGGATATAGTGTAAAAGTGTTTGTATATGTCGAAAACTGAATATGGCAGAAAATGTATATATGTACTATTTGGAATGGAGTTTCGAATGTGTTCGAATATTTAAATATGCAATATTGAAATTTTGATATACCTACTGTTATGTACCTTGCTTATCAATGTAGTCGACTAACCAGTAGGGATAAGACACACCATTGATTTGTGGCACACCTAATTAAGTAACACCATTGATTTATACTGACACTGACTAACCAAAATTGTACGACACGTGTCTTCAACACTTCATTGTTTTAAAGAAGAGTAAATAAACTCATTACTGTTAGAATTTAAGTTGGTCATCACCATCAAGACCCCGAGAGTCGTAGTCATCACCATCGACTCCGCAAGTGATAGTCAGTGATCAGAATCGAGACTCCGAGAGTGGTAGTCGATACCAACGAGATTTTGAGAGTAGCAGTCAACACACCAGCAGCAGAACAAAGTTTATTAGTGAAGCAAAATTAAAGTGAAACAGTTCTACGTATCTCATTTAAATTATTCTCCGTTCCATAATTAAACCTGTCGGTTTTCGAATATATCTACCAATAAGATAAATGTAACGTTTTAATATTTTAACGATTTTTTTTTATTTTCATTGAAAAGGTTTCTGCTAAAATTGGAATCTCCTTTCCTATCTCTCTTGCTAATCTCAAGTCATTCAGCGTCTTGAGGTTCGCCAATTTGATTATTTTATTTTATTTTTACATGGATTTGTATATACCAGGAAGGCTTGACGCCCTCCTAGACAATTAATTACAAACAATGCAGCATTTTTATTACACTACACTGTATTTCGAGAAGCTCAAGGACACGAAATGACAATTAATTAATTAATTAAATAATTAGTACATTGATACATCTCTAGATTTAGATTTTGTACATTATTTAAAAAAAAATTACATACATACCTACATTAAATCTAAATATCTCTAACAAATTAGTGAAAACAATCGATATCTCTATCGGGGGCCAAGCCTCCCAAAATGGTTTTAAAGCAATCGGAAGAGTTTAGGAAAGGTCCACTTACTTTTGGACGAAATTAAACTAATAAAAACCTTAAATAGGTTAGGTTTGTGAGCTAATTTTCAAGCATAGAAGAAGAAAAAAATACGGAATTGGAAGGGGGTAGCCACAAGAGATGTCGCTTGTCAAATTGTTTTATCATTTCAAATTTTTGTTAAAAACTTCTACATCGCAATTGAATAAATTAAAAATTGTTAGTTATATTTTTTTCATCCATTTTGCACACAAAGTATCTAAACAGTCATCAATGAATGTAATAATAAATAATTTAGAAGAACTTACAACCATTAAAAAAATTGAAAATTTATTATGCGGTAGTCGTTAAAAAATCCATTAAAAATATATTTTCATCTAGTTACATTTTCTTGCGGGAATTATTGTGAAGAAATGTAATGCGGCAGAACAGGAATGCAATTTAAGCTTGATGAAAAATGTTTTCCTTCTGGTAGAAAAAAAAAGAGTAAGAGAGGGAGAGGAAAAAAAGCGACAAAATAAGTTTCAACACTTCACGTAAAAGCAAGTGGCCTGAAAATATCACTGAAATCGCATTTCGGTTCAACTCTATTTGGAAAACTTAAATTATTTTTTGAGAAAGTTTCCACGCGAAAATGGATAAAAGAAAAGTCGAAGAATGTTGCCGGACTTGTTTGATGGCGACTAAAAGATATACGAGAGCAATTGGCGTAAAAATGCGAAACTTTTCAAATGATTCTTCATCAAACGCCAAAGAGAAAATTCAAAACAAAACATTTGAAAACGAACAATGACGTTCACAAGACAAACACGATCTGAATGTATCTTTTCAAAATAAAGACACTGATATTTAAATTTCTCAGAGAAATCTCACACAATTCACATACATATTCACACTGAAAAATGAAACAATCTAAACTGGCGCACATTTTCGAACGGACGCGGAACAACCGGAGCATTAATAAGTCGGCCTTGTACACAAAACACATATACGCAAAAATACAATTTCAAAAATACATTTTCGCATGCACACTTTGATGTAATATATTATTCATGTTTACGGCGCGGAAATGAAATAACGCAATTGGAGCGGCGTCGATGCGCAAACAATATAAATATGAATAATGCATGGTCGGCCATTATCGCGGTATCTTCCGCTCATCTTTGTTCGTCGAAAGCGCTAAATCTGCGCGCTCCTGGCCGCCCCCGATAGACACAGGGAGGTGCAGGGGGCCGGGCCCGGCACATTATGCGAACAAGCCGAGCCCGGCCAGGGCCGTATCATTATGCCGCGAGCAACAGGCGGTAACCATTTTCATTGCCTATGCAACTGCTTATGGGCAAAAACAAACGCGGACCAAATGGGCGAAAGGGGGTGGGGGCGGGTGAAGGCAGAGGGATGTGCAATGTGCACTATCTGTGGAGTCTCCTTCTGGGATGTTATTGCTGGGAAGGAGTCTGTTGCATAATGTCTTGCGATGCATGGTTACCGATGCAAATTTTGTTATTGTGCCATGTTTTGAATTGTTTGGACTATGCATATATGTACATATGTTAAAATCTAAGTGATGAAGTTGTAATTTATTTTGACTGGTTGAAATATATTCCGTCTAACCAAAGTAAGTTGATTCATATGGCGAATTACCTTCCAACTTGTGAAAATATATTATAACTGAAATTACAGTTCAACTATAAGTTGGTACCAGGTTAAATGGAGAGGTTAGGTTTACGTGAAAATGTCACTGGACTGGTAAATTCAGTTAGAACGTCACATTTTTTGTTATTTGGAATCTTTATTTAATACCCAGCAAATATTAACGCATTGTTGAATTCTATAACATTCTTAAAAACATCAGAGCTGTCAAAACTCAACTGTTATATTGCAACTGGCGCACATTTTTGAAAGTGTGCTTGTAGAGATATTATTTACTAGTTAAATTGTATTCAAATATGAATGACCTGAAACGCCATTTGGGATATATTACAATTTAAAATACATTTGGACTTTAGCATATACATATGTACATATATATACATATGTTGCATATTATGGAAGACGAGTTATAATGACGTTATAAAACGCATATTTAAATGTATACAGCTATGTTCTAATCATAAAAGCGGATTAATATTAGGACTATGAATTGGACATATGAGATATTGGTTGGTTGCCAATTTGGGGAGGAACTGTTTCAACAATGAAGTCAGATAAATTGGAAAACTCTAATAGGAAACGATCGACTTGCAGTCACAAATATCCAAGTCTGACCAGCAGCACTGCAGAAACACTCAAAATAAATTATTATCATCAACGTAACCACCGAGCTATACTGCTGGCTAAGTATGTAAATATGTCTGTAGCTAAGCCGATTGCTTACATTTTATCAACAGTGAAATTATTTTAGAAAATCTTGTATATTTTAATTATTTTAAGGTTGACTTGAATACATTTATATTATATTAAATTTTGTTGAATAGAGTTTTTATTTTAATTTAGTATTTAATAAATAATAAAATGGTATATTTCACTGTTGATCATTCAAACCTTAGAATAGTCCTTTAAATTAACGTAGATTGGATCTTTCGCGCCATTCAATAAATAGAATTATAACAACACGTGCCATTCAATAAATAGCATTATTGGAACTTTCAGGATTTAATTACTTTGATTGAACAGTCGGAGCAATCGTCTCAAAATACAATAGAACACGATGTGTATTTCGTATTTTCAAGGAGCATTAAGGAGCAAGGAGCCAGTATGAGTGTGCAAAAGTGTACTTCAACAACGAGTTGTATTCATACATAGCTTTTCATTAAAAAATCATGACATTGATATGAGAGTGAATGGCATGTAAAGTCTTAAAATCGAACGTGTATAGCTTTCAATATGATTTCGAACGTATAATCGTGTAACAAACGGAAGCGACGCAGACGCTAAATGTGTTTTTAGCAAATGATTTATGGGTAGGGGGCGGCAGCCGCCCACCCGCTCTCGACCACTTGTTGGCCGCCCCAACCCTCAGGTTTCCATCCCCGCACACCCGACCACCCCCAACCACCCCGGTCTGCCCACTCTGGCCCCCAGCGTGAAAGCCTCCGGCCTCGCGTGCATTCAGCTATGAACTTTACTATTCTGCACGACGCGGTGCCTCTTCGACGACCGAGTGGAAGAAGCCTATTCAACTTTTCCCTTTGCTCCGCGTTTCATGCAAGATTTACCACTGAAATTTTCATATTTCTTCGCCTCAATAGCGTGAAAATTTGAAAGCGCTCCGCGGAAAAATACGCTTTATTTCAAACGTTGAAAAATTACGCTCGTCCCCTACCCTCACCCGCTCGCGAATACGTATTCGTATATGCGTGTCCTTTGAACGCTTTCAATTTGATTACACGACAGTCACTCGCATTTATTTTTATGACATAAGTATAAAATCGGATGGTGTAATCGTTCGTCATATTTATTCATCGCAAAACACGCTCGTATATAACCGTGGGGCTCTGCTTCCTGCATGTGAATGTAATATATGTATGTACGCACGAGTATATCACGTTATTAAAAACTTTCCTAGCAGAAACGTATGAAGTGAATATTGTATTTACATTGAACGAGTCGGAAGAGCATATATTTTAAGTAAAAATTAATGTACAGAAAGCGAATTACGATAAAAATTTAATATAATTATCAATTTTATGAATCACATATGTACAAAATTGGTATGAAAGAAAAAATACATACATTGTTAAGAGATGACAGTTGATATATTTGAATTTTCATCCCTTTGTTTTGTTGAATTTGGATTACCAAAACCTCAGAAGCATAAGTCCTAGTATTCTCACTAGTATTCTAATCACTTGTATGTTATTCCTTACTAATATTATCTAATTAACCTTTTTATGTCTCATCGTCTGTTTTTTCCTTTATTCAGCGACTTTATTACATACATATCTCTCAAAATTGTATAAGGCAACTAAATTTAAATATTGGTTGATGTGTGTTATATATTGTTTGTATTATTTTCATACGCTTTAAATACATCTTATGCAAGCTTGTTTTACTACAACCATTATCTTTAATTTACACACCGGTATTTCTTATTGTAGAGAATTACTATGTTCTTATTTTATTTATATAAAGAACTTAATTAAAATCCTAATTAAATACCTTATATTCGTATATATTATATACGTAGGTGCAAAGAAGTATGGAACGCTGTTTGACAAAAGGCTGAATACGTCGGTGAGAAGTTTGAAAAGAGTAGTGGACTTAGTGGATAGAGTAAAGAGATTGAAATGGAAATGGGCGGGTCAGGTGGCTAAAAAACTAGGAAAGGTGGACAAAAGAATTGCTAAATTGGTACCCGAGAGAATGCAAAAGGGTAAAAGGAAGACGGCAGGTAAGATGGGCAGACGAATTTAGGAAAATGTGTGGGGTGAGATGAATGAGAGTTGCGCGAAACAGAGACGAGTGGAAGTGTGCTGGAGAGGCCTTCATCCAGCAGTAGATGGTGAGTGGCTGTAGATTATGATAATGATGATGATGATACGTGTGTGAGAAGTATGACAAAGGCAATGGATATAAGGGAGAGAGTGAATAGATTAAAATGCCAAAGGGCTGGTAAATAGATTAAAATGCCAAAGAAAGTGAACGAAAGAAGGCCTCGAATAGTACCCGAGATAATTTAAAAGAGTGCAAATAAGACATAAGGAAGATGTGTGGATGAAATCTGAAGAATATGCGGGATGAGATGAATGAGAGCTTCCTAAAACAGAGAGGAATGAAAGTCTTCATCCAGCAGTGGATGGAAAATGATGATTAATTGTATGGCTTAGCAAGATTGAAATTAATTTCAGAATGGTGTTTGAACATTATTTAAAACCTGCTTCAAAGCCATCAACATGAGGACACCACATTCTTAACGAATACGAGACGGTTGTCCTGCAAAATATTGCACAAGAACAACAGTCCATCACTGTTCTATACAAAAACCACACTGTATATACCTATAGTACAAAATAAACAACAAGGCATGAACACACAAAGGCGTACATACGTTTTAACATTATAAAAATTTGATTTTATTCAGTATAGTAATGTGATAATTTCTCCCTTGGCCCATCCCAAGAGCAAGGGTAGCGTTTTGCAGTGTGACAAAGCACAAGCCACGCCACACTATATATCACGAATTAGGGCCTGCCGATCTGCTCGAAAATCGGAAAATAAAATATAGAGACAGGGTAGGTGGAGAGGAGTGGGTCTAGGAAGGCTATGGTGTAACAATTGGGTTTTGTCGTCGGACGCCATCGATGCGGGCATGACGCCAAGTCGACGCCGCGATAACAAGACAAATGGTTGTGGCGCCCCCTACATTTATTAGACAGTTCGGAAAAAGGAAGTGCCCTCCGCAACGTGAGCTAAGTGCACAATTTAATGAACATACCCACCCACTAACTTATACCCTCCCCTTTCTGTGTTTTCATTCTACTACGACACCAATTTTTGGCGTGTATCCCCAATTTAAAACTTCAAAAAAAAAAAGTGTACTTTATTATTACACTCATTCATCCTATACCTATACAAGTCTCATACATATGTTTGCTCACATTAAATGTATTAAAATATATGTTTATAACGTATATTTAAATAACTTTATAATTTTGCTTTAGATGCAAAGTATTAATAAATCGAATTTAAAACGAAATAGGTAAATTATGTACATTTGATAGCATTTTGTGTCTCAGGGTTCTAGGACACTTACCCCCTGGACACATAACCCCGGTCAAAAACCCCTTGGACTGTAACCACCCGTGCAAAAGCCCACGTGCAAATAATCCCCCCCGTTAAGGATACAAATATTTTATAAAAATTGACAGTATCTTTAGAAAAAAGTCAGTATCAATGATAATTTATTTCAGTCAGAAAAATACAGATATTAATAATACATACATACATCAGATTCTTTATAAATAATCGATAATCAATAATAAAAAAAATCAGTAATAAATAATAATTATTTAAAATATACAAAACTCCAAAATCAATTGTATATTAATCTCTTTTTCTTTTCCTTTTCTCGATTTTATAAATTTTATCATGGATAGTCTAAGCATATTTAAAATATAATAATAATAATATATAATTCTATTAAAATTTACTTTCAATACCACAGAACGCAACCGCTAACTGGTGACAAAAAGTCTTTTAAATTTATATTTATTCTATTTACAACAATAAATTGAAATTAAATATTATTTATACATTGAAATTCAATATGCTATACCACCCTCAATTTGTTCTTATTTATTACTTTACTTTATTATTAATTATTAATTACTATTTTTGAACAATTTTTATCCATGGCGGGGGGTTATTTGCACGGGGGGTTAGTTTCCAGGGGGTTTTTGGCCGAGGGTATGTGTCCGAGGGGTATGTGTCCTAGAACCCTGAGACACAAAACGAAAAATTGAGTATTGGAATCAATAGTTAGATGTTTTTTCTATTGATTGTAATTTTGAATTGCTTTTAAATATTTAATACTTAATTATTGAATTTTAAAATTCAAATATATTGTTCTTTAGATTTTGTTTGAGGGAATGTTTTATATTTTGCTACGTTTAAAAGGATTGGTTTTCAATCCTAATAAGCGTACTGATTCGAGCGGTAAATGATTCTAAGCCAAAATTGTGTGATAAAATAATCATAATAATTTTACCTATGTATGTATGTAATTATATGTACGTATGTATAATTTTACATTCATAAATTCAAAAATTGTTTTTTAATGTGCATCAGACATTTATGACATAAATTATTTAAGCAAGTTGTTTATTATACTGAAGCATATGTATAATTTTCTTGTAGAAAGAGCTTTTCATACTAATGAGAGATACGAGACATGAACTTCATACATACGGCGTAATGTCTTGTATCATATTCAATGAATTTATAATGACTTGTATTACTTCTGAAATTGTTACGCCCCTTAATTACATATTTTTTCAAAGCTAGTCTTTCAAGTTTGACGGTTTCATTGTTGGAAAGCCCACTCGTGATAGTAATTGCAGCGTTGGCATTACTTATGCAGGAAGGCTGTAGCGGCCCCACTGAAAGCTTTGGCTACATGAGAACTTGTTGCTTCAACATTATTTCTTCACTAAGCACCCAGCAAGTACTCGGAATAATGGAAAACAAAGTCCCGCATCCGTGAAACACACGCCTAGGCTCAAAACAGATTAATATCCAAAACTAATTAACTCACATTTGAACCGTCCGAACTTTAGATTTTTCTTCCACTATTTTTTTCGACCCCTTAAACATGTGTGATCTTCACGAAAAAATTCAAGTGTAATTCTAGTATAAATGTGATGAAAATTAAAAAAAATGATTAAATTTTATAAACCAGAAGTGGGATTTTTTCCTCTTAGAAAGGTCAAAAATGTTGTCGCCACTACTCTATCCACACCCCTGAACGGATCAATCTGATGTATGTTTTATGTACTAACTTAGAGCTGATAAGGTTTTGGTCAAAATTCGTTAACCAGAAGTAGTATATTTTTTTAAAACAATATCTTCTTGATATTTATTATGTATAATACTGATAGTGATTTTAAGTAATAAAAAAAATTGAAGAAAATCCGAAACCGGAAGTAGAACTTTTGTCTTGTGCAAGTTTCCATACATTTGCGCTCAATTTGTATCAAAAATGCTGTTATAGCTATTAGTATTTTATAATGCTGCCAGTATGTGTGAATGTGTCTGTACGGTTCAATATCGAATTTTGTTTTGTGATACCTTCTCATATTCCTCAAATTCATAGATAAAGTCATGGGTTGGTCACATTCGAATTTTTTTTAATATTATATTACAATTTTACGACGGGAAAATACACAGAACGCCGAAATGTTTGCAAATCGCTGCAAAAGACGTTACTTTCAGTAAACCACTTTAGAGTCAAACGCAGTTTCCTTTTTCCACGCGGCAATTTCCCTTATGCAATACTGGGGGGGTGGGTATGCTACTCGGATATTTGGAAGGCAAATATATTTTGACAAGCTACACACCAAAGTGAATTAAAAATGCTTGTGTTGTATTTATTTAATTTGATTTCTGAATGAAATTTAAATGTATAACAAAATTCAAACAGAACGTTCGTTCGAGCTGTCGCCTTAGCAAAGCTTACACCCCAAATTGCAACTGAATTAAAACGAAGCGAGGTAACATTCATATAAAATTACGCGGTAATTGACGAATATAATTTGGTGACATTAGCAGCAAGCGGCTGTGAGGTAGGATAAAGTGCGAGACTTATACACAAGTTAGTTCGGGGTGGGAGTTGCTAGTAAGTCTGCAGAGAAGTACTTTCCGTGTCGCGCAGCTTAACGGGAAAGCCTTATTCCATTAGGAAAATTAATGTTTTGAATTACCCAAGAGTGGCCCCGGAGAGGGAAAAGAGGACGCATCATTCTCCCGCAGGAGTGGGACGGACGAAACGGCTTTCGCCACATTCGGAGAAAGTATCCAACGCAGAGCCAGCAGACGAGAAAGCATACACAAACACACTCACACACATACAGAGTAAGCAAAGAAAGCAATATTGAGCAACTAGCCAATCTATAAATTAAAACAGAATCCACCCCCACCCCCCACCCTCCCGCAATGGACCCCTAGCTCCTTAGAGCCAGCCGGCAGTGACATTCTCGGGTCAGTCTCCGCAAGCCGAACTGCCTCTTTCATTACACACTCAGCCCTAATAAGGTCCTAAGGTTTCCCCAGACCGCTTCGGTTGATTAGTTAAATTAAACGCGATCTACCACTGAGTTTCAGAACATCGCTCCACTTCAGAATCGTTATCGTTAAAATGAATAATTTGAATTGAGTAATAAAAAAATACATACATACATATGTTCATACAAAAGTGGATGAAATCTTTATTCATGTACATAAATAAGATAATAGTACAAAAATGTAATTTGTTAAATAAGATAACGGTACAAAAATGTAAAACGTAAAGTAATCTTAATTTTTCTTTTAAATCTATGAATTATTACTATTATTATTATGATTTTTATTTCTCTCTCTTATTTTCTTATGTAGGCCATCGTGGCGCATTTGGTTCTTCCTGTAATGCCACAATGGTCCAAACTAATGTTTAAATAAATGTTATACTCGCTTTATATTCAATGTGAAACTAAGAATAGGATTTGAGGATTTTATTTATTCTTTTATTTGATTTTTTTCACCTTATCTTCATTTTTATATATTGTTTTTCTTTTGTATTTTATCATTTACGATTTTTTTCTGCTTTTTTATTTATTTTATGCATGTTATTGTATTTTATTTTTGTGTTCTCCTCTTTTTCAAATGTGGTTCTTCCTGTAATGCCACAATGGTCCAAAACTATAATTGAATGAATAAATAAATAAATTATTATGAGTTTGAACAAAGTAATTGTTAAACTGTTTAGCCTGTGAGTTGTAAAGGGGTGGTATAAAGGCGAGAATGAGTAGCCAGCTGTCATCACTCTGATCTAACATAAGATTTCAATGTGAATTTTTATGAGTTCAGTCTTCAATTTTAATAAATCAGCAGACAACGTATTTCAACAGGGTTTGCTGCAAATAATTGCAAATGACTGCATGCTCATTTCCAACAAAGTCAACAATGCAGACAACGTATTTATTATATTGTTAAAATTAATGTAGTTGTTATTTTTTTGTGTTTTTAGTTATACATACATACATATTTAAATGATTTTGGCGTTTTTAGATTACGAAACACCTCTTAATAAATTCATCAACATTCATTACCTGTGATAAAAAAATAAAAATATTAAAACATGTAATTTAAAAAGTGTTTTTACACTAATGAACGTATTTAAACAAGGAAGCCTGGACATACTTCTCTTTGGCCGTAAACGGCCCATGTTGGAACCGTGGAAAGTGAAAGCATTTTAAAAGTGAAACGTACGTGCATTATAAAAGTAAATCCGCGAAAGCCTGCTTATTTCGCTCGACTGTGTGTGTGTGTCTATGGTGTAGGCATTTAATAAAAGTTAGCATGCAGGCTCGCTTAAGTACGTAAATGGAAAAAATCCCGGCTTAGATTGCCCCAAGCCGCAGGTGAATGGCGGTCTCTCAGCCATTCCAGGGCCCGGTTGATCTTGCCAAGGCTTTTATTTCGCGTGTTACAGCCTCGTTACCTGCCCTCTGTGGCCAACTAAAAGAAACGAGCCTAAACGCTCAGCGGGAAAACGCGGAAAATCCCGAGACTTTATGCGAACTTTTGCTGCCGAAAAAAAATCATTACTCTACCTCATTTCGTTGAGTATATCAAATGCAGTCCTATACATGCATATATGTATATGTATGTATGTATGTATATGTACAATTAAAATGCATGTACATCTGTATATTAAATTTCATAAATAAAAATTTATTTTAATGGAAAAAATCCTAAGTAAATATAATTTTTTTTTTAAATATAATAATACGATATAATTTAATGTACTAAATATAAAAATGTAAATAAAAACTAGCTATTTTACTCAATCAGTCTAAGTTTCAAAAAAGGAAATCAAATTCATTGAAATGATTTTGATTTTATAAAGCTATTAAAATTAAGTATCATACATATCTTTAATATTATCTTTTTATAGATGTAGCTGGGTCGTAGTTGGGTTTATTTCATCAAATACTTTTGATATTCTTAATTGAATCTAAATATTTTAAAAATTTAAATGACTTTACTTATGTACATATATATTTTCAAATTGTATAAATTCAAATTAAATGCTTAAGTTTAATGAAACAAATTTAATTCATCATTACGTATGTATTTAGTCTGGCTCAGAGGCTATCAAACTATAGCTGGGCTGGTATTACAATAGGCAAAGAAAACAAATCTTAAATCGCAGGGATCTTTACAAAAGCCATAACTTGTAATCGTTAATTAAATTTTCAGAATGTCAAAGCCTTAGCTCGGCCCTCTTACGTAAGAACTTACGTAGACCTTTATAAACCACATCAAAAAAAAAATGGCGACCTTTAGACATTAACTTATAAAAGTTATAATGAAATCAACCTTTAATTGATTTAAATTTTCTTCTGAAAAAACACATTCATAAATTTTAATTGCATTTTTTTAATAATCAAACGAGTAATCTTCAAATCTAACATGAATGTACATTAACTTTACGCATATTTAAACAAAATTTTAATATAACGTTCCATTATAAATTTTAATACAAATAAAAATGGTCTTGTTTGTGTTTCATAATATAATATCAACTCAACATATGGCAAATAAAAAGCATTCAATTCAAACGTATCATCAATATATTCAGACACACACAAAGTATTGCAACCGATCGCACAAAGAAACACATTACCTTAAAGAGCTCAAGTAGCTCTTAAATTATTACACACATGCATACATACAAAGATTGAGAGCTTCAGAGCGAAATTCGAACATCATACGAAACGTATTAAACGAAAGCTCCCAACCACCCCTTCGACACACTATGCACGAGAGCACAACACATACTACATATATACATATATATAATACCTATACAAAAGTACACGTCCTCGCTGGGGACCATTTTTACTTCGATTTCCGCTGAATATTTTATATGCGGTGAAATCGTTTCTCGACAAAGATCACGTGCATCCACAAAGAGGCCCGCACGAGGCGAATCATGTAAATGTTTTACGCGGTCGTCTCGGCGACTAGTTCGGCTCTCGTCATCACTTATGCATTAAACTTGGGACCGGTGGGGCCCCTCGTTTCAGGACCCCTCGTTTCGGGACCCCCTCGACCCGACTCTGCCAAAGCGATCCCAGGAGATCCCTTTGCGAGAGGGCCTCTCCTTACACGCATCACCTGAGAAGTTGACTCTTTGGCCAGATTTTGACATACTACACCTACGTAGTATAATATGATACATATTATACTACCCTAAAATATATATTACATACATATATACAAATACGGTTAAGAAAAGACGCTAAATTTGAATTAAACTTTACGCGATGTTAGGACGAGAGTGGTAGGAGTAAAAAAAAGCCTCCGAGAAGAATTTACTTTAAAAAGTTTTGGCAGGGTCTGCGCCGAAAGTGTTGACAGTTAAAACGTTACGGGAGCTTTCGGGAAAACTTTTTCCCCGTGCTTATATAGTCGGGCGTGCCCTCACGGCAGTTAACTTAACCTTCGCATTAAGTTAAGTTAACACGGACGGAAACTAGGTGCAGCGAAATGACTGTATTAATGTTTTCCGAGGATTATGCCAGACCGCAATATGAAATTGAGCCAAGGAAGCGTGATATTACTAGAGATTTTATATCTTGCAACAGCGTGTTACAACTTAATTCCTTATTTTTTTTATTTACAAATTCATCATTGCTTAATTTTATTTTAAAAAATCGAAAAATATATACATATGTACATACCAACTGTTTCGAAAACGATGCAGCTTGTTGCATACGGACAGTGTCTATCGTATAGACCTGTTGAATGAATACTGGAAAAATTCGCAATGCCAATTGTATTTAAATTCGTTCGATGTAATCTTATTAAAAGCTCTACGAAAGCTACTAAAAAAATAAATATATATATATATATATATATATATATATATATATATATATATATATATATATATATATATATATATATATATATATATATATATATATATATTTGATGTAAATACAAATGGGAATAATTGCGCGAGAAAGCAGCTTACGTTTATGACGCACATCTATAATATGAGAATATGAACTGGTTTATGTCGAAAATTTATGTGTAAGATAAATAAGAAGATAAGGCGTAATAACGAAATTACCTTTTTATTTATCTAGCTTGGAATATTAATCCGTACTACGTATTTTATTCCAACGAATTGTAATCAAAGACTAATTATAACAAAAATATATTCAGAATCTCAAACGATATGCCTTACTTGTACACATTTTCTTCCTACTATACATATGTATATGTAGAAGAAATAAAGAGACGTATTATATTGAAAACTAATAGATTTTCGATCAATGTGTTTTGCCAGTGACGATTTGCTAGTGTATTTTGCAGTTTTGACGTATGGATGTGAAACTTGGACATTAAACACCAAGATCCTACACAAAGTCGAATGCGACCAAAGAAGTATGGAACGCTGTATGATCTGCATAATGAGGAAATACAGGAAGTGGAATACGTGGGTGAGAAGTATGACAAGGGTAATGGACATAGTGGATAGAGTAAAGAGATAGAAACGGCAATGGGCGGGTCACGTGGCTAGAATAATGGACGAAAGATGGACAAAAGAAGTGTTAGAATGGTATCTGAGAGAATGTCAAAGGGTAAAAGGAAGACCGTAGGGCAGATGGGTAGACGAAATTAGGAAAAAGTATGGGTTGAGATGAATGAGAGTTGCGCAAAACAGAGACGAGTGGAAGGGTGTTGGAGAGGCCTTCATCCAGCAGTGTATGATGAGTGGCTGTAATTGATATGTATGTGTTATATGAGGTTGTCTGCCCGGGTCGACCTGGGATAGAAATTCCAGGAAACTTACAGAATTAACTTCCCGTATGTCAGTAATATATCAAAGCGATCTGAAGAGTGGAAGTGGTTCAAAATCGGATCCCAATATTTTAATGGGCAGGAATGTCATTGAACTAACACAGTGAAGCTTGTAAATAAAAACAACAAAACGTATTCAGTAAATGATTTCTTATACGTATCATATTCAGAAGTTTCCCAAAGTCAATGTACATATAAACATGGATAAAATCAAATGTAATATTGTTACCGCATTTGTCGTCGACACATTAAATCTGTATATATAAAATTGAATGTCTGTCTGTGTGTCTCGTATAGGCTCCTAAGCTACTGAACCGATTACGATGGAACGTTCAGGATTTGTTGTATGCATGTCCTGGAAGATTACTGTGAAAAAAAATCGCCTAAAATGGGAACGGGAACGGGAATTTCATGCGCTATCGTGGCATTGCAACGCATGCCGGTTCAGCTAGTTCAAAATAAAAAAAGACAAAAAACCCTAAAATACGAGTCTGAAGAACTAAACGAATTCAAATACAAACGTAAATCATTTCGGCGATGTCCTTTACAGCGTGGTAATAAATTAATGTATCCCACGCCAAAAGCTCTCAAGATGGCCGGTCACGAACAGAACACGCACACAACGACCACCACATACGTAGTACATACAACAAAACGAGCTACAATGTTAGAAGTGCCCCCGAGGACACATTAAGTCAATTAGACCCCAGGTAAAAGAGGACTCCCAAACCCCATCAAAACGTCGACCCGCAGAGGGGAGAGTCGCATGCAATGAGCGCATCAGACGTAGTTACGGTCCACTTTGCTATGACGTCGTTCGAGACTCAAAATTACGACGAATTACTTTCAGGATCGACCGCAATCACTTCCTGGAACTCGCTAATAATTTATCAAGACTGGAAAATTCTTACACGCAAACCGGAACGGCACTGTCCACCTGGTGTCTCATTTCGAATTCAGCACTTAGTGAGTGAGCTAACAATCGATTACAAGGAGCGCCCATTTGGATGTACATGTTGATATTTTTATGCAAATTTTCAAGAATTGAAATGGTGATGGAAGGGACATGCGGTTGGAAGATCAGACGGAAATTGGGCAAGAGAGATTCTTGAACGGTTCCCAGGGGAGTGTGGAAAAAGACAAGGGAAGCTGAAAGTGCAATGGAAGGCGTGTTGGGTTAAATTAACGATCGTTGTCCATAACAGGTAGGAGTGAAAGCTTCATCGAAAAGTATGTATGTGGATGTGAATTATAATGATGATTTTTTTGACAAATAATTTAAACATGTAATAAAAACCAATCTCCTTCTGATGCGTATTTCATTTTTATTCCGTTGAATAAAAAACACTATAAATTTGCAACATTTAAAAATGTTACATATGTATATCGAACGAAATGAAAATGCTACATACAGACTATGCCAGTCAACGTGTTAAGATGATTATCAGATTTAATTTTATTTTTAATTAAGTGACGATACAATAACAAAGTTCAATGCACTCAATTAAATATGGAACGATGTATGTAGGGTTTCTGACTCGACCCGGCCGGGTAATGACTTAAAACCCGGATTCGGGATTCGGGCTTCAAAACCCGCCGGATCCGGGTTTTTAAAATTTCGAGTATTAACGTAATAATTCAAAATGATTTTCAGTCAATACATTGAAAATATCCAAATATATATGTGTTATTTATAGATTCTGCGTGTACCTTATTTATTCAAGAGCTTGATTTTACGGCTTGTGAGTTCTGAGAAAACTGGAACGGATTTTGCAAATACTGAAAATAAATACCGAAAACGATACGGCTTACTGAAATTTGGCTAAATTTAGAATTTCACCCATATAGGGGATAAGTCTCTCAATGTTTCTGAAGTATTATTATATTAAAATTAGGAAAACAAAATAAAATGTTTAATTTATTGTAATTTTGCCTATATTTTTGAATTATGATATACTGTATTATATTTTTATATTTATTTGTTTTTGTATTTGGTTATTATATGTTTTTTATCACCTTCTATAATATTTTTCCAGATTTTTTTGATTTTGATTTTGAACTCGGATCCGTCGGGTTTTGAAAACCCGGGTTTTCAGAAACCCAGCTGTGTGCTCGTCATAATGAAGAAAGACAGGAAATGGAATACGTGGGTGAGAAGTATAACAAGAGTAGTGGACACATTGAATAGAGTAAAGAGATTGAAGCGGCAATGTGTGGGCCACGTGGCTAGAAGAATGGACAAAAGGTGAACAAAGTGCTAGAATGGCACCCGAGAGAATGTAAATGGGTAAAAGGAAAACCCCAGCGAGTATGGGTAGACGAAATTAGCAAAATGTGTGGGGTGAAATGGATGAGAGTTGCGCAAAATTAAAGACGAGTGGAAGCGTATTGGAGAGGCCTTCATCCAGCAGTGGATGGTGAGCGGCTGTAGATGATGATGAATGTTGAATGATGAACACAAAAATGCAATCAAGAATTGATACAAATCATTCGAAATCTTTAAGGCAAAACTGCATTGCAAAATCAATTGATCCTTTGTGTATTGAAAAAAATATGTATATAAATAGATTTCTTTCACGGCATGAAATTGAGATAAAATACAGTTAAAATATGACATGAAAATACTGAAGAATACTCACATTTTAATTTAATATAATACAGAGGAAAACAAAATATATGTACGTACAAGTATGGGTTATACAAAATAATATCACTGTATTATCTTTCATAACAGTCTAAGGTGACATACGAGTACGAGTATATCGCTATTTTTCAAGGTGTACCTCATATTTTAAAGTACGCAACGTAAATTGAAGCTTTGTACACCAATTTGAGAGAACAAGTACTAGCATAGCGACTGTAGATGATGATGAATGTGTATGTTTAAAAAAAATAATATGATAATTTTCGCACTAATCGTCCGATTTCAGTTTCGTTTGATCGCCGACGTTTCGGTAGCGCGTTTGGCCGCGGTTTGAATTAATAATCGGCCACGGTTTAATTCGAACGACCCGCGGGGGCGAATTTAAAATTTCATTGACCAATTAGGCAGTCGCAGGTTATGTATTCATGGCCGGGGTGCGGATTTTAAAAGGCGATTAATTTGGGCGATTGCCCGTAAGCGTCGCGAAGCCCAGCCTCGCTGCGGATTAAGCGCTCTCGGCTCGACGCGTCGAGAGAGCGAGGCGAGAGCTCTCTCGCTTATTAGCGATTCATGGCCAGTAATAAAATTATACTAATTTATTAGACGAGATGTTCGCAGACAGGTTGGGCCCATCAAATATTCAGAGGCTGTGTCGACGGCGCACTCTCTGCACACTACCCGGCCGAGCCGGGTTTCTGTTTCGGCTTTTGGATTACTTTTACCGTCGAAAAATAGCCGACAAACTAATTTATAAACGTTTTATATCTCACTATATGTTTTAATATTAACTCCGGCTTCAAAGGTTCTAAATTCAAGACCGAATGAAGAGATTTCACTACGATATTTCATAGCTGCATACATATGTACTGTCTGACATAATTAATTGCTTAAGAGGGCTGGACACCAGCGCCTTGTCCATACAAAAGTATTAGACTTCTCCCTTCCTCAATTATGGCACTAGAGAAATTATTTGTTAATATGCTATGGATACCCACTATAGGCATGTTTCTATTTTTTATTAATTTGATTACTTATTTTTTATAGGAGCCAAACACCTATAAAATTGTCTCGTATTTACACCCACGAAAAGAATCTAGCATGCTAATTTAACGGTTTATTTAAAAAAAAATACGAAAATTGAAACACAGAAAATATTTTTCTCATACTGATGATGAAATTTTTTTTAAAATTGGTCCAGTTTCGGTGAAGAAAACTGGGGAATACGAAACCTCGATTTTGTCGATTTAAAATAGGTATTATCTGATCGAGGCACAACTGTCGCATTCAATCAATATATATATATATTGATATATATTGTCACATTCACTCAATATATATATCGAAAAAAGGAACGGCAAAAAAAATAAGGTTTCGGGTATCCAGCCCTCTTAAAAAACCAAGTTTTTCTTTATTATGATAAAAACATTACATTTTTGTTATTAGTAGATGTATTCGAAAACTACAGGTTTAATTATAGAACGACGATGAATTTAAAATGAGATACGTAGAACTTTGTTTCACTAATAAACTTTGGTTCACTTTGTTCTGCTGCTGTGCTGACCGTCACTTGCGGGGTCGATATAAATGACTACCATTCTCGGAGTCTCGATGGTGATGACTACTACTCTCGGAGTCTCGATGCTGATGACGAATCGTGATCTATATAAATGATTTTTATCTTTTGGGATGGGCAAAGTCCGGCACTCCTGTCTTATCTGACTATCCCTTCACAGGAATTTAAATGGGCTTGTTACGCACGTATGTATATGAATGTGAGAAAGTGAATTTGATTATTGTGGGAACTACATTGACAAGCGAGGTACATAACAGTACATATATGCAACTTCAGGAATATGAGCATATGAAGAAGGTCTAAAAGATGAAGACTTTAAATGAGATAGTGATAGTATCCTTGTTTAAGCATATAGATAGATTCATGCATATGAGTATAATACGAAGCTAATAAATAAAAATAAATAAAATATAAACGGTGATGTTTGCAATTTTTGGATGATGCTTAAATTTAAGTCAATACTTTTTAGTTAAGATATGTTGATTTTATTACATTTTAAACATATGTAGATATATACATATATGATGTATAAATTCAATTGCTCTTTTAAGAATGCTCAAAATGTTGTAATCACAGTAAAGAAAAAAAAATTGTTTTAAAGCATGATCTTTTCAACTTGAAACGTTAAAAGTTGTTTGGATTGATGTTGTTTATAAGGTTTAAAACTAATCCCTTTTCCTGTTTGATTGATTCTGTATCTTTGAAACTGGTTAAGTCAGCGATTAATTTGATTGAACTTATATTCGATTAAAACAACTTCATCGTGAAAATGAATGCTTACATTTTATAGCTCGTTTTCCACGCAAGGCAATCGCATAAGAGACGAGGCGATTCGATCCTCGGAAGCGGAAATATAAACTTTTTGAGAGGTATTAATGATAATGACATGGCTTTTCGCTCATTTTAAGGCATTATAGCAAACATTAAGAACGTTAAGAAGATTTCATTTATCGGGAAAAGTTCAAAACGGCCAAGATAGCGTACTATCAAGTATTATTATTATATAATTTCAGGTTATTATCATCGTCGGCGATTCCCGAAATCAAATGATCAAAGATACGGAGGAGATTTGTTTTCATCAACAGACATTATCTATTTGTGTAACGACTTAATATATATGTATGTACGGATTATTTCGTGTTTGCATATGTAAAAGTGAATGCACTCCAGTAAAAGAATGAAAAAACAAAGTAAACACATTAAGCGACGCTTTTCAAATACGAGAGGCAAAAAAAATGTAAATTTCTTTTCTTCAGTGTGCGTAGCAAGTGTCTCACAAAGCAATGACTTCATTTCCTTAAGAGGGTATGAAGCGTGCCTATAGGTTTCTTATTATGCTCTGGAAAGATATCAGACTACATAAAACATCGAGCAATCCCTCTAACGTTTCAGGCAATAAAGACAAAAGCAAAGATGAGGGTGAAACATAATTTCGATAATGAGAAAAAAGAGAAAATGTCCCAAAAGGGCTCCCACTCTTTTCTCGCCTCTAATTTTTTGACGAGAGTCTTTATTATGAGTTTATTTTTTCCCCTCGCCTTCACATCTCCGGCCCGTCTCGGCTCGAAGAATACTTAATTTTCACAAAATTATGTAGATTATTGAATTGAAAATGAATAAGATGCACGATTTTTTCCTATTTATAATCTTCGTCATACAAACGGAAGACGTTGTATTTGACGCATACGATATTGAATACGATATATATTATATATTTTTCGGTCGAGTTTTTTCGGTACTAAACGTGTAAATTTCCGGTTAACGTTTCGTTGAACATTTCCTTTTCGTCTTCAAAAACTTTTTGAAGTCAGTTCCAAAAGACGGCTTCTTTGAAGCGACCGGGCCGGAAACGTCAAGTTCACACGGTTTATCTAAGATAAAAATATTTGATGTCCTATACATATGTATATAAAGGAACGCACGAAAACCGCCTTTTAACCTAAATACGTACATAAATAAATGAATGTATTATATATCACGTAAGATTTGTATGCATTTTGGTAGATATGTACATACATATATACATTGATGTATTATACAATATTTAATTTGGACCGAGTAAATATGAAGCGTGTAAATTAAATAGCTTGAGAAAATTAATTTGTATGAAATGCGACAGATCAAATAATTTCGCGACTGAAATACGTATACGAAACGGAACGACAGTGAAAAGGAAAAAATTTAAGCTCGCTTTCATCCCGGACGGGATAAGACAAAATTCTCGACAGCGCAGTATAATTCATTAAGAGCTTTCATTCAAAACGAAGATTGATTACGCACTAAATTTTCAAATTGGCAGATTTTATAATAATGAGCGTAATCAGGCCCGAGTTTATTGGAAAACCGGGGAGGGGAGGCGTTAGGTTATTCAGAACTTTTCCTCCGAGTGGATGGAGCTTTTCCGAAGGCAAACGGGGGGGCGGGGGAGAGAAGGGCTCCATAGGCATTATGCCCTGCACATCTGTTCACCCCCGGTGTGTATAAAAATAGCGTTCATTCCGCGAGATTTATGTAGGAAATATATAAAAATCCGACATTATTCCCGGACCCCCCCCCCTCCCCGTGAAAGGTAATCAACCTGCGAATAAACAGGAATGACGGGGAGGGGCACGTCCAAGCGTCGAGCTTTCGCATTCATCTTTATGTTTCATTTCGTAATGAAACCGTGCCCACATAATTTTGACTTTCATTGCAAGCTTTTAATACGGAATTGGGGAGCGCGAATTCAAATAATCATAACACACCCTACCAAATTTTGTTTCGTATTATGCAATTTGTCCAACAGTGTATCTTTTCATTTATTTACACATTGGATCGTTAAGGCAGTACAGGTTACTTTATTGCAACACAATGACCAAATAGATGATACATATATCAAATGAATAATATTTTACTACACGTACAATTTAAATATGAATTTTTACTTTATCTAAATATGTACGTAGTAACAATAGATGAAGTTTTGTGATCATGCGAAAATTCGAACTCAAGATTTTGACTGTTTTGAACTCAGAATCGATCACTGATCACGTTTTCATGATCTAGATTTAAATGAATACTCGTCACAATGTGATAGATTGCGAGTGATCAGGACTTTTATTTTATTTTATTTCTCCTAATATACTGATTCATATTTTATATATTCCTCACTAAAACTTCTATGATTTGAATTGTCATTACGAAATAAAAAAATAGATCAATATCAACATGTCTCACAGATGCGAGAGTGAGACGAAATTCAGTACGCGCCGCACTCAACGATCAGTGTGAGAATGATATCCGCCTTGCTTCAGCCGTTATTTTTTTCATTTCTTGCACTTATTTTATATAATTTGACGTAAAATACACAATAAAATGATTTTTATAGCTAACTACAAAAATGTATTTACTTCGCAGATTTTGCATTATTCAAACTTAAAACACACATTTAACTGGATGCTTGGTGTCCAGCACAGTGGCTAGTGTTAACTAAAATGGCTATCTAAACTATGATATAAATATAACAAATCTAGTTTTCAAATTATAATCGTAATTTTTGATTTATTATCTAATGGCACTCAACTTTAATCGAAGCCTACAAAATTTCCATAAAAAATCAAAAAACTATTTTTTTACATCCCGTCCCTTTCATAGAAATTCCAGCTTCCAAACTCTTAGCTAAAGATGGTATAAAAATTTCAAACGAATAATAAAGCATAGAATTAAAATGTCAGAAATAAAATAAAAAAATGTGAGAGGGAAGCTGTTTTGCAGACAGAGTAAAATATCAAGATGGTTGAGATTAGACGAGAAATTTGGCATATTTTACAATCTTTTTACGCTTTTATGGTTCATTTTGTGATTCATGCTAAGGTGAAAAATAAAAATATAAAATGAAAATGATATATAAATACACATAAAAGGTAAGTAAAAATGACACAAAACTATAATAAATAAGATAATATGCTGTAAAATAGAAATTGATTCAATTAAGCGTACCGAATTGTAACAATAAAAAGCAGATACAATACAACGCAAAATTTGTACACAATTTTTTGTAATATGAAAATCCTGTTCGTGACAAGTACCGCAGTAAAATAATGTTGGAAATATAAATGAAAAAACAGTATATACATATATATAAATAATGAACTTTTCATTCGGGCTCGCCACGTTTACGTGAAATTGAATAAACATCTCGTTTGGCGTACACTTTTTGCGATGCTGCTAAAAACAAACGTTGCTGTTTGTTATGCTTTTTTTCCACCGTATGAAAAAAAATCATTTTAACATTCAACTAAAAATTGCTCGTCTCACATTTCCGAAAAATCAATATATGAATTTTTCCGAGCGAATAAAATTCCCTCGGTCGTAAAACGGCGAATCGAATGGCAGTCGAATCTTTAAATTAGCTGACGTTTCCTTCTCACGTCATTAGCTAAGACTTTTATAGGCTTAATCATACTTGCAGCCTTCGTGGCGGTCGTTAGGCAGCGAGAGCATCCTGCAGAAGGGGATGGGGGCTGCAAACCGAAGGGGTAACGTTCACTATGAATAGTTAATTTAATAAAAGAGAATAAGATCGCCTCGAATCGGCGAGCAATAAGATCCATTTTTTCGACCGACGGAAATTGCTCCACAACAAAGCGGTTGAAATCCACGTGACTTGCGGGTCAATTATCAACTAATTACTTCGCAGTTTCCCTCGTGCACTGTATGCATTGGGTTCGTGTAATTAGATGTATGCATCTATCCGATAAGCTCTTTAGTCAAGCGGATTAACGGGAGATTACCGGAAGATGAATATTGTTCCCCCGTTGGCTCAAAGCCATATGTGAAACCACACTATATGCGAGATTAATTAATATCGGACTAACAAAGGGAAAAAATACTTTGGTGAATATTGTATACAATACGAGAGGATTACGTAATGCCTAATTAAATGAACGCGTAAAGAAAAATTAATGATATAGTTAAAATATAATAGCAAGAAACCTATAATTATTTTTGTCTGAGTTTTTTGTTAATGTTTTTTGGACTTTCATTAATGAAAGCTGTTGCTGCGCAACAATCTCTTTATCAATTTTGATACCAATTTATATTCATATCAGATATAAACTATTTATTATTAATACAAGAAAACATAAAGAGGTTTGATGTCATAAGTCTTTGAAGCACAAAATTCTTTACACATGAGTGAATTGGATTTACATATGTGGCTAAACGTGCTACGAAACATAGAAACACAAACCTAACACATATCTTATCTTATATATTTATGTGAATTTAGGATAAGTATGTAAGTTTCAATAAAGTGTAAAATACATTTATTTTCAACTTCAACATTCTATCTCCGATAACAGATGTGTAAGATACAGACCACAGACTAGACATCCCAAATATTCGAATATCGAATAGTAGTTTTAAATCATTTATTTTTAATTTTAAGAAGTTCAAGATATTATTAAAATTTTAAGTTATCCGTAACATCAAATAGAACTAAATGTGCTGTAGATTAAAAATAAAAAAATAAGTCCGTATAAAAAGTATTGGAATATTCGGATTTGGGATCCCTACAACAGAAATATCAAGACAAGTCGTGTTGGAGTTTTTGGAAAATTCATAAATTTTGAACCTTTAAAGGTCTATTCATACTATCCAGCAGTTCACGGCTACAGCACAGCACAACATCTCACATGAACGACAGTTTCTATTCATACTATACAGCAACGCACGTTTAAGCAAGTTCAGATAAGTTTTGGCTGAGCGCAATAAGAACTTAGATAATAAGAATAATTTTTGGACTGCTAGTCAAAACACGCGCAGTTGCCGGTAATAGCTTTGCGTTTAGGCCTCAATCGGTCTATTCAAATGAGCTCTAAATTTTGGTGATTCAATGAGTTTGTCTAAAGCAAAACCCTATTTCGATCGTAATTTGGATTGAAAAATGATACTAATATGTAGTAAAAAAATATATACGAGAGCCTATAATGCAAATTTTATAAGATATAGTGTGAAAATTAAAAACTTATAGGCGAATAATCAATTAAAATCTGACAAAGCGCGAGGGTGGCAGAGAGGCAAATAAATACGGCAACTTAACATTAGACATCAAGAAGATCGAAATTGTAGTATTTTTCAAAGTTTGGAAACGATCGAAAGAGTGTGGATATAAAATCCAAATTTCGTCAGACGAAAAAGCGAAAGCAATTTGATACGAGGCTTGTAAAAATAGTTTTATTAGAATTTATTTTATAAAAAAATGTTTTCTTTGTATTGAAAAAAAATATATATATTTAAAAAAATTGAAATAAGATGACGAAGGGTGAAAGAAAGAGCGGGCGTGTTGGTTGAATATCTCAAATATTTGTGGAGATCTTTGCCAGGCAATATCTAACTTCAATCAAAGGTTGCTAAGGATGGCAGCCATTTTAAAAGCTGTCCCTAAAGCGGCCAATAGAGGGGGCCCGGGCTTAAGTGAGGGTACTGAGGGGGTTAGTAGCGAGTTGATGATATCTCTCGGGGTGAAAAATTACAGGTGAGCCGAAGGAGAGATGCGGAAGGCGAGGGAAACTTTCATAGAGAAAGGACAGCTGATAAAGAGCTTTCAGCTTTTACGACGTATTAAGTCAAGGAATAACGAGATCTCTCCGATTTGAAATTGTTTGCGAGATCGAAATTTACAGAAAGAGGAGGCCTCTTTGTGCTAAAAGGATAACGAGCGCGGGAGGAGGACTTCGCGTACGCTTAAATTATAAAATAAAACACCGGGCTATGAATGAGACCCATAAGTTTAAATTGAATTCGAAAAATACGACAGCTTTCTATTATGTTTACGATTTTTTCCCCTTGCATCTTTTTATTTTTTGGTAGAGGTTTTTGTTCTTGTATATATGTACATATGTATACCTATCGGTGCAAATCCATTTCCTGATGAGAAATGAAAGACCGATGTCTTGAAAATCCTGTTAACGAGTGCAAATAATGAAGATAGAAGTAGGCGTTCAAGTTTCCACGGATTTCTGTTTGTTTTGGTGTCGCAAATGCGGAAGAGGCTTCAGTCGTGGCGGATGACCTTTTCCCCCTCAACTTCCGTTTCCTTTTTAATTCCATTCTTCAATCCTCAATACCAGTCTGTATTGTGTATATGTACATATGTATGTTTGCTTCGTTCATATTTCATGGCGAGAACGTCTCCATTATATTTTATTTCACGTTTTTTTCATCATTATTATTATTCCCCCTTGAAATTTACGAGTAAATTTCAATTGAAGCTAGATTTTGCATACTAAATTTGATGAATACCAAACTGAGTTTATCTACATGTATGTACATATGTATGTTATATAGTACATACAATAGGTTTATTGCCTACAATATTTTAGAAAGTAATTTGAATACGCTCAAAAACTATTTGAAAAAAAATTATTGTAGGCAGCAATTTTTATGGGTATCGGGATATGTACCCCCTGGACATGTACCCCCCGGACACATAACCCCGGCCAAAAGCTCCCTGGACAGTTACCCCCCCGTGCAAATAACCCCTGCCATGGATAAATATTGTTTAAAAATAGTAATAAATAATTAATAATAAACTAAAGTAATAAATAAGAATAAATCGAGTGTTGTAGGGCATATTGAATTTGAATTTATATACAATATTTAATTTCAATTTATTGTAGTAAATAGAATAAATATCAATTTAAATTATTATTAGTCATCAGTTAGCGTTCGCGTTCTGTGGTATTGAAAGTAAATTTTAATAGAAGTATATATTATTGTTATATTATTATTATTATATTTTAAATATTTTTAGACTATCCATGATGGAATTTATAAAATCGAGAAAAAGAAAAGTAAAAAAGATTAAAATACATTTGTATTTTGAGTTTTGTATATTTTAAATTATTATTATTGATTATTGATTATTTATAAAGATTCTGATATATTTATTATTAATATTTGTATTTTTCTGGCTGAAATAAATTAGCATTGATACTGACATTTTATTAAAGATACTGTAAATTTTTATAAAATCCTTTTATCCTAGATGGGGGGGGGGGGTGTTAATATCCAGGGGATTTTTGACCGGGGGTAAGTGTCCTAGAACCATTTTTATGACAGATAAAGCAGGCGTTAAATCATTGAATCTGCCAATAATATTATACCAATGCTCACAAATACCAAATATTTTTTTTGTACTTTTGACATTCGAATACTAAAAAATAACTATTATAAAGATATAATTTGAGCTAAAAACATTATAATTTACGGGTTTGGTGCATCCGCTCTAAAATCGCCAGATTAACAGAACGGGAACTTTAAACGTAATTCTCGTTTTCTCGAATGATAGATTGCACATCAGATGACGAGTAACCTTTCGATGTGCACAGATGCAATGATTAGAATTGAGTTGGATCTTCCTGGCGAGTTTAATAAGGCAAGATGCGGAACTTATCGAATCTTGCCTTATTAAACTCGCCTGAAAGATCCAACTCAATTTTAATAATTACCATTTTAATAATTGCATCTGTGCACATCGAAAGGTTACCCGTCATCTAATTTGCAAACTATCATTCGAGAAGATGAGAATTGCATTTAAAGCAGCCGTCCGTTAATCTGTCATTCAATTTGTCTGGCGATTTTAGAGAGGATGCACCCCATCCATAATTTACATATATGGAATTTATGATTACAAACGGGTTACAAGCCATAATTTCATCCAACAGACGATCATTGCATCAACGAGACGGGACACAAATCTGATCAGAGTTTAGCCGTGTTAATTTACATTTTAAGTGCACACGAATAATCGACCAAATTCGAAGCATTCTGGAATCGAATACGTGGCCAAGTAAATAATGAAATAAAAATAAATACAAACTACGCAGCCATTGCGTGCTCGGCGTTTAGAAATTCTTTCGATTGCCCACATGTGCTGTGGGTGTATGTGGAAGTAAGTATATTCTTAGAACTTTCTTTATCATACGAGGGAGGGTAAAATTCCGAAGATTTAATATCGAAATACCGGGATGCCCGCAACAACTCTGCGTATCGACTTTAAGGAACAATAAACTTGAAGAGGGGAATCTCATTTGTGTTGTGAAGACAATAGTTATCTTGGAAATATTCAGCGGTGGCCATGGCAGGGGGGGGGGGCGTATTTTGTTTCTTCGCGTTTAAGGGTTGGGAGCGGGGGGGGGGGGGGCATTGTTATGGGAAACTGGCATATGTACCATGCGAAATATTTCAGTCTCCATTAGTTATAACCCAAGTTGCTCATATAATGTCGTGTTTTGAGGGTGTCGAGTTGGATATGAGGTTCATGCTCCGACCCCATAATTAAACCAGTGCTGAAATATACACCAAACACATGTGTGTGTGTGTGCTTTGCAGAAAATTTTGCAGGCAAATTTGCAGGGTTTAATACGGTCGGAATTAACTGAGTGATATTAATGCAATCTTTCGCACAATTACAGCTCGACCTGTAGATTTCTATAAGGACAAGTTTTTGAGTATATTATATATTATAACATATCATTTAATTACTGGAGAGAGACATTGTTAACCACTCTCTATGTACAAACTATAAAAAAAAAACACATTTTTTTACTATCATTGATTGGCATTGATTAGCATCCGGCTCGTAGGGCCAAAGCTATGGCCCAATAATATGCAATCCTTAATTTGGTACCTTTCCTGTATCAAAATGTCAAAGGCCAAGTTATCAAAAGTCTGAAACTTTCCAAAAAACCGACAAGCATCATCGTCATCTAGCACGCCCAATTTACACATGCCAGGTGAAAACTCACCCCTTTGAGCACTTTGGATGATATATTTTTATTGTATTTATATAGATTTGACAATGATCAATGGGCAATTCCCATATTTGAAGGAATGTAGTAGAAACTTGTCGAAATAATAAGACCCTACGAATTAAAACTGACATAAGACACGCCCGTTCACAGCTGGAGTCACCTAGATGTTCCGTGCCGTACGATTCTGTGCGTCTGCGCATTAAATTGTTGTGTTTCACATCTGATCTATTATACATACATAGACTTGCTAAAAGACTCTCTAGTTCATATAGAATTTTCAATAGATAAGATGAATTTATGTATGTATGTATGTATGTCAACAGAAATTTGGAATTTGGAAACAGCTCTAGTTGGAAAAGTTGTTCTGCACAATGGAAAATCCACAAAAATTAGTATAAAAATAACTGACTGACTAACCGAACATATACCACACGTGTCTTCAACGCATTCATTGTTTTAAATAAAAGTATATAAACTCGACACTGTTAGAATTTAAGTTAGTCCGTAATCAGCTCTTGTACTGAATATATTAATAATTATTATTTACAAATTATTTTAATTTATTTATTGGTTGGGTAAATACGAAGAGTTATTTAAATTGAGAAATCACCAATTGTCTCCGTAAACTTTGATCATGAGTATGGCAAAGCGCTAAATCTGCCATAGCGAAAGCAGGACTAAAAGGGAAACAACGACCAGAACAGTGTGGACAAATGCGACAGTGTAGACGATAGACGTCACCGTGAACGAAGATGCAGTATTTTCAAACGTGTATATTACGATTATTTTTCACCATCGTAATGGCGGACGTCATTTCCACATACATTGATGACCGAACCGAGAAAAATGGCAAAGTTTGAAAACGATCGGAAGAGTGTGGAAAAGAATCCAAATTTCGTCAGTAAGTGAAGTAAGAAGAGGCTCGTAAAAAAATAGCACTGTACATAATTCCATAGCTATTCTCAAACTGTATATGTATGTACATATATTCCGAACCTATCCCCATGAAATATCCAGACGTTCGTGACCCTGCATAATTCCCATGGAGCGGTTGCAGCCGCTTTCGGCAGTAGTCGCCCCTGCAAGATGCAATTGTTCCGGATGGTGTAACCGCTAATCATGTTACCCGTCGTTATAAGTTACTATATTATCAACTAGCCTGCTCCTTCCGGAACGTTATTCACCCCCATTCACCACCCATCACACCGAACATAGCACGAGTACGTATAGAGATAGATATATCCATGCTTGTAGCGATCCGGACGCGCCCACAGCATTATTGCTCCAAGATTAGATACGGACAGCGTTCATTGTCGCACTTTACACTTAATACCCGTTCTTGTTCTGGATTAGTTTCGCAATAAAAGGTTATCAGATCGTGCTCACGCCCAAACATACACATTTTAATTTTAATTAACGCGAAACAGATTAGATAAAAACCGACGGGGTGGATTTCATTACGCCACGGTGAAATACGACCGCTTAAATAAACTATGGGCATGATTTTTTTATAAAAATCCAAAATTGATTCTACACTCTTCTACACATACATGCTTATGATGTTTATATGTAAATTTCCAGTAGATTATATGACAGATTGTACTAACCCACTTGTGAAGAGTTTCGGTGATTACAAAAAAATTTCTACATATACCCTTCAGGTATAAACACAGATTACCTAAACACAATCTGCTTTAGGTCATCGACTTTAGAAAGTCTTTAATTAATATTATGTATTAGATGTATTATGAGCATTTATAAGAACCGTAAATAGGTTTTTGAGCAAATTAAATTAAAATTGTAAAATAGAAAATGATCAGTGGATCAGTAGCTATTAAAATAGATATAAAATGTATTGTGAATATAATTTAGTAACAATAAAAATCAAAAAAAATATGGAAATTTTATTTATTTATACAGGTAAAAACCCATTTAAGTAAATTACACAATAAAAACATATAATGAAATCTAATAATATAAAATTAACAATAAGAAAATATTTTATATTTCATATTTAATTCATTGTGGTCATCGCCACAATCAACAACCTGGTGGAATTGACATCTGTATGGTCATAAAAATGATCAATATAAGACAATTTGCGAAAAAAAATGGTGGCAGCAGAAGAATTTGACACATATAATAACTCATTAGTGACACCAATTTATAACAAAACAATAACTGGGGGGGATGAAACAGACCCTAGCTTAACATTTCAGGGTGCGAATCTTCTCCATACGAATAACACTCAAAAATTGATATGAAGAAATAAAATTTAGCTATTCGTTTTTAAAACTAATAAAAACGAGGACAGAAATGAAATATTAAACATGATGAGAAGTGGGAACATATGTACATATATAAGAATATTTAAGATCAAATGGAATCAATTCTAAACAATCTTATGTTAAAATATGAACTATGTAGGTCTTTATTGTGATTTTTTAGTAAATTAAATTAATCATTTCCCATTTAATAACCCTAGTAAATAGTGCTCTTAGGCTTAGTAAATACTAAGTAAATATAACCCTAGTAAATACTTAGTAAATACTTAGTAAATACTTAGTAAATACTTAGTAAATATAACCCTAGTAAATACTTTGGTTTTTTAAAAACAATTTAATAAATAAAAGAAGAACATATGTTATTACGAAAAAAACATAAAATTGAACTTTTTTCCAAATTCCGAATGAAGAAAACTTATAAAAAGATTCATTTTTAAAACAATATAAAAAAACGTTTGGGGGGGGGGGAGAGGGGGTACTTTTTTAAAAATCCTGGCTACGGTCGTGTCTCATACTGAATGCGTATTTAAACGCGTGAGATCAAATCAACTAATACGGTTCGTTACTGAAATATAAAATTAAAATTGTATTTTATTACTGTTTTTACATTCTTTTCAATAAGTCTACTAACATATGTATGTATGTATGCATGTAGGCACTGAAGTCAATGAAAAATGATAGAGTCGTATTCGTACAGTTTCGAATTGAAATTCGACACGAATCATTCTGAGAAATCACCGTTCGGCACCTCGGGGGTTAATAGTTTAAATTTGCGCGCTCTGGGAGCGCAAATCGATAAATCTGCGAAAGTCCCACTCACCCCACGGGGGAAGACGATAAGCTGCCGAAGTAGATTTTTCCCGGTCGAGCGGCTTCGCGTCGGGTTATTGATCAAGGCGCGCGGTACCGAAAGCAGCCTACCAAGTCAATTAATTCAATCAGGTATGAAATGTAATATTTGAGTGTCGGCGGGGGTAGGAGCCGGGGGGTGTCGGGGAAATGGGAGTGGGGTGGTGGGAGGTGGGCCTACGCCAGAAACAACTCAATCTGTATGTTAATGGAAGGCAATGTTTGTCCCTAATGGTCGACTGTTTACCTAGCGATCGATGATAGGATGTGACGCGGCCCCTCTCTACAAACACCTGCCCACCCACTATCTCCTTCCCCAGCCTCCACCTTCTGGTATACCTTCATGGACACACTCGGGCTCATCCACTTGCTTCGCCAACCAACCCCCTCCTCCCTCCCATCGCGTCTAAAGCAACGGCGAATCCGTACAAATTGAGGATCGCGGTCCAGAAAGGTCCTCGCGCCACTTACTGCAAATGTTGATTCGCGGTATCTCAAACTACACTCGGACCTTTATATCCCTTGTGATAGATAGCTAGACGCTCCTCGACGCTGAAATAAACCCCTTCGAAGCTATTCATTTGACAAAAAACTACATATTTGAAATATTTACATCATCATTTATACGAACTGTTGCTTGAAACCCAGTTACAGAACTAGCATACTAAGAAGATAAGCAGTTTATATTGGTTCTAGGACACTCACTCCCTGGACACATACCCCCCGGACACATACTCCCAGTCAAAAGCCCCCTCGACATTAATCCCCCCACCGTCAAGGATAAAAATATATTATAAAAATTGTATCTTTAATAAAAAGTCAGTATCCATGCTAATTTATTTCGGCCAGAAAAATACAGATTCAGAAATATAGATATTAATAATTCATATATCATTTATGAATAATCAATAATCAATAATAAAAAATCAGTAATCAATAATAATAATTTAAAATATACAAAACTCCAAAATCAATTGTGTTTTAAGCTCTTTTTCTTTTCCTTTTCTCGATTTTACAAATTCCATCATGGATAGTCTAACGATATTTAAAATATAATAATAATAATATATACTTCTTTTAAAATTTATTTTCAATACCACAGAACGCAAACGCTAACTGGTGACTAAAAGTCTTTTAAATTGATATTTATTCTATTTACTACAATAAATAAAAATTAAATATTGTATACAAATTGAAATTCAATATGCTCTACCACACTCAATTTATTCTTATTTATTACTTTACTTTATTATTAATTATTAATTATTATTTTTGAATAATTTGTATCCATGGGGGGGGGGGGGGGGGGTTATTTGCACGGGGGGCTAATGTCCAGAGGGTTTTTGGCCGGGGGTATGTGTCCGGGGGGTACGTGTCCAGGGGGTACATGTTAGGATACCGTTTATATTGTATACTTTTCTGCATCGAATGCATACTTAGCATAACTTATGTATACCTCTTATTTTCTATTTACAGAAAGTTTTACCCAATTGAGAGTTTGAAGTACGTTTATACTTGGGTTTGAATTTCACTCGGCCATACTTAATACACTTTAAAAACTTTTTGATCTTTACTACGTATGTACATACACATACATATGTATATATGCATGTAATTTTTTTTCTCTACTGATTATATCCAACAACAGCGTATTTATTTTTTGACGTCTTCTTTTTACAAAATTTATGTATTTTTATAAACTATAGGTATATACATACATATTTTACATTCTTGATCTTCTATATGACGTTTCGAATACTTCCAGGACCCATCAAATATTCATCATCATTCATAGCCGTTCACCATTTGCTGATGATTGAAAACCTCTCCAACACTCTTCCATTCGTCTCTGTTTTGATTTTTAAATGCTTTTTATTTTTACTAAATTATGTTCACAACACAGCTTTTATCTATTTTAATAGCTACTAATCATTTCCTAGTTTACATTTATTTTTTTAGTAATTATAGTATTACATTGTTTTAATTGTAATGTAAAGCATAATAGAAAAAAATAGCTCAAAAACCTATTGACAATTTTTATAAATGCTAATAATACATTTTATACACAATATTAACCAAAGACTTGTGCTTAGGTAATTTGTGTTTTGAGCAACTCTCACCCGTCTCATTCCTCATTTTTTTTTATTTCATGCACTGATCTATTTTGTGGCCTTCCTTGCACCCTTTTAAAATCTTTCAGGTACCATTTAAGGACTTATTTCACCCATCTACCGTTTGTTCTTCTAGCTACATGACCCACCCATTTCCATGTCAATTTATTTGCCCTTAACATTACATCAACCACCTTTGTCATACTTCTAACCCACGTATTCCATTTTCTATCTTTCCTGATTATGCCAAGCATATAACGTTCCATGGCCTTATAATTGGTCACACCTCCTAAATCTGATTTGGAGCCCTGTTGTAGTTTAGTTAATGTCTTCTATACATATACCCGCATAACATTTTACAGGTTCATATATAAAATCGGATATGAAATATACAAATGTATCAATCCTTTCAAAAGCATCAGGTAACATAGCGGAAAAATGTATAAAACATAAGAGCGTTGTTTCGTTTGGACCTAGTCCATTATTATCCCATCGAATCGGCCCTGTGTCGCATCGGTGCGAGCCAGTCTCATTTCTGTGAGTGTTCCGCAAATACGGCGTCGGACCATACATTTTTGCAGGAGGGCGAAAGCCATTTACATCTTCTTGGCATAACAGCATAACATCCCGTGCACTTATCTTGGTAAAAGCTTTGCACTTCCACAACCCACACAGTCGGTGTGCTGGCTGCGGGTCTGCGTGCGGTCGCCGGGGGCCTCGCGCAGATTGAAGGGGACAGGGGTCTCTCGGGCATATAAGAGGAGGAGAAAGACACCCCCCAGTCCCCCCCCATACCCTGGGGAAGGGTGAAGGGTGATAGGGTGGGGTGTGGCGAGCTAGAGACCCCAATGGAGGAGGCTTAGCCGAGGGTCCAGCGGGCCTAGCTGCGAATTTACTCCACTCGAGTGCACTTGCCGAGCGGGCGAGACGAATTGCCTACTAAATATTATGCAATGCATGGTATTATATGTGCATATATGTGTTGTGAAACATTTAAAACCTATGCGTTTCAGTGAACGTTGAGAATTCGAATGAAGAGGAAAGCGAGGGGATTATTGCGTATGAATACATTTAAAAGTGTACGATCGTTTTGAATGCCGAATACAATAGCACTTTACTGCATTTAATATTTTCGCGTGGTGAAAATGCATATACAATTTACGAATACGTGGAAAGAATTATTTTGTTATCATTTTGTACACTTTGAACAATCCGTATCAAAGTCTGTGACTGACGAAACATTTTCCTTTGAATTACATTTTGGATAATAAAATATAAAAATACTGTTTTTACTATGACAATGTATAATTTTTTGTATGAAATACAATATACATACATATGTATGTAAATAGTTTTTGTATCTGAAAAACGCGATGTATGATGATTTCGTATCGTCTTTCATCCGTAAGATCATACTCTCAGATTCCAAAAAGACATTTTTCTCACAAAAAAAATGAGAGATTTCCTCTTTTCAAATACAGGATTTAACTTTTTTAAAAGTCTACCAAATGAATAACATAGCAATTTCAGGTAACCTAAGGCTTTTTAAAAATATACCTTATGATTTCCTAAGAATTAATGGGTTTTTGTAGTCCCTATTTTTCAATTTCTGCTATTTTTTTCTCCCTGCTAATATTGTTTATATTTTATTTTATTTATCTTTCTTTGTATTTTATTCAATTTTCTAGATGTTTTATAATTATAAGCTGATTGAAAAAATCCTTGGGTTTGTCGAGCAATGCCACCTCTCCCATGTATTTATTACTTATTAATATTTAAATAAATAAAGTAGTTATAATAAGATTTATTTTCCTACATGGGTTTGTAATAAATATCTAAATATGCATTAAAAATAAATTACACCATTTTATTCTGAAGTTTTTAACTTCTACGAATACGGAAGCATTACAAATACGAAAGTAGTTTCTGGTCAATGTGCCGCCCCCCCCCCCCTCTCTAGAAAAAACCTCGACTATGAATTTTAGCTTGTGTTATGTATAGCCTCAAATATGCTGCGTTTTTCCATGGATGTAGATTTTCTAAAATTAATAAGTGATATTGAAAAAAAAGTTAAAAATGCTATTTTCTGATTTGATATTGGCTACATTATAAATATAAGACCCATTTTTAAACTAAAAATATGACTCACAGTATTTTCTATACATTGCTTTATCATATAAGAATTCGATAAATAGCCTTCGACTCTATAAAGCAAACCTACAAATATTCAGAACTATTCTAAAATTAACTAAAATAGTAAAAGCATATAAAAGCAGTTGACCCACATAAATATAAGAGACAAGTACAAAACAATTATCAAACATTGCGATGCATCATAGATGTTCCCTCGTTCGTTAACCGTCCAATTCACATACTCATTTAATTACACGAACACACCGAAGACGTTAGGGTGAGAATGGGGGTGGGTAAGAGGGGGGGGGGGTGAGGTGAGGATGGACCGAGTACGAGTAGGTTATATGCGATAAGGTAATCTGGATGGTGCAAAGAGGCGTCCGTCGGTCGTGTGAGGATTATCTACTTAGGCTGTTTGAGTTTTGAATAGATGATGAGTATGGACACATGAGCAATATTTGCCCCGGGGGTTTTGGGGCGTGCTTAATTTTGATAATGTTTTAACTAACAAAACACCCGTGCGCTTCCCCGAGCGTGCCCATTGTTATATATACCTGGAAATTGCCGTGATCTCTCTCTCTCTCTATATATCTTGTTACGTTCAAGCACATCCCCATTCCAGATGTGGGTATAAAGAAACGGCCATTGTTAATTACAATAGATGCCTCGTCAATACGAGTTATGATATTGTATGCTATAAGATGAGCGCTTAATGTTTTGATAATGCTAAATTTTCGGAGAAACTGTGATAAAACAACTCGAGATATGATATTGTCAGTTCTAAGACGAATCCCTGTGAAACACCTGACAACACGACGAATATCTATTTCTCCTTTTGCAAACTATAAATTACTCAAGCCAACCTAACCTCACATAACACACCTTCTTAATATGATTTATCACATTTACCGGCTATTATTTACCATAGGAATTGACCGTACATATGTACATGTTTGTCCTATAATGAACCTCTTTTACGTTCGATAAAAACACTCATATGAGAGGTCATACTCTGAGACTTTAAAAACATTTTTCTTACAAAAAAATTATAGTGAATTACCAAATGAATAAGGAACTTCTAGTAACCAACACCTTTAAAAAGTATGTTTCAAATCTGCTATTGTAAATTTTATTAGTTTGAAGTTAGAGAGATGTCAAAAAAAATATGAATTTGAGTTATATTGGGCAAACACACCCACATAAAGATCAACTAATAAAGTAAGTCTACAAGGATTTGCAGTATGAAAATATGGAGTAAGGATTTTTTGGTTTTATATTGAAAAAAAGTCTCAACAAAGTAGAAATAGTTTTTTGTTTGTATATAGAACTTAGTTCAAATATGTTCAATAGACACACTCTGTTCACTGTTATATAGCAATTAAAACAATACATAACTAAGACGTATACACATGTACATACGTTTAAAAGTCGCCGACAACATTTTCGACAAAACGATAAGATTCTGCAATTGCCATCTCAATTTTAAACATCCACCGACACACATTATATTAAATTGATGGGGGTAAAAGATCGTTTGAAGGCGTTTCGTTATACCGCGCGAGTGAGCCGTCAGCCGTGCGAAATGCTACGACGAACGCTACGCCGACGTGAGCCCTCGTAGGCCTGGACCGTTTTCGCCGAATCACGTTACCTTGCTATTTTCTTTGTATCATATACTCGTGGCTGTATGTACGTACATGCACGCGTGTATAAAACGATGTGTTAAGTTATACGATCCGCTTCCCGAGGGTCTCCTACTTTGGTTGACGACCTGTTGAGCCCTTTTATTATCGCGATGAATGGCCATTTGTATGGGAACACACATCCGACAAATTCCCCATATAACACAATACAATAATAATATTAATAACGTAGAAATTTATACGTGCATTCGTATGCAGTCGAGGAATGTTTCGGGAATGTCGATGGAATCTATCGCATTGTTTGCTTGTCGGGGAGAATTTATTTTTATAATATTATAGCTGCAGGATAAATGAACGGTCTCGCTTAAGGCAATTATTTCAACTATACTCCTATTTCAATATTATTTTGAAATGTTTTTTTATAAAATTTGAAAGGACACTTTTAAGCAACTAACTAACAGCCACAAAATATTTAATCTTCACATTTAACCTTAAAAGAAAGGGTTTCGCAAATAATCGCACAGTGGTTCGATTGTATTAGCTAAGTAGGTAGTGGAGAGATTGAAATGGTAATGATAAGCAGTACAGATAGAAGAATTAACGAAAAATGTACAAGAAGAGTTGTCAAATGGTACCTTGCCTTACTGTCCTAAAAAATCGCTAGCCACTGTGTTTCACGCCAAGCGTCCAGTGAAAAAAAATGGTTTTTAGTTAAAAGAATACAAAATATGCGAGGTTAATTATTATAATTAGCTATAAAAATCATTTAATCATGTATTAAACGTCGAATAATATAAAATAAGTGAATTAAAATAAGTAATAAGTGAGCTGTCATTTCAAGGCGGATATCATTCTCACACTGACCGTTGAGAAATTACTTGTTAATATATGTATGTTAAGTAGAAATTTTATCAAGAATGCCAATTAAATATAATTAGCAATAGACTAGACACTTTGACTTTACTATCGTCAATTGAATGTAAATTGTATTTTACAAAAAATGTTTTGTTAAGTGATTTTACGTTAAGTAAGAGAAACATATCACGGAAAGGAATATCATAAGATCTTTACAACAATCTTCAAGCCTCATATTTTTTTTGGCACTTTTTGCGTATTCTTTTGGAATGAAGAGAAACAAAGAAATTGACAGTGATTTAATGGATTATATGATACATTATCTAATCTAAGTAAATTATGACAGAATATCATATTTTGTATAATGCGTGTATTCATTAAGGATATTGATATCGCGTATGTATTTGTAATACTCAAATGAAGCAGACATCTTTTAGTAACTTAATATACGACCTCGTCATATAAAACGTATGATAGAATCAATAAACGTCTATAATAATGACACCCATTGTCTTTAATATGCCATAATAAGACAAAGGCCTCGTTGGATAACTGTCATGAGAAAACGTCAGCAGTAGAGAATTAGCCAAAGAATGTATTATACATACATGAAGGTCCCTTTCATTGTCAAATATGTATTTTACAAAATTCCAAACACGAAACCGTATACAGACCCTATAATTTTTACGATAATCGAAAGGCGGGAACGTGTAAATATTTAATCAGCCTCAAATTCAAGAAACGAATGAGAAACAAGCAACTGCTTACATTCACATAGATACGTATTTAAAAGTCATCTATATTATATTCGTATTCAGGGGGGGTAGGATGTGTCAAATTAGGCCAAATTTTTATGTAAATGCGAATCTCGTACGTCGAATTGTATAAATTCCGAGCCGGAAAAAAAAGAATTATCATTTTTCGCAATGCGTAGTAGCCGAAAAGTTTTCCTCGACGTAACGAATTCATCAGCACCCCTCCCCTCCCCCCATATTTACAAGTCAAGTCCTCAATTTCTCTTAGGTACCCTACTACTCATTTACTCCTCTCCGCTCAAAGGGTGCTTGATTACTTCCGGACCTATATAAGAAAATAAGTAAAAAGAAGAGAGAAGAAACGGTACATTTTCTTTCGGCAGGGAGCGTCAGAGCATAGGCGAGGTTGCGCTGAAATTTTTGCGATTTTTCAGCTGTAAAAAAGTCAACAATTTTTCCTTTGACACGATCGCGCAAGGTACTCGCGTGGCATCAAGGGCGAAGGGCGAAGAGACTCGGCTAATATGGCGAAATTAAAAATTCCTTATAAAAGTTGAATTACTTAATTAACATTTTCTCTTAAAATTCAAATAATCACTGAAAATTAATTTCTGCGACGGTTTGCAAAATGTAAAACGTCCCTTTGATCATCCTCATCCTGAAATGAATTCACATCGGACATATTCCCACCCCGCCGCCCACGCCGCCCCCTCCCCGTCTCGGATTAAACATCTCGTGCAAATATTCGATTGAAATTGAGTGTTTTATACCCGCGTGAAAAAAAATGAGAAAAATAATACGTGACTAAGCGACCTCAAAACACAAGAATCCTCTTAAATCAGCAACGCCTTGAGGTATTATTTAGAAGTGTCACGAGTCGGTGGAGTCGAAACGATATTCGATGTGATTGAATGGGATGATCCTAATGGCTTCGGAATTAATGGAAATATATCACACGGGTGATATTGCCTTCATCACATTCAACAAACACGAAAATGATATATCACCGAGGTAACGAAAGCGCGAGTGTAACTACCTCGTCGGAAAATACCCTGAAATATAATCATCGTTCGAAAAACATTATTACGGCCCGTATATTATATGTAAACGGCCATTTTCCTCGCATTGCAAGAGAAATTAGGCATTACATCAAGATACGTCGTTCCCTTAAAATGGTATCGCGCCCATGAGATCAATTAACCTCCGAAACTCTTACCGGAGTTTCGACAAGTTACCCTGCCGCCCTTTTGTCTAATACATCTTGCCTACCACGGTAGCTTTTCGCCGAAATTTCGACTAGTTAGATCTGTGCCAAAGTTTCGAAACCGTTGAATCGCGAAGACGTGGCGAGACATTAATTTATACCCATACATATTGCGTCCTCGATGAAAAGCCCACAATATAATGCAGCTTTGTTTATATTTCAATTTTCCATCAAGTAAAAGAAATACTAGGAAATTTAGAATTGTAAGACAGTTGACTGGAGTATGTGTAATTATAAATTATAATAGGCTAGGTCTTGACATACTCACCATTGTGCCCTAAGGACATGGCGTGTTTGAAATGTATATAATTATTTTTTGACGGTGACAAACCTCTAATTCGGCATATATTCAGAATAGGTACATACCTGAAACAAAAAAGAAAAGTATATATTATTAATTATGCAATACAATAGGAACGTCTTGTACACAAAGAAACTATGTCGTGCAAGTGAATAATTGATGGATTTAAAATTGCCCGTAGTTAAATATGGGAATACTTGCACGTTAATTGTCTTAGAATAACAGTATTAAATTATCCGCGAAACCTACAATTTGCAGGAGGTAAAGGGGGAGTCATTAAATTGATACTAAGTTTTATTTCAGTTATTGTTAAGTAATAATAATGAAATAGGCCAATTTATTTTGTAAATAAATAATACCTTTATCAATCATAATAAGGAAAAGTGGCGCTCGGCTCGGACAGGGGGAAGTGTCTAAATTATTTGAGAACATTTAGCCTGTCATCCATCTTGTTTGGTATGAGGGAAGGGGAGGGGGGGGGGGGGGGTGGAAAAGTGGTTATTGGTAAGTGGTATCCATTCGACCCCGGAATTTTCTTTGTTATTTAAATTGAGTATATACTGGGAGTTGACCGCAATTTGAAAGCCGAATTTGATAGACATTATAGCGGACCTTTTGTTGCTGAAGGAAATATGTACTTTTTAAATATATTTTAATAAGGTAAAGCCTTCCGATATACATTCCATAGTTATATAATAGTATAGATTTTTATTTCAATATATTTAAAAAAAATACCTTTAACCATTACATCTTATAATAAACCTCTTTGCGTTTAACAATAGCACTCACCTGAGAAATTATATTCCCAGACTCCAAAAATATATTTACTTATAAATATATTTTTTTATAAATATATTTTTAAATAGAGTGGCTAAAATTTGAAATAGTCTATCCAATGAATTTGTAAATTCAAGTAACTTAAACCTAATAACAAAACTTGATGATTTCCTTAAAATAAACGGGTTTTGTAATTCTTCCTTGTTACAAACCTCTTTTATATTCACTTCGTTAATGATTCAGTTGAAATACCTACATTCTTCCGATCGTTTTGAAACTTTGCAATTTTGCGTGGTTTGGTCAAAGATTGATATTTAAATCAATTCCGCCAGTACGATGGTGAAAAATAAACGATTTACACTTTACAATTATAAGTCACATTGCGATCGATTATTAGTCACATTATCGATATTATTCACATTGCGATATTATTAGTCATATTGCGATCGACCAAAAGACAATTTTTGCCATGAAAACAGCGAATACGGAATATTTGGCACTTGAGCTCTCGTTAGTATGATAGTTATCGTTAGTATGTTGGACTGTTCGGCCACCAGATGTTCTGTTATACAGATTTTAGTGACTTTTGGGCGAGCGCTTTGTGACCAATAATCACCGAACCTTTGTGAACATCATCAGAACTTCATACATTTTCGCCCGACTTTCACGCAACACTACAAACAAACTTTTAACTATAAAGCAAACTAATTACGACAATTACAAACCGTGATGTATACTCTATCCAACCATACAAGAACTATTGCCATACGAGAGATAATCCCTAAGCTATTACATATCTATGTAAGTACCCTTACGAACACTCGCCAAAAATGTAACGAATCCAACGCGACAAGCTTTTACAACCCATTGAACACCGCACTCAAATTTTATAGAATCCCCATATTTCACTGCAATGCAATTTGACAAAGTTTGAGCCATAAATTCTGTGTGTCCCATACGAGGGGGATAAGCCACAAGTGAAAGGCGCCTCGGCCGTCCGGGGCGTCTCTAATGTCGGCCTTCCGACGCCCGAGGCGCCTTCTAACCTCACTTATTTACACGTCGACGACGCGTGACATTTTTACTGTGTGTAAATTAAAGCATAAAACCAACCCCGCTATAAACACGCGAGACGCTTGGCTATATTGCTCCAGGGCGCAAATTACGAGACTTCGTCTTCGTTTGCACCGAGCTCTTCTAACCCCTTCGTTCCGCACGTACGTGCACGTTTCCGCGGCGGGTACCTCTCGAGGCGGACATCTTTGATGGATCTCACCGGTCTGGCAGTA